>NC_135870.1:14779492-15112992 GCF_031162955.1 Sander vitreus
GGGGAACTTGAGTTGCTGCTCCAGGTCCACCAACAGCTGCCAGTCTCTCGCAGTGCCAGGATTCCTGCAGATGTTTTTGCAGCTGGTCTTGGTTGCTCTCCAACTCTAATAAAGGTGATGGCTTGCATGGAGGGGCGGGAACGTTTGGCCCACTCGACTCCTGCAGCAATGGCTTCAGCAATGGCCTTCAGCACCTGGTCATGTCTCCACCTGTACCTTCCCTCTCCCAGTGCCTTTGAGCAGCTGCTCAGAATGTGCTCTAGGGTTCCACGCTTGGAGCACAGTGTACAAGCTGGTGACTCCACTTTGCCCCATATGTGAAGGTTTGATGGGCTGGGAAGCACATCATATACCGCCTGGACGAGAAACTTGATCCGCTGTGGCTCTGCCTTCCACAGCTCCGCCCATGTCACCTTCCTCTCAATCGCATTCTCCCATCGTATCCAAACACCCTGTTGCCTCATTCCCACTGTCCTGCAGGTTCTCTCCTCCTCTACCACTGCTCTTACCTCCTCCTGGACTAGGCGGCGCCTTTCCTTCCCTTTGGTGGTGTCAATGTGGGGAGTTGAAAAGGAACCCAGTCCAGCCCTGCCTCTTGTTACCACTCCCACCAGCCTGTTGTGATGTAATCTTGCCTCTGCTTGTCGAACAGCCCCCTCAGCCTTCCACTTCCGACCAGTCCTCACTTCAATCCCAGCCTTTGCCACCTTTGGATCGCTTGAGTCTCTATATTGCAACACTTCCCTGGCTCTCGTTACCTTGAACTCCTCTTCCAAGGACTTGAGTGGCAGTTGCAGTTTGTTGCGATGCCCATAGAGTGCAATGCTGCTTAGACTTTTTGGAAGCCCCAGCCATTTTCTAAGCTGACCTTCCTCTCTAAGGTTTCCACAGTCGAGATTGGCACTTCATAGACGAGGAGTGGCCACAGGATCCTGGGAAGAATGCCATGCTGGTATAGCCAAGCTTTGAACTTCCCTGGCAATCCAGAACGGTCCACTGACTTCAGCCATCCGTCCAGCTCAGTGCAGGTTGATCGGACGGATGCTGCGTCCCTCAGGGTGCTGTCAAACACCAGCTTTGGAAACAGCTGTGAATTTTGAAAACTGATGGTATATATTGTTTTGATACTGAATACTGAAAATTGGTATTTAACAATACCTTTAATTCAATTAATGTAAAGACAATGACATAATATGGAAACACAAATGCTATCCTCAAGTGACTGGGATGAAACACTACGAAATAATGGCACTTTAATGCCACAAGACAGACAGACAGACAGACAGACAGACAGACAGACAGACAGAGAGACAGACAGATAGACAGACAGACAGACACACAGACACACACACACACACACACACACACACAATACTGTATATTTTACCCCTGCTCTGATAAAAACAAAACTGGATTCAGGGATAACTGATCTCTACTGCTGGTACATACATTACATAGTTGACAAAACGCTACCACCATGTGGTGTATTTTAGTACTACATAGTTTTAATCTATAATATACAATATTTAGCATGTAACTTGTTTCACTTATGTAAATGACTGCACGTACAGTCATGTTACTTTATGTGCATGAACAGGTTTCTTTCAAAGCTCAAAAATCAGAGCCAGGACTGCTGTGATAATTTATGGAAACTTATCAGATACTATAGTGTTTTGGACACATTTTCACATTGTAGTTCTGCATAAACTGGAATACAAAATCACACAAGGTCAGAAATAGAATAAACATTGGATACACCATCTGGATATTTTGGATAAAATCCTACATTTGACAGTTTGCACAAATACTGACTGAGCTCTTTAAGATCATATGGATGAACTAATATTTTTTTAATTTAATTTTTTTTAATTTATTACAAGCAAAATACATTTGAAAAACATTGGAGCTCATCTAAAATTCCTAATGCAGGACATGTGGTTAATTAGACTCCCTACATGGTTTGAAGAAGCATTCAAACTTGTCAATCTTCCAGTCGATTTCTATGACAAGTGTCAAATTCCACCTGTTGATGAAGATCATGGGATATCATCTAAAGTTCCAGTGACTTTATATCTATTAAAATACATGTTTTTATTATCTACCGATCAAAATAGAAATATTATATATAATAATATATGTGAATACAAATTATCAAAAGAGTTCCGTTTGAAATATTACATAGACTATATAATATTTCAGTCGTGTATGAGAACTACCTTTTTATCTCCATCTTCCCTGGCTGGTAGCCTACAGTATAAACAAACACAGTTAATGGTCGCAGCCTCTGAATAAATGAAAAAAGTCTAGATAAATAATTCAAACTGCAGCCTGTTGTTCCTAAATGTGTGTCGTCACCAGCACTGTAGTCGCGGAAGTAGCCTGCGTAGTTTGCAGAGAGATGAGACCTGCCTGGCGACCGCAAACGGAAAACAAGTCTGGCGTACAAACACTCAGGTGGCGATGGATGATTCTGAGACATGACCCTCTGAGATCCGTTTCAATTCCAACAGTTTTGGCTAATTTCTGACGTGTCTCTGGTCCCGTTAAAATCGGACTGGTGGAAGATCTTTTCCCAGGTATGGGTGCGCTACAGTCCTTACCGGGTAAACCAGAATACGTTGATCTGGCGGAGAAGACGGGCTGTGAGTAGTCATCATTATTATTGTTTGCTTTGGCGTTGCTTTTTAAACACAGCAGTCAGACATGTAGGATGTGTGAAAAACAAAACCTGAGCTCACTACACCGGACATATTATTTGAATTGAGTCTCATTTTAATCCAGTCTTGTCTTAAAGGGGAATCTGACCATTTCAACGTCATAAGTAAAGATATGATCATTGTTTGCCTTTAATTACTCATGTCCAGCATCTCTAAGGAAAACCAGTAGTATGGTGCAGTAGTAATGAATAATTTACATTTACAATTACATTTACATTAAGTGTAACTTTACCCAGTCTACAAAGGGAAGTACAGTTAATAATAGATCAGACACTGTATTGAAAGCTAAACAAAACAATTTAACCCTTTAACACCTAGTGCTCATTCAGGCCGCCTGGACTTTTTTGCTTTTTTGACTGTAAAATTGTCAAACAATATGCAATCAGTGAGTGCTCTGGCCTCCTTTTCCAGGACTACCTAAACTTTCAATATCTGGCATTTATTTTATATTAGGCTACTACTATGTCATATGACTGTGTTACAACCATTTAAGAGAAGAGGATAGGCTATATCTAATGGATACGTGCCTGCAAGTTATGACTTTTTATATGCATCAATAGCTACTTTAATTCACCTGTAGCCTCTTATGATAGAGGTGAGTTTAGTAGCTGCAGGTGACAGACAACCGCAAACCAAAGTGTTTACATTAAATATGAATATTCAAATCTGCATGCCTTGAAAGCCTCTAGTAAAACTTGTGAAGGAATAAAGAGCTGTTACCATCAGATTCTCAACAAACTTACTTATTTAAATGTCAAAATGATTAATGTTTAATAGGTTTAAAGAGTTTTATGTTTACTTTGTGTCTCACTGTTTTGGCGGCATTTAGGCTATTTATGCATGCACACTTAAAGGTGCAATATGTAATACTAACAGCTAGTGTTTAAAATAGTTACTGCAGTACAAATTCAACCACATGGGTGGCAGTGAAGGTCAGGGGCCTCGACGGACCAGACCCGGGCAGCAGAGGCTGGCTCTGGGGACGTGGAATGTCACCTCTCTGTGGGGGAAGGAGCCGGAACTTGTGCGGGAGGTGGAGCGCTACCGGTTAGATCTGGTGGGGCTTACCTCTACGCACAGTCTTGGTTCTGGAACCATACTCCTGGATAGGGGTTGGACTCTTTTCTTCTCCGGAGTTGCCCAGGGTGTGAGGCGCCGGGCGGGTGTGGGGATACTCACAAGCCCTCGGCTGAGCGCCGCTACGTTGGAGTTTAACCCGGTGGACGAGAGGGTCGCCTCCCTACGACTGCGGGTTGTGGGGGGGAAAACTCTGACTGTTGTTTGTGCATATGCGCCAAACAAGAGTTCAGAGTATTCGGCCTTCTTGGAGGCCTTGAGTGGAGTCCTGCATGGGGCTCCAGTCGGGGGACTCCATAGTTCTGCTGGGGGGGACTTCAACGCGCACGTGGGTAATGATGGAGACACATGGAGGCGTGATTGGGAGGAACGGCCTCCCTGATCTAAACCAGAGTGGTTGTTTGTTGTTGGACTTCTGTGCTAGTCATGGAATGTCTATAACGAACACCATGTTCGAACATAGGGATGCTCATCAGTGTACTTGGTACCAGAGCACCCTAGGCCAAAGGTCAATGATCGATTTTATAATCGTTTCATCTGATCTGAGGCCATATGTTTTGGACACTCGGGTGAAGAGAGGGGCGGAGCTGTCAACCGATCACCATCTGGTGGTGAGTTGGGTCAGGGGGTGGGGGAAGACTCTGGACAGACCTGGTAAGCCCAAACCGGGTTAGTGTGGGTAAAGTGGGAACGTCTGGAGGAGGCCCCTGTCCGACAGACTTTCAGCTCACACCTCCGGCGGAGCTTTTCGTGCATCCCTGTGGAGGCTGGGGGCATTGAACCCGAGTGGACAATGTTCAAAGTTTCCATTGCTGAAGCTGCGGTGAGGAGCTGTGGTCTTAGGGTCTTGGGTGCCTCAAGGGGCGGTAACCCACGAACACCGTGGTGGACACCGGTGGTCAGGGAAGCCGTCCGACTGAAGAAGGAGTCTTTCCGGGATATGTTATCCCAGACGACTCCGGAGGCAGTTGCAAGGTACCGAAGGGCCCGAAGGGCTGCAGCCTCTGCCGTGAAAGAGGCAAAGCAGCGTGTGTGGGAGAAGTTCGGAGAAGACATGGAGAAGGACTTTCGGTCGGCACCAAGGTACTTCTGGAAAACCGTTCGCCACCTCAGGAGGGGGAAGCGGTGAACCATCCAAGCTGTGTACAGTAAGGATGGGGACGCTGTTGACCTCAACTGAGGAGGTAATAGAGGCGGTGGAAGGAGCACTTTGAGGAACTCCTAAATCCGACTAATACGCCCTCTATGGTAGAGGCAGAGCTGGAGGATGAGGGGGGATTGGCATCAATTTCCCTGGTGGAGGTTGCTGAGGGTAGTTAAACAACTCCACAGTGGCAAAGCCCCAGGAATTGATGAGATCCGTCCAGAAATGCTTAAAGCTCTGGGTGTGGAGGGGGTTGTCTTGGTTGACACGCCTCTTCAACATTGCGTGGAAGTCTGGGGACGGTGCCTAAGGAGTGGCAGACCGGGGTGGTGGTTCCCCTTTTTTAAAAGGGGGACCAGAGGGTGTGTGCCAATTACAGGGGTATCACACTTCTCAGCCTCCCCGGTAAAGTCTACTCCAAGGTGCTGGAAAGGAGGGTTCGGTCGATAGTCGAATCTCAGGTTGAAGAGGAACAATGCGGATTCCGTCCTGGTCGTGGAACAACGGACCAGATCTTTACTCTCGCAAGGATCCTGGAGGGAGCCTGGGAGTATGCCCAACCAGTCTACATGTGTTTTGTGGATCTGGAGAAGGCGTATGACCGGGTGCCCCGGGAGATACTGTGGGAGGTGCTGCGGGAGTACGGGGTGAGGGTCCCTTCTCAGGGCCATCCAATCTCTGTACGACCAAAGCGAGAGCTGTGTCCGGGTTCTCGGCAGTAAGTCGGACTCGTTTCAGGTGAGAGTTGGCCTCCGCCAGAGCTAAGCTTTGTCACCAATCCTGTTTGTAGTATTTATGGACAGGATATCGGCGTAGTCGGGGTGGAGAGGGGTTGCAGTTCGGTGGGCTGGGGATCTCATCGCTGCTTTTTGCAGATGATGTGGTCCTGATGGCATCATCGGCCTGTGACCTTCAGCACTCACTGGATCGGTTCGCAGCCGAGTGTGAAGCGGCTGGGATGAGGATCAGCACCTCTAAATCGGAGGCCATGGTTCTCAGCAGGAAACCGATGGAGTGCCTTCTCCAGGTAGGGAATGAGTCCTTACCCCAAGTGAAGGAGTTCAAGTACCTTGGGGGTCTTGTTCGCAGTGAGGGGACAATGGAGCGGGAGATTGGTCGGAGAATCGGCACAGCAGGTGCGGTATTACATTCAATTTATCGCACCGTTGTGACGAAAAGAGAGCTGAGCCAGAAGGCAAAGCTCTCAATCTACCGGTCAGTTTTTGTTCCTACCCTCACCTATGGTCATGAAGGCTGGGTCATGACCGAAAGAACAAGATCCAGGGTACAAGCGGCCGAAATGGGTTTCCTCAGGAGGGTAGCTGGCGTCTCCCTTAGAGATAGGGTGAGAAGCTCAGTTATCCGTGAGGAGCTCGGAGTAGAGCCGCTGCTCCTTTGCGTCGAAAGGAGCCAGTTGAGGTGGTTCGGGCATCTGGTAAGGATGCCCCCTGGGCGCCTCCCTAGGGAGGTGTTCCAGGCACGACCAGCTGGGAGGAGGCCTCGGGGGAGACCCAGGACTAGGTGGAGGGATTATATCTCTAACCTGGCCTGGGAACGCCTCGGGATCCCCCAGTCGGAGCTGGTTAATGTGGCCCGGGAAAGGGAAGTTTGGGGTCCCCTGCTGGAGCTGCTACCCCCGCGACCCGACCCCGGATAAGCGGATGAAGATGGATGGATGGATGGATGGTACAAATTCAAAATACTGCAGAGAGTCGTCTCCCCCACCCCCTCCTCCCCAGACTTGAAGTTCACGGAGGTTGCCGGGCTGAGACCGCAGCATCCACAGCAATGTTGCTAGACGCTTGTGTCATATAGCCAGACATTACTCCACAGCACAGCGGAGTAGCTAACGTTAGATGCTAGCTATATTGACAGTCATAAAAGCCCATGCTCACGCGAAGCTCTGTACCCAACTGACAGACACACTTTTTCGGCTTAGAATTACAGTAGGAACCGCTAAAAATCCCGCAACCTCGCTGTCCTGTTCATCACATCCCCAACCGGCACTGTCAGACACCGCCTACCAAGAGCCTGGGTCTGCCGAGGTTTCTTCCTAAAAGGGAGTTTTTCCTCGCCACTGTCGCATTAGCCACTGCTAATGCTTGCTCTTGGGGGAATTACTGGAATTGTTGGGGCTTTGTAAATTATAGAGTGTGGTCTAGACCTACTCTATCTGCAGTGTTGGGCAAGTTACTTCCAAAATGTAATACATTATTGATTACTAGTTACTGTCATTTGAGAGTAATTAGTTTTATTACAATATTACTGTCTCTGAATTGTAATGCGTTACAGTACTTTTGTGTTACTTTTGAGTTACTTTCACCAAAATAAAAGTGAAGTATGACTTGCAGGTAGCTTGTGAATTTCACCAAGGGCTCAACAAAGTCTCATCTTTATCCACTATATACATCATAATTCATTCATATTATTTTGTATTATTAATCTGAATCTGTAAAGTAACTAAAGCTATAAAACAAATAGTTAAGTAAAACATACAATAGCCTACTTGACTCTGAATTGTGGTGGACTAGAAGTAGCCTAATAAGTAGGAGAAAATGAAAATACTCAATTAAAAGCACCTTACAATTGAATCGAAGTAGCCTACGGGATAGTTACTTTCCACCGCTGATAAAATGTCATGATATTACATGTAGCAAGACTAAACATTAATTCCCGACATGTTGTTATCTGTCAGTTGCTCGGGCACATTGCTGTCAGCACTGACAGGACACAGATGTCCCTAGCCTACCGCTTCTGGGTCTGGCTCTGACCACGGGACAGCTTCAACGCAGCGTAAAAAACTCCTGAAAATAATGTCCATGTCGCAAACGTATCTGTCTCTGCAGTCATTTCAACCATTGAATCCAGCAACAGTAAATAACACTCACAGCCTTTTTTTCTGTGTCGAAATGTTTCGCGGTGTTGGTGAATTCTTAAAAAAACGAGCACTAAATGACGGGCTTAAAATGCGTTGTAACTTGCATTACTGAGATTGTAACGGGTATAATATTACTGTCATTTTATTAGTAATGCGTTATATTACTGCATTACAGCAAAAAGGAATACATTACTGTAATTGCGTTACTTTTGTAACGCGTAACTCCCATCACTGTCTATCTGTAAAGTGTCTCGAAATAACTCTTGTTATGAATTGATACTATAAATAAAATTGAATTGAATTGTCCTCTCCACACGCCAGACAGACACACTTCCTTGGCTTAGAATTACGATAGGAACCACTAAAAATACCACTACCTTGCCGTCCTTTTCCACCCGACTGAAATACATACTTTATTGGCTTAGAATTACGGCAACAATCTCTAAACACACTGCAAACTTCCCGATTTACAGCCCCCCTCTCTTGGCTTCAAATAACTCACCGTTGTCGGCTACGGCCGCTGAACAGGCTACACATTGTAAACAGCCGTGGCCTGCTTGCCTGGTCCTCCGGTAATGTTAGCAGTTAGCAGGGTTAGCATGGCGGCGTTAGCCAGGACCAGTCAGGATCACTTTACTGGCTGTGTCTCAATTGTTTTTGTGAGTAACCAACTTGGGTACTCTAGCTATATAATTCAATGTGAGTAGCTACACGAATGTTGAAATGACATAAAATGTCCCGTGTAGCTGGGATAAATTAGCCTGAAGCTAATGCACCCAGTAGGAGCGTTCGCCCCATGTTGGCTGAGTCCTGCAGGTTTGAATCCGACCTGCTGCCCTTTGCTGCGTATCATCTCTCTCTCTCCCTCCCCCTTTCATGTCTATCCATGGTCACTTCATAATAAATGGAAAAGCCCCCAAAAAATAATCTTTAAAAAAAGAAATTCCGTCACGGAACAGAAGTTTCAAAAGGAGAAAATACTGGCATTAGCATTGTTGTCAGAAAAGATAGTATTTCAGCTTAGCATGTTTCCTTAATATCTGATGACGTGTTGGGATCATTTTGGGTCCAACATATTGGACCTTTAACAAAATAACTTTTCTGTTTTCAGTTTCATTTGAGCAGATTGGGATCCTACATAACAGGTTCAAGCAGTTGAGCCACAATGAAGAAACTCTGCTGTAAGTTTTAAGATTTTTAGGTATTGTGTGTACAAGTGCAATGTCAATTTTTCAGTGACACCTACAGGTTTGTTATCATTTTAATTTAATTATTAAACCCAATCGGCCTGGCAGCTCACCAACCTTCTTCGCAAGTTGAAACCCTTGCCACACCTTAAAATCCTCTTTACACCCACAGGAGACATCACTTCAATGACATCCCAGATCTAGCATGTAATCCTATCCGTTTGCAGATCATAGAGGCCTTCTTTGACAGAAGGTACAGTGACAATGGTTAGAAAGTTGCCTGAACTTGTAATGTGGAGCGAGATAAGATTCAAGAATTTGCTTCATGTTATTGTCAGAACTGCACGATCTGTACGCTCATTTCTATATTTCTTTAGAAACTTTCGGCAGAATGGCGAGGGTACAGTTGAGGAGATCGGCTTTAAGGAGTTTCTGGTGGTTATGTCCCATTTCAAGCCCCCGTCACTGCACATGACACAGGAACAGCGTGAGAGCATCAGGAGGGACAAACTGAGATGTGTGTCTTCAAATCACGTGATCACATGCCTGACATTATCTGTGGCTGACACACAGCTGTTGAACTGATAGCTATGTTTATATGTATTTGTATTATTATTCTCTGCAGTTTTATTCAACATGCATGATGCAGACAACGACGGGACGATAACCCTTGAGGAATACAGACATGTAAGCCTCTGCTTACTTCTGTTGATAAAAACTCATGAAGTTTTAAACCTTTTAAATGAACTTAGGTCATCCTATAACCAGTGAAGATTACAACAATCTCTACTCATGGTCTGAAGACATCATCTAGGTTTATTATGTGGGTTTTACTGTTATCTGTGTCTGTTTTATCAGCATCATTGAAACATTTTAAGCTGTTAAGCTGAATTCTAAAAGGTAGGGCTGGGTGATATGATGAAATATATTGTCAAAGCAATATAAAAATGTCTATCATATATACTTTTCTATATTGTTTCCATCGCAATGTTAAACATTATGGCAATATTTACGCCATCTGGACGACTGATCCTTGCGTGTTATGTTCATTTTACACTAAAGTTCTTAATAAAATGAGAAAATACTCAGTTCTTTTCATTTGTCAAGTATTTAATTCACACAGGAGTATACAAAAATAGGCTTTACCATATGGTTATTTTATATTTAGTTATTGAATTACCAGAAAAAAATGCTCTATGGCGATATACATCTTTATCGAGATATGAAATGACCTATATCTTGTTGTTAACATCTGTCCAGGTGGTGGAGGAGCTGTTATCTTTCAGCGAGGCACTGGAGAAGGACACAGCCAAAAGCATTGCTGATGCAGCCATGTTGGAGGTGGCCAGTATTTCAATGGGCCACATGGTACGTGAGCTGTACTATAGCTCAAGATAACTTTAAGTTTGATTCAATGTTTGTCTGTAACTTCACTTTTCACATGCAGGAACCTGATGAATTCTATGAGGGAATCACATTTGAACATTTCCTCAAGGTTGGTACACAGAATACATACTATAATAAATATGTTTGTTACTTTCTTAGTTATTTACGATACTTTTAAAAGTGCATTGAAATATGTGAATATATTTGAAATTGATCATATTAAATGACATGGTTTAGAATTTTTGTTTTTTCCATTTAAATCAGCTACGAGGAACTTTCAGTTTGTTTTGATTCTTGCGGCCCCTTTGGACTAAAGCTGTAGTGTTTTTACCACACCTGCTGTCGTAAAGATTTTTTCTAGCTGTCACAAGCCAAAGCATTAGCAAGAATTTGTTGTAGCAACTAAGGTAATTACAAGAACTGCAAGCAGTTATCAGGCCCTCCAGGATTTTGCTGCCTTTTTTTAGATTATTGCGTCCCAAAATGCCTGATTTTGTGGGAGCTTTTGTATTTTTGTTGCAATGAAGTTGCAAGAGACAAAAAAAAGTTGTGATTTTTTTTTTGTTGGTATAATTCTTTAAAAATAAAAAGGAAACTTATTTCGGGGAGAATAAATAAAAAATAAAAATAAAAAAAATAAAAATACTCTGGGCTGACTTTTCCTAGTAACCTTACCAAAAAGGCTCAGGATGCTGCAAATGTTGGCTGGTGGACAAAAAACAATGTATTGAATGAATCAAATTTGACCATATCTGTCAGTGGCTTGTTGATCTTTACATTGTTAGTTAATTTCCTATTCTGGCCTGGGCTGGGACATACCTTCATACGGTTTGATAAAGTAACGTTACTTATTCGACTTTAACTTATCATTGCACTTACAATAACGAGTGTAGCTGTCCTCAATTTAGGTCATCCTGTACGTCTCATCTCCGTTTTTTCCTGCATCCACCGTGTGTGTTTGTGTGTGAGCGTGCATCAGTCGCGGGGGGAACTGAGCAGCAGCAGATAGCCGACAGGATTAAAACAGCAGCAGCTTTCAGCAACTTTAGAGTGAAAAATCGTTGCAGCATACATTGATGTCAGTCACATACTGACACAAAGTCTAGCACGTGGGACTGCTGCGATTGGTTGAAGTCACGGGAAACTCCAGTTATTGGTCAAATTTGCGGTAAAGTTGCGGTGATTGAATTGAATTGCGAGTCGCACCGAATTCACGATTGGTTGAATTTGCGTGAATTGTTGCGATCGTGACATCCTGGAGGGATTGAGTTATGAACGGGATCCAAGCCCTCGGCGCAAGTCGCACCCGATGGACCGCAGCGGCGATGCAAGTCGTTCATAATTCATGAAACCCGTAGTCTCGCTTGGCCAGACCATCCTCCACGCGCTGCGGAGGAGGGTCTATCTAGTCCACATAGCATTCCAGGATGGGAGAAAAATATGCTGTGGTTTATTGGCATTTCTTTAAACCAATTACAATCGTCATGGGCAGCGCTAATCTCCGCACGGAGCCGCTGCAAAATAGCCTCAGGAAGGAACTTGTTTTGGTGGAACGTGTACATTCAAGGTTGTTTTAGTCGTGCAAAAACTCAGATTGGACAGATAGTCTAGCCAACTGTCTGGATTTACCCTGCAGAGATCTGAGGAGCAGTTACCCATAGTCCTCATAAATCCACCGGAGTTTAAAATTCCAACACAAAGAAAGCGGAAGGTAACGGACATCGTCGAAAAGACATTCATCCGCCGGAATTTTCTGCAGCCCCAGAGCAATTTACACAAATACACAGGGACAAAAAGAAAATAGTAGGCTAACACAAACATGGATTGAAAAACAACTGGCCGCTAAATGGAAGGGGGACTTAATTTCATGTAGGCTACTGACGTACAAACACGTCTCGCATTTTAAAGTTTTTTTAAGAATTAATTAGACATACGTGTCTAGGAGGAAGAGGGTCAATTCAGGGTCAGTTTTGTATAATTTACAATCCCTTAATTGTCTCCAGCTGTTGAAAGCACAACCAAAGTTTATACTCTCCCTTTTAGCTTTTAGTTGTTCTTCGTACGTGACGACCCTGCCCCAGTGCCAACCATAACTACCACAGACAACTTCTAAAATGAAATTAAAATACAATTAGGCCTATATAAAGAAATCTCCTGCTACCTTTTACCTGGTTGACTCAAACACAGGTTTTTCTGGTGTTACACTGAAATCTGTGACCCATCAGAATGTTTGACTAAAGAGCTGGTCTATCTGCCATAAATCATTTTGTGACTTTGCGGGGGAAATCGGACTTGGGCAAAGGCATTAATAAAAATAATATATAAAAAAAAGCAATCTTTTCACTGTTAGTCTCGTTTGCTGTTACAGTTCTCTTATGATCATCAGATGGAAAATTAAACAGTTTCAGAAACATTTAAAAGTTCCTCGTAGCTACTTTAAAATAAAAATCGACCTTACCACTTTCAAGGACAGTGAAGTTATCAGCAATATACATTTTTAACAATGAAAAACTCTTCTTTTTTTAGTTGCTGAATGGCTTTGAGATTGAATCAAAAATGAACATTCGCTTTTTGAATATGGACACAACAACCTTGTGTAAGTGAAGTTGGTACACTAAACTCTGCAGTGACTTTGGAAAAACTGAAGATGCACAATTATGGTTTCACGATCTGTTGTTTCCAGTTGTGTGCTTGCATTGAATGATATACCTTACTCATGTTTGAATAACTATGCAAATTCAATGAAAACATGTTTTATGCAGATGTAGTAGAAGCAGTTTATTTGATTGTAAGCAATAATATGAAATAATCAGTCAAATAACAACCATCCTGTTAGTAGTTGGACAAAGCAATTATCAAATATCCATGTCTGGAGTAGCAGGCATTATGTCTCTATGCATGAAAATATTAATGCACGATGCATTAAACATGTCAATGCCATAAATCAATAACTCGTAATAATCAGGGATATAAATGTGTGACATAAAAATATCTGAATGTTTCTAATAATAGCAATACAATTATTTGAAATGCCTTTTATTCATATTGCAAATATGATACTTGGTGCATGCTCTGCACAACATTTGCACAATAAAACCCCATGAAACAGATCTGACTTCAGTTCAGGATGTGTATTTCTGATAAAAAAGGAAATGGGAGTGCTGCCATGCAAGATTAAATGCTTAAATGCATTAGTCCTTATTTGAGAAGGGCAGAGCGATTCCCCTTAGAACGATACTTTTAATTTTTCAAGTTAACTTAGTCATAGATATATTTTAATATAGTTTGTATTAAAAGTCTCTCAGGTATCATACAATCTTGAGAGACTGTCATGATTGATGGTGAAAAGTTTTGTCTAACTACCATTAAACCCTCTACTGTATTCCAACTTAATAATAATACGTGTGCACAAAGCATTTGTAGCCTCATGTCAGACGTTTGAATAACTATATCAGAATTTAAAATGTCAAGCTAAACTTCAACTTCAACTTTCAAGAGCAATTATCAGTCAACTATTACTCCAATCCTTTGGTGATGTGACCTTTGTGGTAAATATACAAATTTATTAGCAACAACTTCAAGAACAGTAATCTCAGTTGGTATAGTGTTTACAATGTATACCATAATGCAATGACCACAACATTTGATTCTGGCTAGGGACCTTTGTTGTCATCTCCCCTCTTTGTTCCCATGCTTCCCGTCAAGCTCATATGGTCACTATCAATAAAAAGGCTTTTTATCAATACCATGTCATCAGCTTTTGTTGTTATGCATACTAACTGTATACTAACTCTTCATTTATTTATATTTGCTGGTGCTTCAATGTATTCAGTCATGGGTGTATATTGCTCTCCACAGGTCAAAATATGGAAAGCATGTTAAATGATAATGAACCTGCACCTGATTATATTTCTACGTAATTTCTACATTTTTCAACATACTATACTATGACTTTTTCGACATACTATAGTCTCTTTTTTATCACTTTTTTGACATACTATACTATGCATTTATTTATTTTTTAATCACAAAAGAAACGTTATGATATAATGCTGATCCAGAATGCCGCATACGTGTACTGACAAGAACTAAGAAAAGAGATATTTCTCCTGTATTAGCTTTTCTGCATTGGCTTCCTGTAAAATCCAGAATCCTTCTCCTAACCTACAAAGCTCTTAATGGTCAGGCACCATCATATCTTAAAGAGCTCATAGTACCTTATTGTCCCACTAGAGCACTGCACTCCCAGAATGCACTTGTGGTTCCTAGAGTCTCTAAAGGTATAGTGGGAGCCTTTAGCTATCAGGCTCCTCTCCTGTGGAACCAGCCCCCAGTCTGGGTTCGGGAAGCAGACACCATCCCAACATATAAGAGTTAACTTAAAACTCTCCTCTTTGATAAAGCTTATAGTTAGGGAGTGAGGAGATGCTGCGTTCGCCTAGATTGGCGGGGGAGGGTGTATGCAGACACGGCACCCCTTCTCCCGCCTTGCAGTTTTCCTTGGATTAGGGTGGCACCTAAATCATGGTTGCAGCTGCCGCTGTGGTCCTGCTTGGTGCCCTGCTACGCCCTGAACTACTACAACTACTATTTCTAGTTACAGTTCCATTATCTTTATTGTTACTATAAATGCCACTGTTCATTGTACCCCCAACCGGCACCAGCAGACGCCCGCCCACCAAGACATAAGTGATAACCAATAAAACCCTTTAATATAGTGTAAGTGTATAGTGACATATTATACCATTACTTTTTTAAACATACTATGACTGTGGCTCAGGGCTTTGCATTGCTCCAGCAAGTACACACTGCAGATACAGAGCCATGTTCAATTCCCGGTCTGTGCTGGCCATTTTTTTTTTTGTGGAGTTTGCATGTTCTTCCAGACTTTCTTTGACATACTATACTATTACTTTTTTCCAAATACTCTGACTATTTTTAAGATACTATACTCCCCCCCTTTTTTTTTAGACATACTATACTGACTTTTTTTGATATTGCTTTTTATCACTTTTTTTCCAAATACTATGCTATCAGTGTTTTCAACATGAGCTATTTTGTGGCATGGTGGCTCAGTGCATAACAATGCTCCAACTAGCAGCAGAAAGAAGGCACTGCAGATTCTCACCCTTTGTTTGATCCCCAGTCTGGGCTTAGCCTTTTTTTGTGGAGTTTGCATGTTCTTCCAGACTTTCTTTGACATACTGAACTATTACTTTTTTTTGACATACTATGACTTTTTTAGAGATACTATACAATCACTTTTTTTTACCCGTTTGGACTAACTATACTAAATGTTTTCGATATCTTTTTGACATACTATGCTGTGACTGTTTTCAACATGAGTTATTTGGTGGCACAGTGGCTCGGAGGTTTGCATCCCCTCCAATGAGCACCAGCAAAGTCAACACTGCAGACTCTGACCAAGGTTTGATTCCCAGTCCGGGTAGGCTGTTTTTTTTATGGAGTTTGCATGTTCTTCCAGACTTTAGACATACTATACTGACTTTTTTCGATTTTCTTTTTTACTTTCCTTATCACTTTCTTTTCAACATACTATGCTATCAGTGTTTTCAACATGCACTATTTTGTGGCATGGTGACTCAGTGCATAACAATGCTCCAACTAGCAGCAGAAAGAAGGCACTGCAGACTCTCACCCTTGGTTTGATCCCCAGTCTGGGCTTAACCTTCTTTTGTGGAGTTTGCATGTTCTTCCAGACTTTCTTTGACCTACTATACTATTACTATTTTTGGCATACTATGCAATTACTTTTTTATAACTTTTTTCGACATACTATGCTATGACTGTTTTCAACATTAATTATGTGGTGGCACAGTGGCTCAGGGGATTGCATTGCACCAGCAAGTAGACTGCAGATTCTTTGACTTTATGACTTTTTTCGACATACTATGCTATGACTTTTTGTCCCTCTTTTCGACATACTATACTATGACTTTTTTCCACTTTTTTCAACATACTATTACTTTTTTTAATCACTTTTTCTTTTTTTCACAAAAGGAACGTTATAATTCTGAATAAATTCTGTAACCTTCAAATTAAGAACTACTATTGTCCACAGCATCTATCTTTCTTTATTACACTTTTCCTGACATGGAACTTTTAAAGTAACTCTCTAACACTCACCACCCTCATTATGTACCTGTCTGATTTGTGCGTGATGCTCCGCATGCTGTCCCGTACTCGCTGGTCTAAAGCGTTGTTGTAGGGCCTCACCTAAATAGAATTATTAGAATTAGAATTAAGTAACATACAGTATACTGTTTTTTTCACATCTCCAATATTTACTCAGGGTTTGTTACGTCTCTGATCACGCAACTGTTAGAAACATGCCAGGTTTTTTTTGGGTCGGGTAGAATTTATCTCTGTTGATCCCGTTTCTTTGTTTGCTGCTTTCATGGCTGTACTAACGTTACAGCTGTAGTGTGCTGGGTTTACGTTTTTACAGGTATATCTGGCAACTCGGCCTGGCTGTCAAACTGGGAAGTTGATAACAACACACAGGCCAAAACACAAACAGAAATTCCGCCATGGAATGGAAATTTCAAAAGGAGAAAATACTGGCATTAGCATTGTGGTCAGAAAAGATAGTAAGTGGGCCAAGGCTGTTTACAACGTGTAGCCTGTTCAGCGGCCATAGCCGACAACGGTGAGTTATTTTAAGCCAAGAGAGGAGGGCTGTACATAGGAAAGAGAGGACCATGAGTTTGCAGTGTGTTTAGCGATTGTTTCTGTAATTTTAAGCCAATAAAGTGTGTTCAGTCGGGTGGAGAGGATGGCAAGGTTGTTATTTTTAGCGGTTCCTACCATAATTCTAAGCTGAGGAAGTGTATCTGTCCGTCGGATGGCGAGGACCGCGAGGTTGTTGTGTTTTTAGCGTTTCCTACCGTAATTCTAAGGTGAAAAAGTGTGCCTGTCAGTTGGGTACAGAGCTCCGCGTGAGCACAGGCTTTTAAGACAATATGTATTTATGTCAATATAGCCAGCATCTAATATTAGCTACTTCGCTGTGCTGTGAAGTAATGTCTAGCTATAGTCTCAGCCTGGCAACCAACGTGAACTTCGAGTCTGGGGAGGGGGAGACGACACTCTCCAGCATTTTGAATTGTACTGCAGTAACTATTTTAGTTGTCAGTATTGTATATTGCACCTTTAACATAATAAACTATGACTTTTTATCTTTTTTTCAAACATATTATGCCATGACTGTTTTCAACAAGAGTTATTTGGTGGCACAGAGGCTCAGGGGTTTGCACTGCTTCAATTAGCACCAGCAAGTAGGCACTGCAGACACTGACCCAGTTTCAATTCCCAGTATGGACATGCCCTTTGTTATTGAGTTTGCTCATGTTCTTCCAGACTTTCTTGACATACTATGCTGTTACTTTTTTCGACTAACTATGACTATTTTTAACATACTATACGATGACTTTTTTTAAATCACTTTTTTGGACGTTCTATGCTATCACTTTTTTTAACCCCTTTTTAGACATACTATACTGACTTTTTTCAATATTTTTTCCCACATACTATTTTCAAAATGAGTTATTTGGTGGCATGCTGGCTCAGTGGATAACAATGCAACTTTGACTTCAACTAGCAGCAGAAAGTAGGCACTGCAGACTCTCACCCCTGGTTTGATTCCCAGTCTGGACTTGGTAGTGTTTTATTTTGAGTTTGCATGTTCTTCCAGACTTTCTCTGGCATCCTATAGTTTGACTTTTTTATGACTTTTTCGACATTCTATACTAGAAAAAGAGACTAAAAAAACTAAGCAGACTGCAGACAAAAAAAAAGAAGTAATGTGTTAATTCATTTTAATTTTAACTCAGCTTAAACATCTCAGAGGAGATGGAACCCACTGATGAAGGGCACGCTGATGTTTTTTTAACCTGGTCTCAAGAGATATATGTACCTCTGGCCACTTTTTTTCAGCACCACAAATATGTACAGTATACTGTCAGGTACATTCTTCCACAGTTTTACAAATGTAAAACAAATGTCCACTTGGGATTCTAAAGAGAAGAACTTGTTGCACACTATCCAAACATGACGGAATTATCCGGTAGAGTAGTAGAGTGAAGACCAGGCTTATATGAAGAGAGTGATGAGGTGAATGGATACAGGTGTGCCTCGTCAGCTGCCACAAACACAAAAAAAGCCACCGACAAAACCAGAACCAAACACAGGATCATAACACAACTGTAATGTGAAATGTAATGTATCCTGAAATAGGTTGCAGTGGACTTTGTGACGCTCAGCACGAATTTCAAACAAATGTACAGTATATCAATTAGAAGTAGCCTATCCTTCATGCCTGCACCATGTATTTTTTCTGTCAGTCGGGACTGTCCTTTACCTTGGAAACAGTAGTTTGACAAAATGTATACATTGTTTTGCTGTTGCAGAAGTCAAGACATTTTCATAGTGATGTGCTGATGACCATTGGTGGATCAATGGTTACAGCAACTACAACAGGTGCTGGGTTCAGTCTCCAGGCCTGTCCAATTCTGTTGGGGTTTGCATGTTTTCCCTGTGTTGGTGTTGAAATTGTGCAGGTTATTTTGTGTTTCTCCAAGTCAGAGAGTGTTTTACAGGGAAGACTTGTGACTAGTCCAAGTTGTCTTCATTTTCACAAATACTGTATCTGCTAGGGTGGTAAACTTTATATCTCTCTGTGGTCTTGTAAAGCATAAGCATAAGTGGTTAGTGAAAATGAATACCTACTGAAGAATGACTGTTGTCCTGAGGTACCCTCTGTTTTTGTGCTATAAATAAAGCAGAGTTATAACAGGGAACTTGATTCATGACCCAGAGTGAATCCCCCATCTACTTCCAGTTTCCTGAGAGCTTGTGATCTGAGGAAAGTTTAGTTAAGCATTACTTCATTCAAACAAATATATTTGGTATTTTATTTTATAAATATATAGGCTATAGATGACAAGTGTGTGTGCAGTGTCTGTTATTCATCTATTTAAAAAAGGGGTTTTCTGCAGAATTTCAACTTTTCTGTTTTACCCATCCCACCCTTCACACACTTGCGTCTCCATCTATATGAGGATACAAGAGTGCAAACAACACGTACAGTTCTCTGACCCACACACACCGTGTGACTGGCCAGACAGCCCGCCAGTTTCATGAAATCTTTCCTATCTAATACTGCCTTGTGTTGAACACATGCGTCATTCTGAGCTGATATCACACAGTCAGCGTCTCAGCAGCTTCCTGATTTTCTTTTAACCCCTCTGGATGGACTTATTCTGTGCACAACACAGCATATGATGCTTCCAGCAGAAATTATACTTTTTTGTTTTGCACAGACAATCTTTGTTTAAAGTAGAGAAACAGATATATTGTTACTCAAATTGAGTTTGGCGAATAAGAAGACACATGTAGTGCATGGAAATATGTGTTTAAGATTGTCCTTTTTTCAGTCACTTCCATGTTGCTAAAATTGATGCAACTCCACTCAGAAATGAAGATCATCTGCAAGTATATTTTAATAATTATACAGCAAATAAGTGTATATCACCAAAGTAGAACATTACATATTATACAAATTAAATATACATAACTTTAATATATATACATTCACACTCTTGATCAGCATTCCTCTTATCAGAAACAATAAAATAAATATTAAATAACATAAATAGGCTTCATTACACTGATGTACCAGCCACCTTCATACTCACATATCCTTTAAAGTCTTTATCAACCCAGTGATTGGAAGTGTTGATGAAAACTGACTATGGCCAGTATTAGGTCATCCTCAGAAAAATGTGTTTATTTGGATCCTCCTTATGCACATTTTGCTTTTTAGAGTCCTCAGTTCTCGAGAAACATTTAACAGGAGCTCCTTGTAGGTCTTCAGGACCACACAGCCGTAGACTTTCTGCTGGAAGACGTTCTGAGGTGGAGGTAGTGTTGTCGGCCTTCCTGCTGGCTCTGGTACAGGCAGGTTTGGGAAGAGGCTCTGATAGAGGCTGTTTGTGAGTGCAGCCAGGTTAATGCTGTGAGCCCTTACACTGTTTAGCTCGGTCAGCAGCTGGCTTGTGGATGACTGCAAGTCTGTCTGCTGATCGTACACCCGGTTGAAATGTGGGAGGAAGTCTTGGAGATGTGTGTAGATGCTCACTATCCTCTCTGAGTGCTCCATGCCGGAGATGTTAGGGTCAGGGATGTTGTTAACTGACACCTTGCAGAAGAGCTCTGACATTTCTCCTTGAGAGGCTTTCTGAAAAATAAAGATCAGATACAAATTAAGCCACCCATCTTAAAGAGGAACATGAATAGTCTGCATCTATGTCTAATCAAGGTAAAAGGGTGGAGTACTGAACAAGCAGATGAGGATTTAACACAGCAAAATAAAATACAGCAGTTTTATGCCTATACTCACATATGTTTTGATTAGGTCGACAGATTCCTTCTGTATGAGTCTGCTTAGCTTAAGAGTCTGCTGCAGAGGATTCCCACACTGCTGGTTTCTACTTGCTGCCACAGTTCTTGTTGAATCAACAGCCATAACCAGCAGGAGAGAGAGTAATGCTGCGGAGAAAGGAACTGGTCAGTTTAGGTTATCCTACATCCCAGCAGTGAGGGGAACTTCATGGTAAAGCCACAAGTGGAAGGCAGGAGTGATAAAAATAGACTTTTCACTTTACTTCAACCGGTGAAAAAAAGAACACTAGAGGTCTGATATATTATCAGTTCAGACATTTTACAAAATCATATATTATAGTTAAAGTATGTTTAGATGCAAACAAACATTGTCAGTCTCTTTAAACATTGGCAATATTCTCCAAACAAGCTATATTTAAAAGAACTGTGAAGCAGTAAAGTTCAATCTGAAACTTCAGTCAGTTTCACAACAGCTGTAAGGCACCGAAAATAACCACAATGACATGCACAATGGCAAGAAAAGGTGCAACTTTTTATATATTTTAATAGAAAAGTAGATGTAATAAAACTTACTTGTTGCTTGTTCCATAAACTGTTGAAAATTCATACTCTTTACATGACCATTCATTCTCCACTCAGTATCACAGGCAAATTACACAGACTTGTCATAATCACACTCCTTTAAAACTTTTTTTAAAGACAGAAACCACACATTTGTCAGAGGAGGAAATGACGTGCACTTTGTGAGGCAACCAAATTTCCCAGAATTTCCTCCTTTTTCAGATTTTTTTCTTTTTTTCTTTTTCCTCTATATCTACTAAGTGGCTCATGCCCCAACATGCCTGGTCACAGAGCAGGCATTTAGGGATGTTGTCTAATTAGGCCATTTATTAAACGTGTGACCATCCAGTGTAGCACTGAGTATTGTTAATAGCACTTCCTTTTTATTCAGGCACAGAAAAATATACTAGAAATGTGATACATGAATATCGCTTGAGGAAGATGAATCTGCTGAATTTTGAAAATCATGTCAGCCATGCATGGAAATAATTTAACCCTAACCCTAAGGACTGAGGTCAGCCTATACCCTTTGACACAGTTCACCAACATATATTTTACTGCCCTCTAGAGAGTGTGGGTGAGAAGGTGAGAACTCTGTGCGCTGTGGGAAGCTCACTTTTACTTTTTCACACCTGCTAAATTGCACAATGATGATGTTTTGTCTGCACTTTCTACATAATAAGAGCAAATGTACCTCGAGGAATTCAAGTGAAAGCATACAAATGTTCTTTAAGAAAACCTGTACTGTAATAATCTAATAGCAAAATAGATGAATGTGGTTCTTCCCATGGCTTTACTGGCTTAAATATGACTTAAATCATTCAACAACAAACACACATGCATTTATTGGTGCCCACATGTAGTCTATAGAGTGTATGAAGTAGAATTGGGTCTGAAATAAATGAGAGGTGTCATGTAAACAATCCCTGAGAAGTAGTCTAAGATCAATTTTGTCAGTATATAACTGCATTTGTGCAGGAAGCTGGCAAAGTCAGGAAATGCATTTCTCAATCAGAAACTTTTACAAGTGCGTAAAGGGGAGGGTCTGCTTAGCTAAATTAAGCAATGTGTTAATGTCATCACACTGGTTGTCACACCAAAAAGCTTCTGACAGGCTGTGCTTATGTTATCAGAGGATGAATTCATCATGACATAAGATAGTGTTGCATCCTCCAGTGATTTGTTTGGGTAGTATGTAAGGAGGAACCTAGAAGGATTATGTAAAATATGAAAATAACACAAACTGGGTTTTTCATATCTTATCTAATCTCCTCTTCGTCACCACAAACTTCTCGAAATGATGGTCACTTCCGCTTGCAGTCACCCTATGATGTGTTACACCTGCTGTCTGCATCACAGGGTTAATGAGGTCAGACTGCAGACAGAAACAGGTCACTGAGAGCCGATCTGATGTTATTTGGTAATAACGTCTTTGTTTCATGGGTCCACACTTGATGCTACATTGCTGTTAAACCACTGACTACTTGAGAAAAGTCGGGGAACTCGACCCACCACAACACTGTCAGCACTACTGCAGGTAAAGGCTAACCACTCTACTGCCATCCTCGGGGCTTTCCAGTTGCCCCAGGGGATAATAGAGGGGTTGTGGTGAGGCGGGCAATGGCTGCAGATGGTGCTGCAGACGTCGACAATTCAAGGAAACTACAGTCGGATTCCTGCCAGCATATACAGTACAGGTATGCAAAAAAAGCCCCCAGTAAACACCCTAAATCAAGTTTACCCTGAAGTGTAAGGAAGCCTAGATAACACGCTCTACAGTGTAACTTCCCTCTCACCTCATGTTCCCATCTCAGGGTTGTGGTTTTCACAAGTTATCTTTGACCTACATGTATGTTTATAGATTTACAGTCAATTACAATAAACAGCATTTTATATACTGTAGGTCACAGCGGTCACATCACACCAAAGAAAAGCAAAAGTGAGAAGTCTTCAACCACATAAGCGATCATTACAAGGAAATTCAACCACAAAGGATAAGAAATGCACCATCATAAGATGCAGGATGTCGATTGAGACTTCTTTTCAACAGAACCTCTTTTATTTTGTCTTTGAACTGCACAGGAAATGGTGAATAAGGTTGTTTAGGAAAGTCCCCTTTATTCTAACTAAATACATATTTCTAGTAACATAAAATTCACACAAATTGTAAGGTTCATAACCATTCTGAAGCTCTCAGGCAAACCTTACTCAAGCACCCCAATAGCACTTTTTTATGGAACCATTTGTTCACAAGGCTTCAGTTATATGTGACCAGACAAAAGGCCTTACTGCATATGAGAAACTTTTTCATCAAATTTCAGAAAGTTTGTGAAAATGTAAAAGGCTGAAAAATCTAGTGAAGCCACTCAACTTCGGAACACACTCTGGTCAAACATAACCAATTCAGAATTTTAGGTTTCTACATGTAAAACAAGAGCATTTAAGTTATATTGCCATCAGAAATTGAATGTCATTATATTCCTCCATTTAAAATACTTTGTGAATTCAGGGGACATCTTCCACCTTTCAGCCCTGTGAGGAACATGACCGAACATTAATACAAGTTATGGCTCTGAAATGAAAAGAAAAAAAACAAAACAGGTAAATAAATACCTGTCAAACAAAACAGGGTTGCATTCAAGACCACCACATTAAACAGTGTTTAAAAAACCGACCCGTGATGAAATAGTATTTATTTTTTCATACATATACTTCATTTTTAGAGGGTTTCACTGCATGGGGTACTTTAAATATGTCATGAGTGTTTGAAAAACTTAGTAGTGTTTTGACTCAGAGGGGGTTTCAAAATGCTTCATGTTTACATTTTGTAAAAATCAATCGTCTCTCCAAGACAAAAAACTACAAGGCTAAAAGTGGTATTAGAAATTAAGCACCAAACAATTATCTTTCCATTCAGTATAAATGGAAACATTGTGCAACCTGTTCAACGACCATAATGAACATGGCAAAAAATATGTAAATCTGATCATTAGACACTTAATTACTCAAATGCAATCTGGACCCACATGTTGTGTTCACTTTTGTTGAACCGTCAATCTGTAAAAGATCACCATACTGATTTAAGAAGTCTGTGGTTCCATCCACCAGCATTTATACAATCTGAGTCTAGTGATTTGACTTAGCAATATATTGAGTTATTGTATGACCATATCTCTATATTATAAAACAAAAAAGAAGCAAAATCTTTATCGTTAAGCTCTGTTATCAGTAATAGACCAGTGTCTCTGTATGTTCTAGCTATATTCTCATGTACAAATATTCATATCAAAAGTTATACAGCACAAGTCTCACCATTTTCCTTTACAAGAACTTTGATTAGTGAACAATAAATGATTCACAAGTTTAGATGAAACCAAAACAAAATGGTGCCGGCCTCAGTAAATAAAATATAGATATAACAAACACTAAACTGAAATCTGCTTCAGGCACAACTTAAATAAAGGCATTTGTGAAATTATCATATCAAATATGGCGCTTATGTCCAGTATCCATAGGCTTAAAACAAAAAATGCTTTTATTTACAAACAGCTAAAATCTCTGACAGATTCATGCTTCACTTCACATCCTGAATTTGTCCTTAAAGTGCATGCAATAATAAGCAGTTTTACCAAGTGGGATCTTGAATTGTGATAAGATAAACGGGTTGATCAAGCGAATTCCAATTGATCCTATATATCAAATAAAAGAAAAGGTAAGAACTGTTGCCTAGAAATGTGAGACCACAGTATACTGTATGCATAAGCACTATATGGAAGTATGACCAAAATAATAAATTAATAAACTCTGACTTTATCCAGTGACCCCATACAGTAATATTCACATTCAGAGCATAACATAAAATAAAATAAAACCAATAAAAAAGACAAAGCAGCTTAACACCACGGGGGAGTCCGCAGCTCACATTCCACAATGTCCTCCATGTAACACGCACATTAAGCATCATACGAACATGATGGGTTTCTACTTAACATATCAAAGTGCCAATTTTACTAAAATTTCCTGATTTATTCAATTCATACCAAAAGGAGTGAATGGCATGGAGGAAAGAGTCTGTTATTTTTAACACATAAGTTTTGAGTTACACTGACTAGGTTTGATTTTTATTGACATGTTGTAGATTTTTTTTTGTTTTCCTTTCACCCTTCAAGTTTCACAAAAGAAGTTCTCATTGCACGTAACACCTCAAATCAAAGATGCAATATCTAAGAGAGAAGAAAAGCAATAGAGAAATTTATCCAGCTTTGTCACCATGGACGTGACAAACGGTTAAGTGGACGCAAAAAAGGGCACGAATCTGTTGTCCTCTAAAGATAAATCCACTTTCATCTGTTGTCTTCTTTGGGGAAGTCCAGAGATTCCAGGCTTCTGAAGCCAAGGCTTCTACTTTCTGTGTCAAAAGCGTTAATTTCTCTGTCCTGACGTTCCAACAAGTGTTTGATCCTTTCGGTGCGCTCCTTCTGAAGTGCTGCCAGTTCCTCTTCAATCTGTAATCAAAAAACATGACGATAGTTATTTTATTATATGGACTCTAACTTTAAGCTGGTGTTTTGTCCTGCTAGAGATGGGGCTTTGTTGTCAGTAACCCCAACACTTGATGACACAAAGCTACTCGCCAGATTAATAGGAAACTTAGTGTAAATATTCATGGTTTGGTTCCTAAAGGATAAATCGTACTGTCAGTGGTGGCTCTCCTTACCTTTAGCACTACCTCGAAATCTGAAACAATTATTTGATAAATCAATCAGAATGAAATTATTCTGCAACTATTTTAATTATTGGTTAATCATTACGTCATTTTTTCTGTAAAATTAATCAAGAAAATAATCATCACATGAATTGATAATAAAATGCAATCTCATGGACCAAAATGTCAGCTTTGCACACAAGATATTTCTAGGATAAGATACATTTCCTTTTACTCTCTGTCAGTGTCACTGTAAACATGCTGAATCTAAGCAGGTTTACCATGCTGACATCTTTAGTTTCGCTTGTTAACATGCTAACATTCACTAAACACAAAGTACAGCTGATTGGACAAATTCAGATGTTTGACCTGATGATGACATCAGTCTTGAGGGAGACAGATATATGTACCACCTTTCATGATAATCCATCTAATAGTTGTTGAGATTTTTCAGTCCAAAGTAGTGGACCGACCCACCGACCAACATTGCCATCCCAAGAGCCATGCCACTATGGCTAAAGATATTTGAATAAAAAAACTTGAGTTTTACATTATTATTGTGGTCTGTGGGACTAACAACGAGGAAGTAAAGCCAATGTCAACCACAAATAAAGGCCTTTGAATAATAACTAGCTTCCTCAAGCACCACTCCATGAACAGAAGTTTTACATTGAAGAATTTATTTATCTTTTGCCAGTTTTCTGCCAGTTTGAAATCCCCAATTTCTTGTGCACTGCAGCCCTTTTTACTAACTCTACTGTTGACCTGAAAAAAGCTGCAGAGTCACCAGCCACTTCTTTTCACCTGCCAGCGATGAGCTTCAATAGTAGGGCGAGTGACACATCACCCCCAACTGTGCAATTCCAACCAATCAGGAATTTGTGGAATCCACAGTGCCTTCCCAACTGCAAACTTGCATGTCCAGGAAAACCAGAGGTAACTGAACCCAACGTCTCCCCCGGTATTTGTGATCACTAGCAGTGCACTAAATTGTGAAAAAAAGAAATCCCAAAAAAACTGCTGCCAACATATAAGGTGCATCTCTGGACATTTATCAATACTAAGGTCATTTCTTTTAAGGTATCAAGCTGCATTCATTCGAAGTATTTTAGAATGGCTTTGATCTTAAACCTACCTTCTGTTCAAGGTGCGCCCTGCGTATGGAGACCTTCTGCTCAAGTTTCTGCAGTTCTCGCTCGTGTTGGGTCTCCATCTGTGATTTGGTTTTTCTCTGGTAGGCGTCCAGGAGCTCCATCTCTTGCTTCAGCTGCTGCTTCAGAGCTTGGCACTCTATTTCCTGCTCTGCGTCTAGTCGCATCTAGAGACCCAGCGAGACAGAGGTAGTTACAAACACATTAACAACAAGCATAGGTTGGGCCTCATTTATCGAACTACAGGCCAACAATTTTTGAGAAAGACGTACGAAAGAACATTAAACAGAGCTCAAAAAATTCAAATGTTTTATAAAGTTGGTGGTTGATGCACATAAAGTTGCGACTGTTAGTAAGTCTGAGGTGAAGAGCAAATGTGTTGTACATACATATATTATATATATATATATATATATACATATACACACACACACACATATATATACACACACATATATATATATATATATATATATACATACACACACACACACACATATATATATATACATATATATATACATCTCTCTATCTCTATATACCTATATATATATATACATATACCCTCTATATACTATATCTATATACATATATATATATATATATATATATATATATATATAAACATACAAATGATGAATGAGGCCCACTTTTGCTATTCATGACAAGATGCTTCAGGATCCTCGTACCGCTTGTGAAGCCATCATCTCGTTGATGCTCTGCTCATACTGCTCAGCCAGTATGGCCAGCTTGCGTGTCTGTTCCTCTTTTAGGCTCTTAAGGATGTTCTTATGGTCGCCTTTAGGAGAGACCTCCAGCTGATGGTTCCTAAGGGCTTTGTACTGCTTGTTCTGCACCTTGCAAGTATCCTGGAACTGTTTCTTGATCTGCATCTCCAGCGCCTACAGAGGGTTAAAAGAGAAATAAATGTTAGTGTCCTGTTCTTTCATGTTACATTCAGATGAACACAATCAAAAGTAATTAAATTGTGGCAAAACATGGTTTAAGTAAGAAAGTGAGCTTTCACCTCAACATTGTAGGTAAAGCAAACTAAACCTCCAATAGATAAAAGGAGGAGAAAAAACATTTGTTTTGGAAGAAGCAGTTGTCATGACAACATTATTAATGTTTGTTTTCTACAGATTTTTAAAGGGCAATTTAGAATAACAGGTCCATTTTTAGAAACTGAATGTCAGAAGTGCAGAATAGTGGAGGTGACAGATGTACAGTACCTGCAGAGCCTTCATATCAAACCAATTATGTAATCCTCCTGTCATGAAACATGACATGTCCCTTTGTATAAACTAACTTTTAAAACTTCTTGAAATAAAGTTTTCTGGATATCAACTCACTAAATAACCACATAGCGGCAAAGAGAAAGTTCCAGCCACCTTGAGGTTTCTGGGCTGCTGCCGCTGCTCCAGACTGTGTTTCCTGTGTAGTTCTCTCTGCCGCCGGCCGTTGTACTCCTCCTGGTTTTCGAGCTCTGTCTGGTGCTGCAGCCGCATGAGTTCAATACGCAGCTTCTGCAACATCTGCAGCTGTCTGCGCTCCATGTCCTGTGTGGACTCGTCCTGCCGGATCATCAGAGCATGTTCCATCTCCTTCTGGGTCCTCTTCTTGTTCAGCTCCTGGGGCAACATGTTTGATGTAATGTCGTATTTAATGACAACATACACAGATTCAGCTTTCCAAACATTCTGTAAGGTTTATTGATTTAATTGTGAACACTAAAAGAAACACAAATCACCAGAGCTGTGTATCTTAGCACTATGTTTCTACATGTGAGTACTGCATTGCACATAGTTTCTTATTAAAGCAAAGCACTTGACTGCTTCCACTGGTTAATTTTGGTGCCTCTCAATATTCAGTGTTAGGTCCAATTTTTTTGTTTCTTTTTGCTGATATATTTCATAAATGCAGTGTCACTTCGATACACTTATGTAGATGATGACAACTTAACATAATCAACACAGGGTTTCCCAAAGAGGTGGTAAGTCAAAAGATTGTAACTCGTCTCGTGATCAATTCAATTAGAAAATGACGGCCTAAACAATAGCAACACTAAATATAATAATTTTAGCATGTCATTGTTAGTGATGGTGGCCCATCTCTGCTATAAAACACAGTGTGAAAATGCTAAATGATGCATTCTAGTTGGCAATGGGCAAACCCTTCGTTCAAGCTCACCGAAAGTCAAAATTGAAAATGTTTTATAGGGTCGGAATAAGCTATTTTGTTAAGCATAACGTGGCTTGCTCTGAAGGCCACCATGTTTACTGCCTTGTTAAAACCCCATGTGGAAATGTAGATTTGCAAAGTAAAAATCCCACATCTTTGTTGATTCCACATTCCCAATTTCTGTTTCATGTCATACAAATGTATTATATATATATATATATATATATATAGAATAGCACTTTGAAGAAATCCCTTCAGGGTGCATAAGTAATTCATTGATTTATTAAACAATAATCAACAAATGATTCCTAATGAAAACTATTCACTGTAGCCTTATCCCTGACATTTATAATGTCTCATCCCTGACATTTGGTTTAACTGGCAATGATCATTTCACAAAATAGTCTTGTGTCGAAACATCTTCTGAAAAAAGTTGTATCCAAAATTGGGATATTTCATTTTGATATTGTCTGCACATTTCACATTATGTTATGTAATGTCAGGAAATCACATTACCTCTCTCAGTTGCTCCTGTTCAAACTCATGCTTCCTGACCAGACTCCGGCGTTTGAGGGCCCTGCAGCTCCTGTCGTAGACTAGCCTCTGCTGGGCTAGCAAATGAGCTTCCTCCTCAGCCTGAGAGCGCTGTATTGTTTCTTTGTGCCTGGACAGACGCTCCTGCTTCTCTTCCTTGGGTGTACAAGGGTCTTCATCCATCTCCTAGACAGAGACACATAAAAAACACATTGGAAGGAGTGTGAATTATCTGAAGACAATCTCAAAGATAACAAGTTTCATATTGAACAGATATATAATATATGAGATCATAAACTTTGCATTGTTCATGATATTTACTTCTTTGATCTTGTCTTTGCAAAGCCTGTACTCCTTTTTCTGATTCTCTAAGAAATTAGTTAGCTCTTTCTTTTGCTGAGCAACAATCTGTTGCTGGATCCTCCTCTCTTCAGCTGCAACTGACTTCATCTGTGAAGAGACATTCAAAATTTTAAATTAACACGCTTTATTGATCTCTTAACTGCCATACATGCCTATGATCCAACTTTGGCATGAAGTGAATTAAATTGCTCTGTAGTTTCCACTTCATTTATAAATAGCACCTATTGAGGCTGTACCTCTTTGTCTGTTTGTGCAGCATGGCGTTTGGCCAGTCTTTCCAGCTCAATGTAAGTGTTGTTCGCATGTGTCTCTAATTCCTTCTGCAACCGGAGCCTATGCTCATCCATCTCGGCCTTTAGCCTGTTCTCCAGGGCGATCAGCTGTTTCTGGTGCTGCCGCCGCATGCGCTTATACCCAGACATCTGCTCCCGCAGCTCAAAGTCCTGCTCATGCTCCTGGATCTACCTGATGACCTAGACAGAGGGACACAGGAAGCAGGAAGTAAAAGAAACAGAGCAGGCTGAGTGAACAACTGCCATGGTGGAGACAGGAGGAAAAATATGTCAGACAACTGGTAAGTAAGAGGCTATGGCCTAAAAACAGAACAAACTGGAAAGTAATCAGTTTGCAGATTACCACACATCCAATAACCCAAGAACTTGATAAGGGTTGATACAGAAGTCTGACAATCCTTTATGGTTTATGGTATCAATGCCTTCCAGCATCAGACAGTGTCACACAAAAAAAGGTGAAGTTCATCAATATACAGATGCTCTGCTGTTTAATCCCATCCATACTCTGAATTACAATTGACTCTGATTACTAGAAAGCAACATGAATTAATCCATCAATCACTTCAGCACCAAATGTGACATTCATATGATGCCAGGCTCAAGACCAATCTGTAAAATGCCTATTAAGACAGGTGGAAATGCACCATTTACAATCTAACAAAAACTAAATCTCACTGGTAGTAGACATCAGGGAGAGATTTGTATGGAATACATGTATATACATGCAATGCACAGACATAAAAGCAGAGGCAGAGAGGGAAGCTGAAGATGGAAAAAAATGACATCCATTAACAGGATCTGGTTGCCATGACTACAGATGTACAGCTGAGAACACAGACACCCCTACCCTCCCCTCCTCACCCGCCCCCCCCATACATATACACACACACACACACACACACACACACACACACCCACGCGCGAGCACACGCGTTTTTTTATGCAAACGAAGAGAGAGAGAGAGAGAGAGAGAGAGAGAGAGAGAGAGAGAGAGAGAGAGAGAGAGAGAGAGCGTACCAAAGATGCTGATTTGATGGTGGCAATGTGTTCACAGATCTTGCAGTCGAGAGACCGGCTCTTGTGAAAAGTAGGCCGCAGCTCTGGCCTGGTGTCCCTGTGCACAGCCTCATCCCTCACGCAAGCATGGTCCTGCAGGGGGGGAGGAAAAGGAGGAGATAGTGGGGCTGGGGGCTTCCCAGGCCCTCCGCACTCTCTGTTTCTGCTAGAGCTGCTATTATTGCCGAATCTCCCTGAATGCAGCACACATCCAGCTTTAAATGCATCCTTCCCCTGCTTGTTTCCCCGCTAGTGTCTGCAAGTTCTTCCTAAGAGAGAAAAGGGCATTGCCAAACAATTGCAGGCACCACCGAGAAGGCAGCTACTGGATGTAGTCGGTTTTTTTTGGCGTCCCCCTCTTCTCAAAGAGGAGAGGAACCAAATGGCTCCGGTGGATAAGGGTGAATTATGCAATGCCTACCATTGATAATCGGAGATAGATAGCACAGGGATGTATTTTACTGCCACTCTTCTTTTCCGTTTCAAAATGCAAGAAATGTTTGGGAGGAAAAATACTTTTCCTGTGTTCCAATGATCGCATGTGGTACCATATTGAAAAATATTTGAATCAGATAAGGCACGTCCAAACATGGTTTTCCCTCGAATATTTCGCTTGATGATCCGTTTGTATTCCACTCGAATTTCTGTCCTACATTTACAGCGCACTTGGTCATGGTAGGTGGTTCTGGTGCCTTCTATTCATCTCTTTCTACACTCCCCCTTCCTTTAAAGAGACACCGCAATACTACAGGCACTTCTCAACCAGCCTAAAATTATTTCACATTAGGCTCTATTACAGGATTATCTTTTAGAATTGAAAACTAATAGTGTAAGAAAAATGCCCACTTATATGGATAGCATAGTAAGTTAGTATTTATTTAAAAACAAAATGCAAATTGCATATAATTATACATTTTTACCAAATCCACTCCTATTTGATTATAGTATCATATTTTAAAAAATAGAACAGCATTATGATACCTTTTATAAAAAAAGATTTTTATTTAAAGTTTTTTTTCAACAGAGAAAATGGGGGGGGGGGGAGACCTATATTGACGTAACACTGAGATTAAAAAAATTTTTCCTCTGTGAACATAAGGCTACTTGTATTTTGTAGAAATAATACTTTTGCTACTTTTGTTATTCATTACTTCATGTGACTGTTGGAGGGCTACAGAGACAAACATTTGAATGCAATCTGTGTGGCTCTCTCGATGGTGCTAAATATATCACATTAATCGTCATCACACACATGTTAAGAGTCTGTTGAGCAACGCTTACCTTATTGTCTGGGACGATTTCAAGATGTGTTAAACTCTTTATTTAGCCAAACACTAGACACACTATCAGTTTAGGATAGGATTTAAGATATGGACCAGGAAGGAAAGAAGGAAAAGTAACTTTTGTTTGCAAAAACTTTAACCCCAAATTAATCTAAAGTGGGGTTTCCCCACCCTGCTGACTTGAATCTTGATCAACAACAAACCAAAGTAAGAGCGGGGCCACTTCACCACTGTAGGCTTGAATTCATCAAAAGGACAAATTCCACTGTAATATGATAGTGAATACAATAAGCTACAAAAGAAAAACATAGCATCACTTAAAGGATCATACATTTTTCTAGTGTCAGTTTGAAGATGCATTTATCTTTGGTCATAGATGCGTCTCTTCTAGATCTACAGTAACCTCCATCTCTTACCATTTTTCTTTTTGAAATACTCGAAGAAGCGAATGTACTGCCATTCTTCTGTTTTCTATTGGCACTTCATTTTTCATCCTTTACTGTATACTAAAATTAAGTTAAAGTTGGTTGGATAATTAACACACCAAGACAAAACAATCACCAGAATCAGTTATATTTGTAATGCATATATATTTCAAACTATATGCTCTCTTTTTCACCCTATTTTCTGTATTCTCAGCAATTATTACCAACATTGTATTAATACATGTGTTGACATACAGAACAAATACAGGAACTCAGTCACATTACTATGTAATACCTCATTCAAGCAGTAGATGTCACTGTTTACTTTTGAGTGGCCATCACATCAGCTGAGCACCTGGCTTTTACTCTTGGGCCTTTTAGCCTTTACAATAAATATTGCACCTGCATGAAACTGAGACATTAGTGTGTAATTTGCTAGTTGCCAAACATTAATTTCATCCAGCTTTAGGCTGCTGAACATTTGTTTTAAAGTTTGGCTTTGCATGTCTTGTGGAAGATCACATTTGACCACATTGAATTGAAATCACAAATAAACATTTTGGTGCAATATAGAGTATGGTGTTTGAGAAAATGTGTTCATAGCAGATCTTTTAGGAAATTAATTTGGTGTAATAAACCTAAAACTAATTAGGAAGATCTAGATAAGCTTCTCTCCGTCAAAGTCTTTGAGAGAAACTGTTGATGAAGGTCTACATGAATGAATAAAATGAGTTTAAATACTAAAGACAAACTCTCTGTCAAAGAGGACATAAGACAATGTCCAAATATTACATATTACACAAAATAGGATTTTGGTGCCCTCTTGTGGGCTATTTGACATTGATTTTAGGAATGCCATGAGAAGTAGAGCAATGGATGAAAAGTCAATACAGATTAAGCTGGTTCCTATTAATCCTATAATCTGATAACAAATGCATCAGTAATGAAGGACACTAAAGGAGAAAATTACATTGTTTTTTTTTACATTTATATAGCAGAAGCTGTTTAATACATTTGTTAAATATTATATATCAGGACATGCTCATTAGGCTGGTACAATACAATATTCAATACAGCAATGTACACCTTTAGGACAAACACACAGCAGTACACAGTTGCAGTGTTTCTCTTCATCAAAAGCATAATAATAAATTTCAACCAAATTATTTATTAATCATCTTGCCATGTTACACAGAAGCACAATTTAATATACGTACCTGTTTGTCATTAAAGAAATAAACAGTTTAGATATAAATAATCCAGTCCACTGTCCATTCTTGGCCAGTATTGTCAGCCATAATCTCCACAGTCCCTTAGTTCATGTGAGGTCACAACTACAGTATGTTGTTAGGAATACAAGGTACTGCTAATCCTTTTATAAGTGCTGACAAGCTAAATTAATTCCTTATTTTCAGTTATGTGTTCAGTTATATATTTGGTTATGTGTTATATTGATGAGTCTTCATTTGAAGTACTTGTGACATGGTATTGTGGTGTATTGACTGGTGACAATGCATTACAGTATTAGTATTTCATAGCAGGAACACAAGCTGGTTGTTAAAGTAAATAACAAACTTTTTCATGCCCGTACCACAAAGGTTGCTACAGACAACTTGCATCTGATTGTAGTTTTAATGTCTTGCTTACTGGTCTCACTTTTCACCATCCTGTGTCTGTCTGATCTGTACAGGTATGACAATCTCATTCGCTGGGATGCTGATGGATGTCCTGGGAGCGGGGGCCTCTACGGACAGAACTCCATCACCAGACAGAGAAGAACTGATGTGCTGCAAGTCCACCCCCTGCGGAAGCCTTAAAGAAATAAAGAGTAAGTTTATGTTGACCTCTTGCCTTTTAAATGTTACACCATTTGTTTGCATTACTAAGACTGTTACTACACATTCAATTATACTGATTTGCAGAGAGATAATTTTTCAAAATTCCTCCCATTCTCAGAGACAACTTACTTGTATTTCCGGGTGAAGCACCTTGACACCGATCCATGCTCATCCTGCTTTTCTTCATGATTTCCTTGTAATGAAAATCAGACATAATAAAAACAAGCAGTGTCAAGAAAACAATGGTAAAGATAAGGCACAAATTGATTAGATCTAGGTCTGTCTATGTAGTACCTTTACAACTTATTACAATGCTTTTACTTAAGTTTTTTCATGTCTCACTAATAGCTTGTGCAGAGTACCTGATATTTGCAAATAACCCTCCTTGGTGGTGATTGTAATTTCCTCAGGCGAGAAGTGATTGACGTCCAGGTTAATCTTCCAGCTGTCCTGCCCTGTTCGGATCTCTGACACTCCACTTGTCAGTTGTCTCAGACCCTTTTGGTTCAACGCCGCAGGGTGCTGACCAGTGAATGGAGGCAGAAGGGGAGTTTGTGTGTACCCTGGCCAGGAGAAAGATGCTAGTCTCCTCTTTGACCAGTCTATCCAGTCCAGATCACTAGGTTCCAGGAAGGGAGGGAGGCCAAAATCCTGCGCAAAGATTCGGCTCGGCTGCGTCCAGTTTGGGAAAGGATCCCAGCTTACATCTCGGCGGAAAATGGGACGGGATAATATTTTATTTTGTTCCCCCATATCCTAGAAAATAAGTTCAGAATGAAGGGAAAGGATGTTGAAACTGCAAAAGACTGTAGCTCCACCCTAACAAACAAAGTCTAGATTGATGACCTGGACACTAAGCAATGGTCAGCTGTATTTCTATTCTCAACAGAAAGTGAGCAGGAGGTCTGAGGTAAAGGCTGCTTTGGCATCTGTAATGCTCTACTCACACACTTTATATACCCAGCTGATTCATTCTGTCCAGCATTAAGTGTGATCTAACGGATGAGAATGACTTGGTATGTCATGAGCTAGGGTGTTACTCCTCCGTTGCCCTGGGACCTGGAGAGGATAATGCTAACAATTTTGTATTTATATCTCTTGAGTGTCTGTGGCAAGTTGTTGCTGAATGACTCTGGAAGCAGCAAGCAGACAGTTTATTCAGCAGTGGCCTCTGCAGTCTTGTCACATACTGGTGCTCTTTGTCCATAGAAATCACAGCCTTGTGTTATGTGAGGGAACAGCACATATATTCAGAGTCACACGGTAAACAACAGACTTATTTCCAGTTTCTCAACACAGGATTGAAGAAAAAAAACTCAAGACCAAACAAATATTAGCATATGATAAGTATGTAGGGTAAATTACAATGTTAAAGACGTGTTTACATCCAGGACAATGTGATGGACTGAGGCATTGACGCAATCGAGTGGTGGTGAGGAATTTTGCATCTAGAGCTACGTCTTTATGGGTGTTATGTCGTACAAATAATGAACCGAGCTTTAGAGAAATAAATCAAGCCATTTGCCATCAGAGAGGAATGGTATTTATTAATGAGGCAATATCTATGTCCTTTCCATCTGCACTCAAAGCATTAGCCCAAGGTATTAACTAGATCAATATTGAGCAGACATGGTAGAAATACTGTCACCAAGAAGCTGAAGTCAAACATAATGCCCAGACTGATTCCATTGCCATTTGGCAATGGAATCAGTCCGGGCATTTATATATAATTTAATTGCTTTCCATACCGAGTTCCATAGTAGCCTACATTATAAGTATTACTGTGACCTTGCAAGGCCTTCAAGCTAACTTTTGCTGTAAATGTGTCTTTGGTAGTACATTTTGAGAAGTATTGTAATGCTTTGCGTATAAAAAGATTAGCAGTTAAATTTTCTTTTATGTTTTTGTATTGTTTTTGTTTGGGTTATAGTTAACTGATAAATTGGCAGAATACACAGTGAAACAAGAAAATCATCATTCATATTGAGTCTGAATTGAAGCTACAGAATACTGTATTTGAAAAACTTTATTGTCCATCAAATTTGAAAATAGTAAACTGTATAACAATATTCATCAGCATTTGATGACAGTACACAAACAATAAGTACACAGTGAGATAGTCTGTATACAGGTGAACTGAAGAGCTGACCAAAGATCTCCTGTAGCCCAATCACTTGATTATGTATGACATTAGCATTAATGGAGTGTTCAGACAGTTGCAGGTTGGATCATTAATGTTTCACTTTTGACTTTTGAAGAGTTTTATCAATTATTGTTAGCTTAATAAATAGACTTACAGTAAGTTATTGATTGATCATTTTTACATAGATACATTTGACATCATCCAACTTAATGACTGACTGTGAAGTAGATGAACCCACAAGCCTTCCATAACGAAGTGATTTGACTTTACAATGAACCTAAACCTGTAGTTTTTAGCCCAGGATGGTTTGTGGTTATGGTGGGTGCGGTCAAAAGTGCAACACAGGTTCAAATTTCCTCCTATAGAAGTCAGCGGAACAATACTTTTCTGCCATGGAAGATGTAGTGTGTAAAATATGGAGTGTGTAGTTATTCTTTAACTGTGACCTTTGCTCAACCTTATAATACATTTTAGTCTGTATCATGGCTGTGATTTAAAAGGTTTACGACCAAAGTAAGATGTCTCTTTTATATTATGTGTGTCTTTATCTTCCGTAAGCATGTATTGATGCATGCATTCATTTTTAAATATTTTCATTTTTCAGTAGATGAAAAGTTGTGATTAGAGGGCCTCACTTGTCACAGCTTCTTCTGAACGTGCGTCTTTTCTGAAATAATAAAAAAAAAAAGAATAAAAACAGTGAAAAGAGAAAATGGACTTTTTCCATACCAAGTAAGTTAATTGATACATCAACTGAAGATACTGTATCGCACCTTTTCTGTTTCCTGGAGTGGAGTATGATTGTTGTTATAATCACAATCAGTGCTACAGCTCCAATGACTGAACCGGCCACTATTCCTGCAAAATTACCTGAAAAATGACACAGTTGTTTTTAAGCCAGAGGCTCCAAAACAATGATGATTATCATTAGTTTGTTTGATTCTTTTTTTTTTTAACCTTAACTTGATAGTTAACTGCTGTTGATTTAAACATATGTTTAGTATAGCCTTTCAGTGCATGTATTTGTTTCCATAGAAAGGAACCAGGCAAGGGAAAGTTCATCCTTGTCATATGTGATTATGCTACAAAATTCTTCCCAGCTATGCAGGCAGCCTAAACTATACTTATTTTACACTTGAGGCGTGTCTCGAGGTGTGGCAATGTCTGTTGGTCGGTCGGTTGGTTCACCACTTTGGTCCAGACTGATCTACTGAAAGGAGTGGCACACAATCTTGTACAGAAATTCATGGTGCTCAGAGGATGAATCCTAATGACTTTGCTGATTCTCTGATTTTCTAGCTACACGTGAGGTTAAAGGCAGGGTTGGTAACTATTTCCAGTATACACTTTTTATATATTGTCACAGCAATAAATTACTTATGGGCTCTAAAAAAAAGGAGCAAAAAAGATCTGTAATTTGTAGCTGCTGTAATCCTGTAAAAATGGTCACCAATCACTGCCTCGCAGTCCACTTGGAACAAACCAATGAAATATTCCTTGTCCCACAGCGTGTACCTCTACCCCTCTCGTGTACGAAGAGTGTGCGTAGACAATCACTGTCACATACATTACATGTCATTTAGCTTTTATCCAAAGCGACTTACAATTGCTATATATCAGAGGTGTCTTGCCAAGGGACACATTGGTTGATGTATCGCAGTGGATCCCACTGCGATACATCCGCACCAATCTCCCACCGATCTCCCGCACCAAACGCATGTGTCATATCCACTGCGCCATCACCAGATTAATTGAAAACTCTGATGATCCCTTAACTTTTCTTCTAGCACCATTAAGGGGTCAGCTTTTTCATGGAGGTGTTGCATTACTAAATTCTTTGTATTTCCAATTTGATGCATGCATTTTATTAGAGGCAATGGTCTTATAAGTAATTGTTACTTACATAAAATATTTGTGTAAAAATGTCATGAGAATGATTAGATGTTTTGTGCATTTCAACACTTCAGACAAAGCTGATTTGATGGATCAAATGATGCACACACACATGTATGCTCAAATACAGACTCACTCACACAATTGCCACTGCTGATTTGTGAGGATCAAAATCATTGGACAAGACTGATTCATTATTTAGTCATACTGGAAACCACGCAGTTTGAGTCATCTCCAGACCACTGGCCGTTCTCCTGGCATATGCGCTCTGCTGATCCTTTGAGTGTGTAGCCGTCATCGCAGGAAAGCTGCACCTTAGCTCCTTGTACATATGTGGTCCCCTCCTTCTTCCCGTTTTTTGGTGGTGAAACCCATCCACAGGATATCACTGCACAGTATAACAATAACACTGTAAAACCAATTCAATGTACATCATAATCACATTTGTATACACTAACCTCGCTTTAGATCCTCCACAAGAGAAATGTGACTCTGGAAAGACACTTTGGTAGCATTTCCCATGCTTGGACTACGACCTACCAGGATATCATACCTACAGGACAGAGGTACTGATCAGAAAATGAGCTGCTGTTGTTAAGAAAGTTATTTCACTGTAATGGATACCACTTTAATTTACATAAAGAATCATCAGAAGTTGAGATGTCAATAATTTTAGGCCGTGCATGGGTAAAACTCTAAAAGCACTGCATCCTACATTTCCCATAATGCAACTGGTCTTTCGTGAAATCTCCTTGCCTGGTTGATGCTCATGTCTTTCCAACCCATAACTACAGTTTGCAATGCAGGCTTTTTGTACTTTTGTATAAGCCCAAGCCGAGATAACCTTGGTGACATCAGTACGGGTTATTTTGTCAGATTTTACAAAAGCTCCCTTCAGAGCCACAGAAGACATTGTACAACTATTTTTAAAGGCTTAGTGGTAGTCCGCACGACAAGTAAACTGAATTCATGTGTAAAATTGGTGGAGTTAAGAGAATTTAAATCATTCTGACTAAGATGGCCAACATTTGTTTCATAAAACACAATCATTTTTAGTTCAGTAATTATTATAAGTTTTCTTCTCATACCTACAAAACTGAGAACCCTCTCCAGAGCATATCTCGGATGCCTGATTGGCTAATGGATCATCTGGACTCTCTGGGACAGAAAACACTGGAACAAAAGTATGGTCATGTCTGGGAACATAGTAATATGTGTCCAAAAGATAGTTTGAATCATATGTGAACAAGGCAGAGTTGTTGGAGATGGCCCCTGTAAGACAAAAAGAAACACACTCACCATTAAAAGTAATTACATTTAAGTGGAAATTTTGAAATATTATCTGCTGATGTTTAATGAAATGAGAGTGATTTCCTAAAATGCTTGATTATCAACCAAATTAATCATTAGCCACTCTAGCGTTTCACATAATAAAATGATGAATGTGTTGTTTCTCATTATTTGGGTCTAGTGTTTTCATTACATAATACAAGTTTTGTTGAAAGAACACAGCTGTAGTCTATGTCCCAAACATCATACCTATTTAACAACATTTTATGAGGTTTTGTTGGGTATACAACATATACATCTCTTACATAAAAGTAGGTTCAAAACAGGACCACATGCATTCTGAACAACAGCACGTCATCGGCACCGTGAATCATTTCTTACAGCTTGCCCCAAAGCTGAACACCTCCTCTGGATTGGTGAGGTTCAGCACAAGTTGGCCGTTGCTGAAGGTGAGGTCGTCTTTGGCGTCACCGTTCATCTTTCCCAACAGTCCGAGAGTGGAGTCTTTGAACTCCTCTGGCAGGAGTACGGTGGTTGTCATAGTTCCCTCTCTCAGTCGCACTTCCACCCCGGCTCCACTGGGGAACATCACGGTCACATTTGTAGAGGCAGGGGAAAACACAAACACACCTAGAAGGGAGATTTGGTCAGAATAAAGGCAGTTCTTGTAGTGCAGCTGTCAAATGAAATGAACACGGAATACATTTTATAAGATCTCATCAAGGGTAGTAAAATCAATGACTTCATGATAAGCAGAAAGGTGATTGAGGGTCTCACCATGTAGGTCCATCCAGCTCTGCTCAGAAAAGGAGAGGGTTTTTTGATTCTGCAGTACTTCAAGGCCGTTGTGACCGCTGACCAGCCGCACCTCAATAACATCAGAGGGGGTTTCTTTCATGGCTACAGCCGTCAACTCTGTTGCTTTTATTGTGGCTCCTAATACTGAGAGAATCAGATCAATGACGTAGGGAAAAATAATTGTTGTAATGGCCTAGTTTATGTGCAGTGTGTATTTTATATATACAAATATGTGTTATCATTATTTAGTGGTAGAATTCACTGATCATTGTTGAGAAAGACAGAAACAAAAAAAAGCATCCTCAGTTACTCACTGTTCACTGGCTCTGTTCTGCCCTGGATTGTCAACCGTTTCTTTGCCGAGGTCACCAAGGTATATTCCCCTTTGCCATTGAAGGAGTAGCTGACACCATCAAATGTTATGAAGTGGGGATCTCCAAACACCACAGCTGTCATTACAAACCAAAAAGTAAGACTTCAGATTAAACAATAATCATGTAAAAACACATACACCGTAATACCCTGAATAACTAACCTGAGCTGGGTGACTGGTAACGCCTGCAGTCACTGGAGGGCCGGTGTTTGAAGTAGTAGTGGCAGTTGTCAGACCACAGGCAGCAGTAGTAGAAACTGAGGACGTCGTAGACCCAGTGGGACTCTCCAGGAACTCGAGGGGGTTTCTTGTATGGAGGTGAGCCCCAGTCGTGTGCTCGGTCTGGAGTACTTCCCCCAATCGAGTCTGCTGTCAGCACCTGAGCACCAGTGCTGTCATAGCAACACTGTTGTCCTGCTGCATACCTCGGACTGTTGATACATTTACAAAAACATTGTCAAGAGTCTACTGCCACATTATAGGCTCTGTGAGACTGTATAGTGCTTCGAGCTAAATGCTAAATTGAGCTCACAATGACTGCTAACGTGCTGATTTTAAGCATGTGTAATGCCATCTTTGCCATCTTGATTTAGTATGTTAGCATGCTAACATCAGTAAACATAAAGTACAGCTAAGACTAATGGGAATGGCATTAGTTTTTTTAGGATTCAGACATAAACCAACGTATTGGACAAAGTGAATAAATGTGTGTACCAAATGTCATAGTAATCCATCAAATAGTTTTGCGATATTTCAGTCTGGACCAAAGTGGTGGACCGATCAGCCAACAGACCGACATATAGCCTCCATAGCTAAAATATGGATATTTTGTCATTTTTAAGTATTAGTGGCTAGTAAATATTGTCTTTGAGCCTCCTACCAGCCACATTGTATAAGAGTATAGAATACTCTATATATCACAAGAAAACCAGCTTAAGAAAATACAGATAATAAATTTTTTTGACATTTTAATCTGTCTATGTATTAGAGGGCACTGTAGGTTGTCCCCTCTAGTCAACTATCACAGACAGCTGCAAATGTTACCACCAATACTACCTATTATATAAAGTTACAAAATAAAGATGCCTTTATTTATAAGGTTGACACCCGACCATGAGGGCAAGTTAACAGTCTGAGTGAAGGACTCACCTGGCTTGTATAGCCCTCACACAGTGAACACTTCCAGGGTGGTAGGTGCACACGCTCCCCTTCTCTATATCACAGCCATAGTCAGTCTGAGGAGAGAGAGACAGCGTCTGTAACCAAGCAGCCAAATGTGCATTTCACTGTGTTCATGTACTGTATATACTGCAGTCCAGAAGCATAACAATAATATGACAAAGGCATCAGTTTTTCAATTTGCTTGTCCACAATTTGAAAGCAGTTAATAAGCAAATTTTGCACACACAGTTAGTGGCTGCCCTCATGCAGTTTATATTATATATATATTATATTTGTCACCCACCAGCCATTGAAAAACACTATTGGCTTTGCCTAACTCTACCTGTAAGTTTGTAAGATAAAAGCCATAAGAACGATGCAGAAACATGTTCAGCATCAAGAGAATGCTTGTAAATACTACAATTAGGGGAGACCTCTCCTTAACTTTGAACCGATAAGCAGGGAGCATTAATAAAAGGCTATGGCCCCTGACAATCACCATAAACACATAAAGTAATTAATTACATATGTTTATCTAACATGTGCCTGTTCATGCCTGTGTCCAAGTCATTAATCTGTGAAGTAATGTTTTTTTTGTGAATAAGTTTATGCGTCCACATGCTACTTGATTGCATCTTCATACGTATGTGCATGAGGTAATTTCATTCATCTTACAATGATTTTGCACCTGTTTTTAATCACTAAACCTTTGAAGCCAAATCTTAACTTGCTACCCTTTTATACTTACATGAAACCTCCCTGTGTCTGCTCTCGCTTGAGCCAGAGTGCAGGGGCAGTCTATGATCTCACTGAGGAAGTTGGGCAGCTGATTTTCCAGCTGGTCCCATGCTAAACATTTCTCCAGGGCCCAAACTGTTGAGTTTTGCCTGAACTTCTCCTCCAGATGCCAGGCCAGAGCGTGATCCTCAGTCCATACGGCTTGTACATTCCTAAATGAACATGGCAAATACTGTACAGTTGACAACTAGAATAACATGTTTTATTACAACCATATGTCTGTACATACCACATGCCATCGGGGTAGTTGCTGGGGCTGATGCGTAGAGAGCCAAGCTCCCAACTCGAAAAGCCATTCTCTGCTGGTTTGGGCAAAAAACTAAAGGAACCACTGTTGGGCTGATCCTTTGCAAGTGAGTACAGATATTCCCACTCACCCTGCCAATTGTCTGAATAGGGTTTTCCTACAGAGAACATTTAACAGAATTCAGTGTTTTTACCTAATTAATAGTCATGTGATTTACAAAGTGTAAATGTGGTGTATACAGTAAATAGGCATACTCACCTGTCTCGCTGTATCCCCAGAGCTCTATATTGACCCTCTCCGCGCTAACCAAAGAGGTATTCCATGTCATCTCAAGAGTGCCTCCAACATCAGGTGTACCATAGTACTGCCATTTTGTTGAGTTGACCATAGTTGCCTTAAACTGAGCATCTAACTTGCCAGTATGTACTGTAGCAAAACATTTGAATCAAATAAATCACATTAAAGTAATTTTAACACTAAATGGAAAACTGTGCATTAATGAAGTTTATGGAAGAGTATTGAGGGCATCCACAGACAGTTACTGTACCTGAGAACCAGGCTCCAACTCTACTGAATGTAGTGCCATTATTTGAGGAGATGTGCAGGGGAACCCATCCTGTTTCATACAATAGTGGGGAGATACAATGGCCTCTACTGTTTTCATCCACATACCCCACAGTATTGATATTGTGGTTGAACCTGCCATTACAAATTTATGATCAGCAGGTTTCTATAATGTAATTCATCTGAATAATCATTTCTATTAACCATAATCAATTAATCAAAGATAAAATCAGATCAGGTTTAGCAATATGTTTACACTGAGGTGTAAAAAAGGTCTTACCTGCATATGATCTCAGAACTCTTATTGAAACTCGTTTCAAGGACAATAAAATCCGTCCCACCCAAAATGGACCCGGAATATGGAAAGACTTCCACGCAGTATTCTTTATAGTCTGTACAGCAGTAATCCAGAGATGTGCATGTCGAGTGGCATGAACATAAGTCAAATTTTATCCCACAGTTTCCTTCACATGTCTGTCCTGTCCAAAATAAGGAGAAATAAGTATTTTACGGAATCTGGAGTGGGCCACCAGTTTCAATCGATATATCTAAAACCAATTTGAAATTATCGGTAGATATTTTTTTTGATGAAATACAATATATGTAGCAATTTAGAAGTGTGTGGGTACTTACCTAATGTCCTGCAGATGCATAAAACCAGAAGGACAAATATTACTGCTGTGGATCTTTCCATCATGACAGTGAGTGAAACTGTTATCCAAGGTTTGTTTCTGCTGCTCTCTTAGCTGCTTCTATAATTTCGTCCCAGGTATATAGACTCAGCATGTTTCTAGACCTTGGCCCTTTTCATCACAGGCATTTACAAACATCTGTTTAATCATCAACCAGAGGTCATTATGATAACAATTCTAACTGTATTTATTTTCACGACTACCTTTGACCATCTCTCCCTTAAGTGCCAATCCGTTTGTAAGATTTATAATAGTCTTATTGGCTCTTACATACTCAATATCATATTTAGATAAAGATACAACACACACACTGATATGAGTGTGTGGGATGAGATTGTTTATTCCACATAAGCATTTCCCTTCTTTTTCTAAGGAGGATAATGTGTGCAGAAACAGTGATTCATAGGATTAAGAATAAAAAGATTGCATATGACTCATGAGTGTGAAAAGTTCAGCCTGAATGTTAACATGCCAACATGGTAAAATGCTTAGACTGATGAAAGCTTTACTCATTATTTTTAAACTTCATAAGAAAAAAGAAAATAGCATTTAGAGATTTCTTTCTGAATGCAGCCTACTAACAGTGCTATTTTTTTTTGTCATGTTGGTATTTGTGTTGTCCAGCAGAGTGTGCTGCAGATTTAAGCTACTGCCCAATCCAATGCTGCCTTCACTGAGACACAAATAATAAAGTTACACTTTTTACACGTCATTTGTTTTCTGCCCACCAAATCGGCATCACGTTAAAGTTGAAGTACAGTTTACATGACCTCATTACAAGTGTGTTTATTACCCAACCTGAAAACAATCAGAGCTGGGAACCTGTAGGGCCAGCAGTCATTAGGGGGAGCTGCTATCTCAGGAACCATCTCAGTGACACACTGTAGCGTGTCAAGCATGCATTTGAAATGTGCTGATGTAATTTGCTCTGTATTAAAGTAATTTTCCTCCCAAAAATACATGTGCTTTTTTTTACATGCAGTGTCCATTGGAGTAAAACATGTTTTAATGTTAAAGTACAACATGGATGAGGCATTGTAAACATTCATGGCTGCACACATTCCTAATATTGTTCTCTACTGTTATCATCTAGACAGCATTTCAGATACATTTAATACAAAAATGATTACAAGTGCTTCTATTCATTAAGGATGGCTGATTTTAATGAATGTGAGCTGGGATATGTTTGTTCACTTAGAGATGAATTAAACTTCAGACACATTAGGATCAACAGACATAATGATATTCTGGCTAGCCTCTACTATTAGCTTGTTGTCTGCTCTTTACAACTAAGTAATTGGCAGTGTAATATTTGTATACACATGATTGAATAACATTGTCATAAATATGCAAAACTGAAAAACCAGCTGACATGAAACACAATTGGCAAAAACCATGAAGCAGGATTACAGAACAAACACTGCTGTTACTCAAATTTTGCAGCAACATCATCCCAAATCACTGGTAGCATCATCTGGACTTGGTTCTTGTAGATTCCTAAAGAAGAAAGTAAAAAACTTGGTCAATTGTTTATACTAATAGTAATTTGACATTGTCTTATCATGATGCTTTGATGAACTCACCACCATCAAATGGCCATTTTTTGCCCTGTAGACCATGGACTCCTGACCACTCTTGAAGTCCACGAAGCCCTCTCTGCCGGGCTGGATGTCAAATCGCACACTATAAGTGACAATAACAATTTCACATTGAATTTGGCACATCATAATTTTTACCATTTAGATTTCTAGCTTTCTTATTACTACATATAGTCCAGATTATGTACCTGCCCTGGACCACTTTGATGGAGTTCTGCTGGTTGCCAATAAGACTCAACTTAGTCAGGGCCTCAAACAGGTAGTCACACTGAAGGACCAGATCCCCCTAAAAAAAACAAATGGCGCCAGTTAGATGTGATGATTTTACAATCCAGAAGCCTTGAATGAACCAATTCATAAAGTAATGTTTTTTGGTCTGATCTTTCTCTCCATAGTGTCTCTAAACTTCTTCTGAACAATACATTGAAAGCCAATTTAACTGAGTTGTTTTGAGTCTGAGGAATGTCTTTATTGCCATTGCAGACTTAATTAACTGTCTAGAGAACCACGATACACACATACGTGTATACATGACCTATAGATTGACATTTAAAAAAACAATTAAAACATTGCCTTAGATATAGACACCAATCTGTTGATAGATCTACCTTTTGCTTGATGTCATCACATGTAACATGAAGGATCAGGAAGTTGTCACTCAGGTTGCTGACCGACACCCCTATAAAAAATGTGTACATAACAGCAAGTTTAAAATGTGTGTGTTGCTCTCCCTATAGATAATGATGCTTATTTTGTCTCACTCGTTACCTTTCAGAGAGATGTAATCTATCCGCTGCTTGATCTTGGCATCCTCGACCAGGTAGGCGGCTTCCTGGGTAAAGATGAGCTGCCGGAAACGAGGCCTGAACCCGTTTCTGTCATACTTCACCACTGGCACGCTGTACTGTGGGGGCACGGGGGGAGGGGGGGGGGAACAAGGTTAGTGTGGATCGAGTATAAAAATGCAAAGTAAATTCCAATGTTAATTTACCTTGATGTGCTCATGCCGGATCAGCTGAAGCACTTTGATGCTTATGTCTCCTGCACCTTAATAAAATAAGAGAATCCATGAGAGAGGATCTTACACAGATCAAATAAAATAAAACTATAGTGTCTCAGTAATTCCATCATAACTTTATTATCAATGTACAAAATAGTCCATTAAAAGGCTCACAAAGTATTTCAGCAGTATGTCCATGCATGAGTCGCCTCCACCCACTATACCCCTCTGAATCACAAAGTACTCATAACTGCTGCTGATGCAAGGTTTGCACCATGGACTGGAGGTAAAGAGAGAATGTGGCGAGGACAACTAAAATAAATACTGGGACGAAAACAGGTTTAGGTTCATGTCTGACTAAAATATGGAAAGAATCCCTGCAGAGATAGACTTTTTTGTTAAATAGTAAAATCCTTGTTTAACCAGGCAGCTGTCCCCGCGTGCTTTAAAACCACCTCCATTGTGCCAGTGCCAAAATACTCCACTGCAACAAACCTTAATGACTTCCGTCCAGTTGCACTCGCCCCCATCATTATGAAGTGCTTCGAGAGGCTGGTCCTGGCCCATCTCAAGACCTGCTTACCACCGTTACTGGACCCCTTCCAATTTATCTACCGTCAGAACTGGAGCACAGAGGATGTCATCTCTATGGCACTTCACTCTGCCCTGTCCCACCTTGACAATAGCAACACCTATGTGAGAATGCTGTTCACTGACTTTAGTTCAGCATTCAACATCATCATCCCCTCCAAACTGATCACCAAACTCAGTGAACTGGGCATCAATACCTCCCTCTGTGACTGGATTCTGGACTTCCTAACCAACAGACCTCAGTCTGTTAGGTTAGATAATCACACCTCCTCAACCATCACCCTGAACACCGGCGTACCACAGGGAAGTGTGCTGAGCCCTCTCCTTTACTCCCTCTTCACCTACATCTGCACACCTGTACATGGCTCTAACACCATTTTCAAGTTTGCAGGCGACACTACGGTGATTGGTCTCATCAGCAACAACAATGAGACAGCCTACAGGGAGGAGGTCCAGCACCTAACATCGTGGTGCACTGACAACAACCTGGCTCTCAACACCAAGAAGACCAAAGAGCTCATTGTGGACTTCAGGAAGTCTAAAGCTAGCACACACATCCCTATTCTCATCAATGGGACTGAGGTGGAGCGTGTCACCGGCTTCAAGTTTCTGGGTGTCCACATCTCTGAGGACCTCTCTTTGACCCTCAACACCTCTACCTTGATCAAGAAGGCTCACCAGCGTCTCTTCTTTCTGAGGAGACTCAAGAAGGTCCACCTGTCTCCTCAGATCCTAATGAACTTCTACCACTGCACCATCGAGAGCATCCTCACCAACTGTGTCACAGTTTGGTATGGCAACTGCTCTGCCTACAACCAAAAAGCACTGCAGAGGGTGGTGAAAACTGCCCAACGCATCACTGGTTCCTCACTCCCCTCCATTGAGGCCATTCAGGGCAAGTGATGCTTGCATAAGGCGCGCAGCATTATCAAAGACTGTTCTCACCCCAACCACAGACTGTTCACCCCTCTCGCCTCCAGAAGGCGCTACAGGTCTCTCTGCACCTGAACCAGCAGGTTCAGAGGAAGCTTCTTTCCTACAGCTGTCACCCTACTGAACTCTAGCTCTGCATCCCAGTGACAACAAACCAACTAAGCCCCCAACCCCCCATCCCACTCATAGTGTCCTATTTATTTACAAATGTACATACTGTAACTACACTTATACATAGCCATATTCTACTGCTCTTCATACTAGTCATCCTGCACATACACTTATTCTCACTACTCTTATAATGCCACTGTTTCTGCACTACAATGGTACTGTTAACACACTGCACATAGCTGTACATACTGTACATATCTGTCTATATGGTTCATACTGTATATCCATATTTATTCTGTTTTTCTAATAATACACTGCATATATCTATATTATTTTTACTACTATTATAATATTACTGCTGCTACATTGCACATATCTGTACATGTTGTTCATACATTGTTCATATTACATAACCACATTTATTCTGCTCTTATAAGGTAAATGCTAATACACTGCACACATTTATATTTAATTTATATTACTCTAAACCACCTTCTGTTAACCAACTGTACACTACTGTCTACACTGCACTATATTTCTTGTCCTGTCTGTCTGGTTGGACGCAAACTGCATTTTGTTGTCTTCATACTTGTACTCTGCACAATGACAATACAATTGAATCTAATCTAAAAAAAAAAAAAAAAAAAACTGAGGATTCTCTGAAGATCACAGGAGTTCGTCCATCTGGTCTACATGTCCTTTGTGGACTTGAAAAAAGCTTGGTTATTCTTGAGGAGAGTACTTTGAGAAGCTTGGGATGCTGAGGCTTTAATTACACTAAGCCATTTGATTAGAGCGTCTTTTATTCTGGGCAGGAAGTCGAGCACATTCTTGGTGGATGTTACTCTTTGCCAGGGTCCCATTGACAGATTCTCTTGATTCTCATGGACGGTTGGCATGCTACCTGTGTGGATGGATGGCTTGTATTCTCTGTTTTATTTTTAATCAAGCAGCAACTTTCAGACCTGAAAGTGAAGCCAGTGCTGAAGTGCCTTAAAGCTGCATTCTATCTAATTTATAGCAGGGGGCGACTCCCCTGGCTCCTAGAAGAAGTCAGCTTCTATAGAAGCACTGCCTCCAACAACACATACTGCATCCCATCTGGCCTGAGATGACCTAGATGTCCATGCTTCTTCCAATGCATGAGTCACCTCCACCCACTATATCAGCCTCTGAATCACAAAGTACTCTACATAACTGCTGCTAATGCAAGGTTTGCACCATGGACTAGAGGCAAAGAGCGAACGTGGCGAGGCCTAGTAAAATAAATACTGGGAGGATAGGACATGTTTAGCTTCATGTCTGAAAACATTATGGAAAGGATCCCTACAGAGATAGACATTTTTGTTAAATAGTAAAATTTGTGTTTTTAACCAGAAACCGCTCCGATAAAATCAATAAAGAATACTTTTAGAGCGTATATGTTTTCACATGTAAATTAGTGAATTAAAGAATTAAAGTGAATGGGTATCCCTATTGTACACATTAGTCCTGTCTTTGTTTAAATTTAGCACCTCTCTGTAGTTTATTGTTGTATTTTGGCATGTAACATTAAAAAAATGTCGGATAAACAAGTTCAGACAAAGTTGCTCAAATAAATGTTTACTCAGCTGTACTTTATGTATGGTGATCTGTTGAACCAATTTCAGTAAACTCTGGTACTAAGAAGGCATGCTATTGAGTGGATTAGACATCATTTGTATCCAGATATTTAGTAAATCTAAATCAATTACCACCAGATAATTAGTAAATCTAAATTATTTTTGCTCAGATACTTCATAATCCAACATATTTTAACTGTTACTTTCATTGTTATTTACGTAATTTTATTGTCTAAATTTAGTTAATTTATTTAAATTATTTTTAAACAAAGTAGTAGCAATTAAAATCTATTAAATTATATTACGTGTCACTTTGTTGCCATCATTTCTTTAAGTAACTATTGGTCACAGTTTTTGCAGTGTACAATCAGGTTTGTTATTTCATTTGTAAATGAAAACTTACTGTTGCTGATTTTTTACAATCTGGAAAGGCTTTTTCCAAATTCAAAATGCAAACTTGTACTTTGAATACATCTAATCTAATGTAGTGCAGGCATTTGCAGTCTCCACAGACTAATATAACTATTATTTTTATCATGTTGTATGTACAGTATACTGTACTTAAAAGTAATAATGCTAAATTATATATTCTTGTAAGTACACTCAATGAAAGTAACTCAGCAGTCTTACCTATCCTGGTGTCCATGAACGGTCTGCACACACTGAAGGGGTAGTTTTCTTTTTTTCCTTTGAACATGGAGCTCGTCTGTGCTTTTAACAGAAGCTGGAAACAAGGAAACAGAAAGAAAGCAGAATGTAAGTTAAGACATTTTATTTCCTGAAGAGAATTTGTCTGGGACTCAATAGTTGACCACAAACCTTTTTTTTTTGTATTTAGTTTTTTTAAATGTGGAATGGATATGTTGTGAGTGCATGTATTGCATTTGCTTCACTGACATTTTTACCATTGTGTGTGACAGAGGGTGGATTGTACCTGTGCTTTCCTCTGTGGAGTGATTCCCTTAATGTACTTCCGTACCATGTGGCGAATGTAGAGCTTCTTCAACAGCTGGGAAGCCTAGAAAAAATAGTTTCAAACTTTTAAAGGGTGTAGCCATTAACAAAACCACCAACCACTGCTCTTATGCATGCAGCCTAATACCTAGAAACAGTTGGTGTAAAAAAGAAGAAAAAACTTTATATCACCCACCTCCTGCATTATAGGCGGAGGGGTGAGCCAAGAGTCTTTTTCCACAACTGTTTTGGGAAGGTTGTCCCTCAGCCGTGTGAGGTAGTTCTGCCTTACGTACGCCAGGTACTCACTGTTGTCAACGCAGACTGGCTGATGTCGAGTCATGAAACCTTTAATGAACCTATAGCAAATCAAAACACAGATAGCCTCACAACATAGACTTGATTATACTTTAAGGCCATCTCATCGCATTGAACCTACAAATAGATTTCATTGTGTGAACTTACTTTTGGATTACCTTGACAGCCCATGCCCTTTTTTCACGCTCCTTTCTGGCCAGCAGACCTCTCCAGCAGGTCTCAATCTTAGTGGCTATTTACATAAGACAATGTAATAAAAAGCAATATCTTCAAATGTTTGTCATGTAGGCTGTTCACCTGCATTCAGTATAGGAAAAGCTTTTAGTTTGTGCTTATAAACACATCTGTGGGCATTTTAACACTCACCAGCCTCTCTCTGTTTAAGGTAGTCTCCTTTCGCTCTGTAGCCTTTGTACTTGGCCTGAATGGTTGTTGCTGCAGCAATGACAGTTACAGTTCACCCTCATGAGTGTAATGATGCTTAATGTGGTATTACAACTAAATGTACAGAACAACATCTCACCTAGCTTATGTTTGCAGACCTGAAAGGCATCTTCTGTTGCAAACAGAGTGCTAGGGTGCCGGATGAAAATCTTTGTCCTTGTGGAAAAGAGACAAACACTGAGAAGTTATTGCATCTCTTCCAGGTGAACCCATCGTAGACAGTGTATGACATGTCACCCTTGCATTAACATCTGCCTACCTGCCCATCTTGTACTCATTAGGTTTGTAGCCCAGGTGCTTGATCAGGCACTGCACACCTTCTGCTGCCGTACCTTTCCAGTTGGGCCAGGTTTCTGGACACAGAGGCTTGTACCTGAGCGCAGTAGAATAATTCACAGTCACACACAGCTTTATAGTCAGCAGCAAAAATGAATACATGCCAAATGTCTACTGCAAGAACAAGAAAATCTCAATGTGCATTTTGGATGAAAGCAAAGAGAAAAGGTGTGCTTAGCTACCTCTGGAGAAAGATCTCATATTTGCGTCGGTAAGCAAACCCAGCACGCCTGACCCTCAGGTGCTCCATCAGCCCCAGGTACTTCATCTGATGTCTCACCAACACATCATCAAAGCGTCCTGCAGTGGACACAAAAGGTAATCTAAAGAGTTCAAAACTGTCTGGTCTCACTTCATGGACTGGCTGACTGTAGGCTGAACACAGCCAAAAGTATTGCTAGGGCTCTAAGGTCTATTCAAAAGTAAAGGGTTTTCGGGACACACCTGGCTGCTTGGCTTCATTGGGTTTAATGCAGCGGACATACCAGGGCTCTTTGGACATTAGGATCTCAGTCAAGCTCACCAGGCTGCTCTTAAACTGAGTCACCACCTGGGGAGTCACAGATATGTATATGTCAATGGTTTGTTTATAATAGTTGTGTAAATTATTAAATGATGTTCTGAATAGTTTCTTACAGTTTCAGGTCTCCTCTTGCTGTCCGGATCAGTAGGAGGAAAACAGTGTTTGATTATAGCATTCTTGGACTGTCGCATGACCTTAAGGAGAATAGGAAAACTGTATAAGCCCCAAACATAGCAGACAAAAAGCATACCTTAAATAATAATGTAGGTGGTTATTATGCTCCTTTGCTATTTTTTTTTAAGTTCTTTTTGGTGTTTTTTGGTAGCAGTGAAGGAAATCAGAAGACATACAGTAGATTCAGAACACGTATTGTATTTGTGTAATACAATGATCCAATACTTTTGTATATCACCGGGTTTTTATACTAAAGAAATTAAATGAAATTACCTCTTTCCCATTTCTATACAAGAGATCATTGTTTTTGTCCAAGAATCCTAAAAGGTTAAAGAGCAAAGAAAAACTTTAAAATAGTAAGTATTTTGTGGCAATAACACATAATTCTTCTTACAAATAATTAAAGGTTGAATTCATAAGACCTAGTCCGACACTACTTTGTAGTTTAACTTGCCCTTGAAGGGTATCTTTATCGAGTACAGCACTTTCTTATAACATGCTAGCCTACTGATCTTAAGCTAGGCTACTAGAGCTTGTGGGTGGTTTCTTTTTTTTTGTTAAACCTTCATTGAAAAAACATTTAAATACACAACATTTCAAACATGAGCCCAACATCATGACACATAGAAACAATAATGTGACTTTATATATATAAAAATAATAAAAACAATAGAATTGGGATAAATTTACACAAAATTCTAAGAGAAAAAAAATGTATGTGTACGTGATTTTTTTTTTGTTAAAGGTGCCCTGCCACACGAAACCATTTTTACTTGTATTTTTGAAAATATGTTCCATATGTGTTTGTGTTATGTCGTGAATGTGAAAAAGAACTGCTACGTCCTCTCTCAGCTCTAGCCACTGAAAAGAAATAAGCGGAGAAATCAGGCCAATTACAAAAGCTGGTCAGTCTGACGTGGTGTTGCCTGAGCTCATTACTATTCATGAGCTCGCCCAGTTGCGCTGGGTAAAGGATGCTGATAGCCAGGCTCTCATTTGTTAGCCAATCAGAGTCAAGCAGCTTAGCTCATTGAATATTAATGAGAACTGGCACAAATCGAGCTGAGTCTTTCTGCAGGCTTTCTGTACCACGCTAGAATGGCTTGAAGCAAGGTAACCAAGGCATTTGTTTCACAAAAAGGTGAGGTCAGTCCATGGTAGAACTACAGACATTACCACAAAGTAATGAAATACGTGTGGCAGGGCACCTTTAATATTTGTTTTGTGTTAATAATATTGTCACTTTTAAGGCGTACTTTTGTCAAAATTAGTTAACATTGACAACAATACTATTTGAAAGTGATGTATTTAGTGTATGCATATATTGAGAACTGAGAATGTGACCTTTGGAATGGTACACAGAAATAATAGAGGTGAGAGCAGTTTGCTAATGTTACACTACATTTTAGCAATAGGCTGATGTTACATATGCTCATTAAATGGTATTGTAATAGAGAGAGACATTATTTAACATATAGGGCTATCTCATCTCTTACCAACAACACAGTATGTAACCTCGCCAGCGTAGTGCAAGAGGCGGAAGTCTCCCCTTTCCAGTGTTTTCCTCGTCTTTTGGTCTGCAAGTTTATGTCTGCAGGAAAGAGAAAGGGCATTATGCTGTTTATGGTTATGCAATGTGTTGGCCTGAGCATGTGTAGATAACCTGCAATTTCTGATAAATGTAAATGAACTGTATTTATATAGCGCTTTTCTAGTCTTAACGACTACTCAAAGTGCTTTTATATAGTACAGGACCCATTCACCATTCACAAACATTCATACACTGTGGCCGAAGCTGCCGTACAAGGTGCCACCTGCTCATCAGATAAACATTCACATACATGCACTCCGATGGCGCAGCATCGGGATCAATTTGGGGTTCAGTGGCTTGCCCAAGGACACTTTGACATAGGACTGCAGGGCCAGGGATCAAACCACCAACCTTCGATTGGTAGGCGACCGCTCTACCACCTGAGCCACAGCCGCCACTATTTTGATAAACAAAAGTGTAGAGCTCACGTGACGAAATGAGGATGACCACTGATCTTTTCCTCCATCTTCTCCAGGAAAGTGAGATCTGTGGCCTCTCCAGGACGTAAACATTCCTCGTCCTGTATGAGAGCATAAGCATCAATAATTCAGCCCTGTTTTAGTTTTGTCGGCGAGTGTCGTTTGTCTTTCTGTAGGACCATAACTCAATCATATCTTTACCAATAAAGAGATGATTCCTCTATGTTTCTCTTCTACAAGATCACAGATGATCTTGTTGTTGAAAAATGGCACTGGTTCCCACTGTGCATAAACAAATGAGAAAAGCATTAGGGGTTGAAAAATAGTTTTTATTGTATGTGAGTTTATTTTTACCATATACAGTCTATGATTTTCAGACATAAGTAGCACTTTGAGACACATGACAACAAAATATAAGGATTAATAGTGTTATTACTTCAATCCCCTCCATCTCGTACTCCTCCTGCTCTGACTTGAGGGTCAGCTGGATGAAAAGCTGCTGCAGCTTCTCGTTGCAGTAGTTGATGCAAAACTGCTCAAAGCTAAAATAAATCATAGGTGCTGTCAGTTTTGGATTGTTCATTTCACACTGAATCAGCTCATATGTGCATGATCTCACCTGTTCACGTTGAAAACCTCAAAACCATAGATGTCCAACAGACCAATTACTGTTTTCCTGGAGGAATCCTACAGTTGATTTACACAGATATGATTTCTGCACATTGAAAATCTGCTATGGATGGTATTGTAAAGCAGGACCTCTGTGGAGAAACCTCATATGTTGGTGTTACTTTAAACCAATTGAATTATATTCTGGAAGAAAAAAACAATTAGCCCAAAGAAAAATTTGCCAGATGTGCTTTTTCCGGGTGTTTTCAGACTCACAACCAATCAAATGGCTGCCTCAGGCTGGCTGAAATCTCATTACCCCAATTTTCTCCCAATTTTCGTGATCTTCATAAGACAGGTCTGGCTCGGCAAGATTAGAAATAAGGTAGATTGCTCTTTTTTATTCTCACCTTGTTAACTAAAGATTCATTGATCTTGTTGACCAGCCAGTTGAAAGTGCGGCCGTAGATAGCTTTGGCGAGGGCATCCCTGGCATATACTGCATGGTCCACAGAGAAAGGACTGAACACCTTTAACATCAGAATAATGTAGATAAAATAAAATGAACACGACAAAAAGGTTAAACAAATTTTAAACTTTGAATTTAAGTTAGTCACCTCTTCTGTTTTGGCTTCAATCTTCCTGTGGGTTAAGCCCTGTTGTAATACCTGAGTAGGAATCCCCAGCAACTGCACAGCAAATGCAAAGCAAAAAAAACAACTTATAGCACCAAATCTCTTCCTGGTCTCAATCAGAACGCTGCATGGAGATAGGCAAATGGAAACTATCTGCAGTTTGTTTGGAACTCACCTTTGATACCCAGTGCATCTCCTGGTTGTTGTTGAGAGAGGCGTATCCTCGAACATCTGCTTCAAACTTGATATTCCCCAGATGGAGAACACTAGCGATTATTCCAAATAGGTGCTACATTTACACCCAGAAAGAAATACTTCGTAAATCACCGGCAAAATGTATCATGCATAATTTAAATAAAGTTTAACATAAAATGTTACTGTACTACCTCACCTCAATATCACTCTCACCGAACTCTATGACAGAGAGGGCTTTCTGCACTGTGTTCCAGTCACTTTTATCATTGATAGAGCTAACTTTGGCACAATCACCCTGAAGGACATAAAGAATAAAAAAGTCTCAGTCAAGAGGTTTATCATATAAATTAAGTTTATGTTGATGTTTGTTTTTCCACTGACCTGCACCAGGTACCTGTAGCGCTGGCAGTTTCTCTCCAGGCCGAGCCAGCGGAGCAGATCTTCCTCTCCTCCCTCCACCAGCTGATAGAAGATATGAAAATTTCTTTCTCCGTGGTTCTGGTGGACCACACGGGACTTCTCCAACAGGTAACTGAGGATGTGACCCCCAACAGCTCCACCCTGTAAGAGAGAGAGACAGAGAGTGAAGAGTGTGTGTGTGTGTGTGTGTGTGTGTGTGTGTGTGTGTGCGTGCGTGTGTGCGTGTGTGCGTGCGTGTGTGCGTGTGCGGGTGTGTGTGGGTGTGTGTGTGTGTGTGTGTGTGTGTGTGTGTGTGTGTGTGTGTGTGTGTGTGTGTATGTGAACTTTGAGGCCATTATATTGCTTGTTGTATTATCCTAACATTGTAATTTGCGCTGTAATGTAATGAAAATATTTCAGTCCACCTGGTGATCGAACTGGATGTCCATGTATTTCCCAAAGCGGCTAGAGTTGTCATTCTTCAGGGTTTTGGCATTTCCGAAAGCCTGGGTAATATAAAAAATAAAAAAGGCGATAAATGGCAGATTTTAGGATCATGTTTTTCTAAAAAAAATGGTCTTACACAGCAGAAGCATTGGCACACATATCCATCCAACTGACCTCAAGCACTGGGTTGGAGAGAAGCAGTCTGTCCCGGACGTTGTTCAGGAGTTTAGTACTCGGACAGCTGACAGCGTAGAATTGCAGGATTTTCTTGGAGGCCTCTGTCTTGCCGGCTCCGCTCTCCCCTGAGATCAGGATGAAGTGGTTGTTGAACTCAGACTGCATGCTGCGGAAGACATTGTCTGCCAGCGCATAACTGAAAGTAGAGTAATAGGTCAAAGTCAGTCCCCTTTTAAAAATTCAGACTCTGCAGATTTTTTTTCCATCAGAAAACTAGTTTGTAAAGTATAGTCCTGTATAAGTAGCATTTCTCTTTCCCTTTATAACAAGACTTAAAAATAAAAACTTAACTTCATATCATTGTTATGCCTTTATCAGATAGTTAGCTGACAGTAGGAAAAAGGAAGGAAAGGAAAGGAAATGAGGGGAGAGAGAGATGGTGCATGACCTGCAGCAAAGGGCTACGGTCGTTGCGGTTAATGGTTGGCACTTAACCCCTTGGCAACTATGACGCCCTACATTTGTAATTTATAAACTCTGATGTCACATTGACATCCCGTCTTTTTTTCTTCTTATGTGATAATGTTTCATTCAATTGAAAGCTTAATGTACGTACTGTATTTATAACAAGAGTAAGAGCCTACAGCCACACTACTGGCTCTGTGAGGCTGTACTAAGGTACAGTGGTACCTTTAGCTGAATGCTAATGTCAGCATGCTAATATACTCACAGTGACTACGCTGAATTTTTAGCAGGTAAAATGTTTATCAAGTTCACATGTTGGGTGGCTTATTAGCACTAAACACAATGTACAGCTGAGGATGATAGTAATAGAAAAGTATTTAGCTGTGCAGGTTTTGCTCTTAAACCAAAGTTTTGGATACATTATTTTTGACCTGATGGTGACGCTAGAGGAAAAGTCCGGGGATAACCAAAGTCAGCGGGAATATATCCTCTGGGGAACATGAATGTCTACAATATTTCATGACAATCCATCCACCCCACTGTATGCAAGTACACAGTACAGTATAAATAAATGCAGAACATCTTACATATGAGGTGGCAGCTCAAAGAAATTCACACCCATGTAGGTATCCATTTGCTTCTTGCTGTAGATATCTAACTCCTTATATGGGTTAACTGACACCAAGAGAGTTCCAATGTAGGTCTGCAGAGAAAGGAAAGGAAGTCATCTTCTGCAACTCTTTCACATTTCAAAGTACAGGAGATTGTTTTCTCAAACATTACATAACATTAAAAAAGCTTCCAGCAGTGTGGCGTCCATATATCACTCTACTGATAAGTAATTTTTTTCTTCTTATCTAAAGCAATAAGTTTGGTTAATCACTTGTCATGACCTCACAGACAGCGGTGAACTTTAGATTGCTCACTCCGCAAATGAAGAGAACAGGAGCTGCTGCTTCAGCAACACAAGGTGCCAGATTCAGCAATAGGTAACACAGCATTAGGACCTCGTTGGGTTGAAGGTCGAGTGTGTGACGTTTAGAGTAAAAGAAAGAGCAGGGTTATCCAACAATACACCACACAGGAAGACTCACGTAAATGAGATTCTCATGGAAGCGTTTCCTCAGGTTGTCCAGGAAGGCACTCTCACTCGTGTAGGCGTCCAGGAGAACGAAATCTTGAATGCCCACGCGATCCCGGGCTGTCAGGGAGGCCTCCATGTTCCTCAGGATCTGGTTACAGCGTTCCTCCAGGCTCTGTGCCCGAGCAGGAACACATCAGTGACATGACAAGGAACCAAGGTATCACAACAGAACTAAATTAAATGTCAGAACTGTATTATGCACTTTGATGACCTTGATGATACAGTGTATTGCTATCTTTAACAAATCACACAGATATGAGGTTATTGTTGGCCCAGTTCTCATTCATTCTTTTCTTTTCTTTTTATATATATATATATATATTTCTTTTTTTTTCTTTTTCTTTTTTTATTGAACTATCAAGTCAACATGTACAGAGTATCATAGATTTTTCACTTTTTGTATATATTTATATATATTGTTTTAAACAATTAACACAATACAGTTTAAGTTAGTCATACAAAGAAGAAGAAAGAAAGCAAAAGAAAAGGTGTGTGGCAAAAAAACAGTGTGGGTTATGTTACAAGTTCTCATTAATTCTGTCAAGATTAGGGTGACAGTCTACAGTATGTCCCGTCCTTTTTGTTTGTATCCTGTTTTTGTTGAGGTTGTCATTATTCATTAACACATACACACACATGCTCACAATCATGGACAATTTAGGATATATATATATATACACACATATATATATTTCCCAGTGGATGACTTATTTCCTGCCTGTTTGTCCCTGTCCCTGTTTGTCTGTGACTTCCAGTCAGAGCCATTATTGGCCTTGGCTACATCCTCCATGCTCATGACCAATCATATTTCAACCACCACTATCTAATCTGCTTCTGTGCTCTCTAATGAGCCATCAGTCTTGTTCATGGCAAGGACAGAACAAACATGAAATACTCCACCTACACTAGAAACGTCACATATTCCACAGTTTTAATACACGGTTAAACAATAACTGAGACAAATAACTTAAGTCTAGAAATAATAGAATATTAATATAAATAATTATATGCATTATAATATGTTTAAACACATGATATGGTCTGCCATTTAAAGATGCACAACTGAAGAAGTGGCAGATAAATAATCAGCAAAGGCAATGCACTTTAATTAAGGTGCTATGAAAGAGCCACCCAGTATTATGCTTCAGTAGTTTGGCTCTCATCACTGCCAAGTTGACCTGTCAAGTTAGAGTAACTCATAGTTACTCACAGACACTCACAGATCATTCTCCAGTAAAACAAATGAATGCTGTACTGACCCAGCAAAATTTACAGCAAAATCTCACAAAAAACAATCATAAACTGAAAACCAGTGGTGATCGTTAAAATGTTCAACAATGTTTTGCAGGAAGAAGTGCAAAAAGTTACCTACCCTGAAGGTCCCTGATGTGTGTGTCTCTGTACCTTTTCTGAACTGAACATCAGGTTTTATTTAAGGGAAAAGACAGTAGTATGACAGGAAACACTAAATGATTACAGTTTCTACTTCCCACAAAAGGAAACCATCAATAATGTAGCGTGTATACAACAAAGGAAGCACATCTCATTCGAAATATGTATTTGTGTGTGTGTTTGCTTTTGGGTTTGTAGGGTGTTGCCAGATTCACAATTTTAAATCTAACACAGAGTTGGATAATGGAAGATTTAGAAAAGCTTCAACATGTATTATCCATCAGCAAAAACAAGAACTTGTCGATCTTGCTAATCAAATAATGCTGAAGGCAAAACTGTGAGGCAGTGGTGGCCTAAAGGTTAGAGAAGCGAGCTTGTGAGGGAGGCCGTTGTTCAGTACCCAGAACGACAGGATAAATCTGGGTGGGGAAGTGATAGTGCAGCGCTGATCGCTCCCTCATTACCACCGCTGAGGTGCCCTTGAGCAAGGCCCTTACCCCAACAAAAAGAATGCTCCAGTGGAGCTGCTCAGTGGCCAGAAGATCAGACTGTGGATGCACTGGGCAGTACTGGAATGTGTTACTGTGTGAATGTGACAGGTCATCGTTGCAAATGACAATTTGTTCTCAATCGACTTACCTGAATAAATAAAGGTTAAATAAAAAAAATGTAAAAATAAACTAAACGTCCACAATCAACAAATATTACGATCAGGCTTTATGACTAAAAAATTTATGACTTTATGAATAAAAAAACAGACTCCTAAACCAAACCCTACCCTAACCAATTTATTTTATGTGAAACTACTCCATTTAAATACTTTAAAGTGTATATACTGCATTTTGACATGTGAATGTTGCAACTCTGTGTATGTATATACTTTACATATATAATATAATATTTTAGTACTTGTTTTTAAAGCATCTTTTTATTGTGTTTTACAAAGACAATTATTAAATGCTGTATGTACAGTTTTGGCAAAGTCAGTTTTTCCCTCAGTACCCTGAACAACATGTAGATCTGCCTGTTTGACAGAGGCCTTTTATTATAAATTTACACAACAAAAAAGAGAAGTCCAACAGCTGGTAGCAGAACTATATTGTGAGAAATTAAAAGCTTTTCAAAACATGCTTCTAAATAGGTAATGACCTAAAAAAAGAATAATAGCTGTATCAATAAAACTAGATAACAAATCCTTTTTCTAATTTCATCACACAGGTGGTCTCTTCCAAACTCCTAACATTTCTTAAAAGGAATTTCATCATGTGTCTGTCAAAAAACGAAGAAAAAAAGTTTTGTTGTCGAGGCACTATATGTCTCGTATCAAATGCAAAAGTAAACAAAGAGGTAAAGTGGGTGGCCGCTGGTTCTGTCTCAGACACTCTGTGGGCGTCTGTGTGAGCAGGCTTGTGATCAGGCACAGAGTGCAGGCCACAGATTTTCTGCCTTTCAGAGGAAATGTGACATCTGCTGAACACATAGATGGTAAAACAACACTATGCTGTAAGAGGATGGACAATTTTGCTAAAGAAAAGGGCAAAAAGATAAGATGTGGCTTTTCTTAGCAACATTATATGTAAACAGGACTGCGCTTGTGACGTTTAAGATTTTGAGGATCATAGAAATATAGATGAACAAAACACAGTCACGTGTATAAGGTAAGACACAGAAAATACAAAATAAACAACTAGAGTTAACTTTAAATTTTCAGACTAAAGTGGAACAGGAAAGTCTATCTGACCTAGAGACCATCACCTGAGAGGGCGCTCCATTGTCCCTGTCTATCCAGTATGGTGCAGGATCCTGTTACGCAGCCACAAAGTGGCGGTTAGGCTCCTGAAAGAGATAGCGCTCCTCGTGGGTCATTGACTGACACCAGACATCACCCAGGGCAACACACATTTGGGGGGCTCCAGGTGTCTAAAGAAACCTGACCGTCACAGGCCTCAATCACACCAGTCAGGTACAGTACCTTCTCTCTTGCTACTGTTTTACACAAGCATACAATAAGATACTTTAAACAGTTTGCTCTGTTTGGCTACATTTTAGCATCGCTGAACTGACCAACCATTTGTTACTTCTGGACAGTAAAATGTAGTTAGCTTTTATTTAAAGGAGCATTAATTCCTTTTTTGGCTTTTTAACATTCACATATCACTTTAGAAAGTCACTGTTGTGAACCTATTAGCTAACAGTTGCCTATTTCTATTTTGCCACCTACAATATTCACTCTCTTTTAGCTCTGTTTTTGGTCTTGACCCACTGCTGGGGAATATATCTGTCTCTTTAATGGCTAAATGCTCCACTATGTTGATAAGCAAGTCGCTAACTTTGTCTGTAATGTTGTGCTGAACAGGTAGCATACAGTGGGTTTCTCAGAGGTTTTTCATTAAAAACTGTTTCTGCGGCAGAGTGAACTGAAACAATTGTGGGCTGTAAAACCAAAAAATAAATGCTAAAACGCTTTGTTAGCTGAACTGCAGTTGGGTGATAGTTCTTTGTGGATTCGTCACCATGAGTGACCCCTTTTACATTACAGAGAGTCATTTGATTAATTGAGGATTTAAAAATATTGATTAGTGCAGCTTTAAAAGCTTTAAAGCCATTACTTCATTTAAATTTGAACTGACTGCGGCACCCCTCAGAGGTAGTCATCCAGTTTCAGAAAACACTGAGGCAGACAGCAATGCAAAAAGATATCTGGATCTGACGGATGAATGGGCTGAAAGACAGAAACCACTTTTTACCTGTATTGTCTTTTTTTCTACAAATAACAAAATATGCACATGAGATGCTACAATTACTTTAAAAAATCTACTAACAGTGGCTTTAAGTACAGTAACACAACCGCAGCCAAGATACACAAGCTGTGTTCATGTTATTACCTCCTTAACTCCCAAAGCCATATGCGTCATGGTTGAATCAGTCTTGTGTGATGAACCTGATAAATCCAAATAACTTTGAACTTCAATCCTCCAGGTACACAACTCAGGCAGTCACAGCCTATGATGGCTGTTTTAGTAGCCGATGAGTTCTCCCATAGTGGAGCCTCTTTAAGTCAGCACAGATATTTTTCACCAAGAAGCTACTGTTTCCTCTGCTGCACAGGTTTGCATCGGTCCGTGATTCAAATACTGGCTCGGAGCAGGCCTGGTACCACAGCCTGGGACAGAGAGGCTGACAAGGAGGAGGAGGAGGAGTGCTGCACTGCTGCTTCCTGCTGGGCTGGTGTCCCTGCATTGTAGGTAATGAGGCAGTAATGAGCTACCTGGCTCTGGAAGCACCATGCTGGTTAAACATTCATGGAGCCCAGGCAGCAAACATTCATTCAGCACTTCACCTGAGTGTTGAACAGCTACACTATGTGTTTAAGGAAGTGTGTGTGTGTGTGTGTGTGTGTGTGTGTGTGTGTGTGTGTGTGTGTGTGTGTGTGTGTGTGTGTGTGTGTGTGTGTGTGTGTGCGTGTGTGTGTGCGTGTGCGTGTGTGTGCGTGTGTGTGTGTGCGTGTGTGTGTTTGCATGCGTGTGGTATGTAATACAAGGATGTAGTAATTCTATCCTCTCGGAGACCCGTCCTCACCCTCTTCCCCATAAAATTACAGCACAGGTATTCAATTACTGATCTTTGATTAGGCAGATGCATTTCAAACTAATTACTAACCGCTCATCAGAGCCACAACGATCCGACGAGTTTGGGATTAAACTATTGCCGAGTAATTTCAGACTGACAGTAAAGTGCTACTATCATTGTTATGCATTCTGTTGGTGCCATCTTCAACATAGAGAAGCTTTTAAATGAATGTCTTTTCAAATGATTTTTCTGTAGGATGGTGGAACTGATTTTATATATGATATATATACATAACTACCACAAAATGTTATGTTTTTAAGAATTCCTGCCTTTATGTGAAAAAGTGCAATGGAGAGCCGACAGGAAATGTGGGAAGAGAGAACAGATGAAGATGAAAAAAAAGATGACATTTCTGGTTCATTTGCGACAGGCCTACAGGCAGCGTAACATTGCCCTCTCATTTCGTCGCTTTAAAATGTAACACTGTGCTTCCTGTAAGCATCCACAAAGGCATCTTACGTTACTGCCTGAAGATCGGCCAAAACACACGGTGACACAAGAGAGCATCCTGGAAAAATCCTCATTAACATATAATGTAATCCATTATGCAAATCCTAAGGGTTTTCTAGGATCTACTCAATCTTTTAAGAAGACCACTGTTCTCCTAATAAGCACCAACGATGAGCTGTAGTGGCCACATCCTATTGATTTATACTGCACTCATTGAAAAACATAATTTTATGCAAACACCACATATCTCAACAATCCAGTATGGCACATGTTTGTTTAATTCATTGTATTAAAACATAAATGCAGTGGCAACTTCTGCTTGTTTTTGCCATCCATCTATAAAGAACTAAAAATATTTATAACTGAAAGTTTTGCTTTAAAGTAGATACCTACTATTTGGATGTTTTACAGTATGACAAGTATCCCAACTCAAAACTAAATAAAAACGAACACTAAACAGCTCTGATAATAAGGGATGCATTATTATTAGTAGTTTTTTGTTTATACCTTTCTATTGTCTGCATATTCACACCCTTTGTCACTGAACAAATTAGCCAAAGTTCTGATAAAATGACTGCCCTAAATAAAGTGCAGTATAATATGATACAACACATGACACGTATAATAAAACAATATTTTAAATTGTATTTCTTTTTTAAAAGAGTATTGCATGTAAAGAAGACTAACAATCTGAAAAGTAGCTGTACATTTGCAATACTTTCAGTATTCAGCACTAAGGAAACAATTTGGTTGACAAAAAATGCTTGATAGTCTTCAAAACACACATTGTTAATACATACAGTATTAACTCTCACACACACAAGAACACACTTAAAAATCGATGAATAATATGGTAGGAATACGGGCTATTGCAATCTTGTTTCTAAAGAGTGAAGGACCAGTGTCCTTGATCCATCAACTTGTCCAAATAAATATTCACAGGCCCAATTAGTCCCAAACAACTAAACTTTCAACTAATCCTTTATTTATGTGAGCAAACAGATTGCTGTCGACAGGGCAGGACTCTGAAGGCCAAAACGAGTTGTTAGGCTATTGGTTTCAGAAGTGGTACAGCATCAAAAAACCAGCTGTTTTAGTGATTTGTGCATGCGAAAGGAATTTTAAGAGTTAGCAGAATATCTGTTAGCAGGATAGGTCATTCACATGTGAAAATAAAAAAAATATGTATATATTTTTTATTTTAAGCATGTACAGTAGATTAATTAAATCTTACCTTTGGATCCATGTCTTAGTTCTTTGTGCAAATCAGAAAAGCTCTCTGCCAAGGTTCTGTGTTTTGTGTGAGTCTGGCCGAGCAGCTGATGCAACCAGAGGATGTGGGGACAGAGGGCTGTATTGGATATTCTACCTGTATTTATGACCGTCCCATAATGCAGCAGCCTCAGCATGTCCTCGCAGTGTCCTACTTTTCTATAGCTTTCATTTTCAGGTTGGCCTTATTCACTTGCAGAGGTACAGCATAGGACTGAAAGCTTCAACAACAGTCACAGACAAGATGCCACTCTCTATTGGGAAATGTAAGTGTTGTAAGTTTAATTTAAAACCAAAATTGTGGCATATGCTTAGCACATCACACTGCTGAGTTTTTTGTAAATAGGCCATGTACATGCAACATGCTGCATTGGCAAGTACATTTACTCTGTACTAGTACTGCCTAGTACTGAGTATTTCCTTACTTTATACTTCTACTCCACTTGTTAAACCAAGTTTTAAAGGGATATATTGTACTTTTTACTCAACAATTTTATGGCTACTTTTCAGAAACACATGATAATTATAAAATAAATGTATAATATTTACTTAAACCAGTGGCTTCCAATGTTTTTTTGGCTTGTGGCGCCTTACTAAAGGCAGTGTATACTTTGAGCTCCATAGTTGCATATGAGTTAAAAAGGGGGGTTTCCATTCTAGACTTTTAAGATTGTTTCATTTAGATGAATGCTAGAGCCCCAAAAAAGTAAGATTATGAAATCTTACTATCTTTGTTACTTAAAAAAAGTAACAAAGATAAAAGAAAGGTCCAAACAACTGTGAAGATAATATGTCTGGACAACACTTTTACTTAAGTAGGATGTTGAATTCATGACTTGTACTTGTCTTTTACTAAAGGATCTCTGTACTTCTTCTACTTGTCTTTTACTAAAGGATCTCTGTACTTCTTCTACTTGTCTTTTACTAAAGGATCTCTGTACTTCTTCTACTTGTCTTTTACTAAAGGATCTTTGTACTTCTTCTACTTGTCTTTTACTAAAGGATCTTTGTACTTCTTCTACTTGTCTTTTACTAAAGGATCTCTGTACTTCTTCTACTTGTCTTTTACTAAAGGATCTCTGTACTTCTTCCATCTCTTTACCACTGTTTCTGAATGTTACTAATTTACAGGAAGTCTCATATACTTTTCACTTTATGCTGACCATTTTCCTAAGCATAGCATCATGTTTTGTATGTTTTAGGTATGTTTTAAGTTCTATGTAGCCACTGGGTTTCAATTCATTTTAGTTTGCAGTTACTAGAAACTTGTTTGAGATACTGTAGGTAGCCCAGAGTACAGTGTCAGAGGAGCAGCAGGCCTGAACTGCACACTGAAGTCAAAGCCTCATAAAGTCTGAGTGTGGTGTTCTCAGACATGCTACAGGAAGTAATACTGCTATTAGACAATAGTACCACATCTTAAATAAATCCATTCCTCTTATGGGCCTTCTGGGAAGAGATCAAATAGGCTTTGGTAAGTGTAATTACCACTATGATTGTTGTGTATGTGAATATAAACACACACACAACTATGAAGTAAAGACAACAGCAACCTTGATAACCTTGTGGCTATTTGACAACACCAGAAGGGTGAGAGCACAACCTGCTGTCGGCTGCAGGCTATAACAGTTAATTAGTTATAGTGAACCACAGGGCTAATAGCTGTAAACTGTACCTTACATCAACCTCCCTTTGGTCATATCAAATATTTGTTTCATTTCATCATTACAGCTGTTAATCTCTACTATATAACCTTAGTGTGGTCACAGGCTTAGTGTAAGGGCTGAAACACACCCTCTCTGTTTGCTTTACCTTTTGGTCATCATTAAATTAAGCTTAAACTTACTGTTGTACTTATTGTAAAGACGTCTGGATTAGAACATAAACTGAGAGCCTTTATTAAGGGGGCAATGGGAGATTAATACAGTTCATCTCTACTGGATACATTTTTATTTGTAATTTAATTAAAGTTGTAAATTAATTAAATTATTTAAAAGAATATTCAAAAACTGGCTTTGTAGTAGTATATTGTTATATATATATCTTGTTGTTTTAGATTTTTTTTCTTTATTTTTATTGTTTCAATAAATATGGCTGGCCCATTTTGCCAAAGTCAGAAATTAGCCTACAAAACTCTTTCAAAACATTTTCTTCTTCACAATAGCACTGTTTGGTTTCCTGGTGTAACCCCTCCCCTATCTTTTCCCAAGGTATTGTTCCCTGATTGGTGCACCGGCAGGTTTGTTCAAACACTGGTTTGTTGTGTGGTGGATATCTCAGCTCTCTAACACTAACACTAAAATGTACAACTGGAGCAAAACAGCACAGATTGCTTACCAGCGGTGGAAAAACCCTGAACTGAGGTAAAACAACGACTTGATTTTATTTTTGTATTCCCACATATGTTTGTAATGCTAATAGGGAGTGCACTATGAGACAAACCTGTCCTGCTGTGTTTCCACAGGGCTATGTATGTCCAGACTTACATTTTATAATAAAAGGTGATTTATTGAACTTGAAACTCAACTTTTTGTGCTTATTAATGCCTGAATATCTCCTTTTGGTGTGCTGACATTTAGGGGTGAGGTAAATTTAGTGGGTCACAGTGATGAGGACCAGGGCACAGACAATGAGATCGCCTTAGGAAGAGTCAACTCACAAGGAGGAAATACTGCATCCAGATCTGGATTTGATCAAACTGAGGGTTTGTAGAAATTAGTTGTAGTTACATACATTTTGATAATGTCTGTCTGCCATGTTTGGAAATGTTAAAGATATACATCATTTGGTGGCCTTTCAAAATAAATGTGTCTAATTTCTGCAAATTGAAAGTCAGTCTATCCTGACTATGCCTGTTAAAGTGGGACACAATTTGGATATAAGCTGGCCCCCTTAGGGTTATATTGTTATATTGTTGGATCGTTATTGTTGACACATTGACATGTGAGCAGTACTATAATTTTGTAGTTGGTCAGCGTAGAGATCATTTTAATTGTTTTATATACTTTTTGGTAGTTTAATCATTAACAATGCATCATATTTGATCAATTAATGTAATGTTTTGTTTTTTTAATTTGAAAACTAACTATTGCTGTGAAAAAAAAACGGTGGGGTAAAAAGTAAAGTATTTCCCTTTTTAAAATGTAGTAGAATAGAAGTTCAAAGTAGCATGAAACGGAAATACTTAAAGTACAAATTTTTCATACTGATCTGAGGCCTGTTGGCAACACATTCACATGATTAAATCTAATTAGCTTCTGTTGCTCTACTCAGCTTAAGCTTAAGCTTCTAGCTTAAGTATTATTTTTAACATAATTTAACATAATAATTATGCATTATGTTGCTGCTTACATTTCAGTGTTCCCCCATAGGTTTCCTTCTCTAATTTTACACTTTAAAGTTTTAAATCCACATTAACCACTCTTCCCATCAGCATGAATTTGATCTACCGCACAGCACGAGCCTGGCAGGATCCACTGCCTGTACAATTATAGGTTAAACACTGCATTTCTCTACAGGGGACATTGAACTTGCAGTGACTCTCTTGTCCTTTTTGCAGAAACCATTACAGTAGACGATGCACTGGAGGCCATCGGCTTTGGAAAGTTCCAGTTGAAAATGTCTGCCGTCACTGGACTAGCATGGGTAAGAATCATATATCATGCAGAAAGGTCCTCACTTTGACTTCCAGATACAGTACTTTCTCTCATGTAGCGCTCTGCCTCTCTGAGAACAGATAGGAGACGCCATGGAGCTGATGATCCTGTATCTTGGGCGCCCAGCTGCACTGTGAGTGGAGGCTGTCCGGCTATCAGGTGGCTCTCATGACATCGGTAAAGTCCCTTTTAGGTATTCTCAGAAAAGAGTTATTACAGCATGTTGATTTTGAAATGCGTGAAAGTTTGCTCTCAAGAGCTTTTTTTGTCTCAGGTGGTGGTTATCGGAACGATGATCGGTTCACCTTTATGGGGACACGTGTCCGACAAGTATGGCAGAAAAGCAGTAAGTCTCATATCTGGATTTTTCATATAAGATTTACTGTTTTTTTGTACATGATTTGATGTTTAACGTGTGTGTTTTCTGTATATGTCTCTGTGTGAATAGGCTATGATGATGTGTTTGTACTGGGCTTAGTTCTACAGCCTGTTGAGTGCCTTCTCTCTACAGTACGGCTGGCTCTTGGTCCTGCGGGGCCTGGGAGGAACTCCTCAGTCGTAAGTTGGACTGCTTGTTCTGCTCATGACGAGATAAAGCCTACACTGAACAGACCAGCACATTTTAATAATGAAATGATTTGCAACAAACATTTGGTCTCTTTTTAGAGTGACACTGTACTCCGAATTCCTCCCAGGGAACTTTCTGTGTTACACAGTGGCTGCCTGAAAGCCATTATTCATTCATTTTAATATGCTGGTGGGAAAAACCGAGAAGGCCATGGCAACTTTAACACGCATCGCCAAAGAGAATGGCAAGGCCATGCCTCAAGGGAAGCTTACTGCCAATAAACAGGTGACATTAAAGATGTATAGGATCTTGCATTTGTTCAGATAAAGGAGATGTGTCCAATACAATACAAAATTGTTGAAATTAATAAATGCGCCTTCTATTGTCATTTTAATTTCACAGAGTGGCCGTGGACAGATTTTTTTTATTGCATCTTAAACAAAAGTGTCCTTCTATATAGTGACGCAAGGGGCTAATATTGAACCAAGATGTAATCTGGAATGCACAAATTTGACATCCGCTGACTACAAAGACCTTTTATGGACGTCCTTTGCTGAAATGCCAGGTAAAATGCTCCCTATTAGCATTTTCTCAAAGCTATGTTAAGCCCATATAAAGGGGGTTCCTCCACATGTTTTCATTACTACATCCATAAACAAGATCTGAAACAACACCGATATGATTTCTGTTCAAATTCAAGAGCTGATGGAGTTTGTAAATGCATTCTCTAAATTCCTCACTGAGGAACCGTAGGTTCAGGTCAAACTGTCGAAATGTTTCATCAAACATCAATGCCATGAAAGTTGTTGCACATACTGAGCTTACATTTGTCTTCACATGCATTTGCATTGCGACTTTCTTAAAAAAACCGGTTTAAAGTCTTTTAGGCATGTTGACATGTGCTTACCTTTGTCACCCCTCAGGCCTGCAGTACTTAGCCTTAAACCAACTAGATACACAAAGGTGTTATTTAAGGGAGTGGCTTAGGCTGTTCAATTGTAAATAATTTGTGTCTTTACAACTCTTAACTGCCACATTTAAAAGATGTTTGCTGTTTGTTTCAGGTCTTTTAGTTGGCCTTCTGGTAATTGACTGTATTGGCAGGAAGAAGAGCATGGCTTTGTCCTTGTTTTCTTTGTGCATTCTGTATTGGGAGGTAAGTTTGTGTCTGTGTGCTATTTTGTCATACTGGCACAACAGCAAACCTCAGGGCTGACCTCTTAACACTCTGTCTGTCTTTCTGTCCATGCAGGACAGCTATTACAATCTGCATCTTTATTGCCAGAGCCTTCATCTTTGCAGGATTCCAAGTTGCTTATGTGTACACAGCAGAGGTAGGTCTACATACCATTTTAGAACTTTAACATTTGTTTTTGAAATGTCATTTGAACTTGACAATAATGCTCTCTCCTCTCATTAGGTGTTCCCTACAGAAAACAGAGCCTTAGCAATGGGGATTTCAAGTGCAATATCCAGGATTGGTGTCCTGATTACCCCCTTGGTAGCACAGGTATGCAGAAGTGACCATCTCTGTTGGTACTTTCCAAAGAAACTCATTCAGAATTAGTTCCAGCACCAGTTTGATATCAGAGACTCCTTCAGGCTGTATGTTTCTCCACCTGGCTTCTCACATTTTGTGTTTTGGCTCTAGGTGTTGCTCAGGACGTCAATGTTTGGGGCCCTGTCATTTTACTGTGGCCTTAGTCTACTGGGAGGTGTTGCATCCTTGATCCTGCCCATTGAGATGTTAGGCAGAGTTATGCAGGAGTCCAGTCTTGGATCAGGAAGCCTGAGGGTAGACCACCACCACAACCAGCCAGTCAAATGATACAACACATTCCTCTGACCAGATATAAATCAACCGGAAAGAATGAAAAAAATGGAAAAGAAAGGATATTTTGTCAACTCCCAGGATGCTGTAGATGCCACTGTTGCCTGTTTTACTGTGGATTGAATCCTGTGAGCGATGATGGGTCCAGAATAACCAGGGACAATGTCATTACAGGCAAGGAGTGATAATTGAGGGTAGGCCTACTTCCCATAGGCATTTTCCACTGGCTGCGTCCCTGTAATGAGAGCGGAAGCACACTTGTGCTTGGACTGGTTTGTTTACCCTCTCTTCCATCTAGGGCCTAGCGGTGTCAAACTCAATTTCACTAAGGGCCACACTGGAAAATGAGAATCCCATCAAGGGCTAGACAATGTATAGTTTGACATGCTTTTATTTAATCAAAAAAGTCGAATATCTTTGACTGTTGTATTGCGTGTCTCATATAGTCTTCTCATTTACAGTTTGGTCCACATAAAGCCCTAAAAAGTAAAAAGTTCCTTAGCCATCATAGAGTTTAGCAAATCAAGCAAAACAATGATTAAAATCTTAAAAGCAGGCTACACACAGCCACCTCACAGCAACCTGTTTCACAGCCTGGATATGAAACACCTCTGCTTCCGTGGGAATTTCTGAGTCTAAAAGTCGGAAATTCTGCCAAATTCTGCTCTGAGCGTTGTATAGTTGCAGTTTGAAAAACAGTTTCCCGTCTTTTTTGTTTGGCGCACAACTAGACGGATCAAAATTTATTGTGACCCTAAATTGATTTGCGGACGGGTAAAAAATTGTGAGGGGCCGGGTTCGGCCCGCGGGCCTTGAGTTTGACATGTGATCTAGGCCATGAGAAAGGCATTATGGACATTGATGATTCACTGTACAGGCCCTGCTTAGAGCTACTGTACACATTTTAAGCCTTGTCCTCAAGACACAGAGACATTTATAATATACATTTTGGATTAAGATGGCCTCTTGTATTTATTTATGAGGTGCCTTTTGCTAATTTAATTTTCAATGTGCTTTAGGCTCTGTTTTATTTTGTCAGTGAATCTCAGTGTTGTTATTTGCACAATAAAAGATGGTTCTATTATTATGGTAGAAGCTGCAACGATTACTTGATTAATCGATAAGTGGATTACCAGAAAACTAATCTGCAATTATAAAATCCGGACATTCTTCTCAAATGTGAAAATTAAGCTGTTTTTTGTTTAAATATTATAGTAAATGTAATATGTTGGGGATAATAGTTTGGGGGGTTTGGTTGAACAAAAGGCATTTGGTGATAGGATTTAAGAAGATTGTGAGGAGCATGTTTAATTGTTTTCTAATGTTGTAGACCAATAATTAATCACGAATGTAATGAGAATATGAATCGATTATGAAAATAAACGTGAGTTGGTGCCCTCCTCAACATTATGTCAACCTCACTGCGTTTCATAACATGAGCAGAATATTATTTCATCATTTGTATTTGGGAGTTCCTAGTCTGACCAGTCACCTTGACAACATTGGCCCAATGACAGCGCACACGCGAACTAGGCCAGCCAATCACAGGCATCCGGCGAAGCTGCATGTCATTTCTGCCCGCTTGCAACCTGCACCGTGTTTTGTTTGTCTGTCTGCGCAGCAGTGATGAAATCGCGGGGTCTGCTGCTAGATCGGTACAAACGGAGGAAATCTTTCATGACTTCCCGCTCATGAGGACTCCGGTAACCGCAGAGGACGCACGGAGCAGGACTGAACGGGAGCACCGCCGGGGCTCTGGAGTCAGGTGCTGCTGGGTGAGAGTCTGACTAGGCATTTTCTCCCCGGTGACAGAGACAATCTCAGCGGCGCATCTTCCCACATCCTCCTCCCCTCCCTTCTCCTCTCCTCCGCTGCCCTCCAAGGCTGCAGCCCACCGACCATGGCCCTGGTGACTCTGCAGCGCTCTCCCACCCCAAGTGCAGCATCCTCGGCCAGCACGACCAACAGCAGTGCGGGGGAGGTGAGTGGAAAAGCCGGGGCTCGGTCTTTGTGTGCGCGGTAACGAGGAAACGCCGAGAATGCGCCTGCAGGAGCCCGTATCAATCCAGGCTGTGTGGCGTTTAATATCCTGCAGGAAGGGTTAACCTTACTTCCGTCATTGCTGCGTGTGTTATAAACTTGATATATTGTTGCATTGTGACCAGCTAGAGAGTTGTTTGTGGCTACTGTGGCAGCGGATTTGTAAAGAAAATCCTGCAGGGGGGAGGGGGAGACTGCTGGGTTTAGCTGTCAGAACAAAGTGGTCATTTTTGCTGCTGCACAAACATTTACTGCGTTGCACTCAGGTTGTTCTGCCTCCTTGTTATTGGCCTTTCATGTAGTAATGCAGCCTCAATGTTGGGAAGGAGACTTTAAAGGGGAATGACATCATTTTTAGAGTCATGCTCAGTGTGTCCCCCAGGACACTTCAGTCAAGTGTTCATGAACTTGCATAAAGAAAACACTCAGTGAGTGATGCCACTGAGGTATATAACCAAGTTATATGAGATGTATGCAGCACCTCACAGGAAAATCTTATCAGCCAGTATTCAATATTTCACATCACACTGGGGGGAAAAATTCTTTGAAATATATGTCAAGCTTTACAAAAGTGCAGTCAGGAGAAGTAACATTGACTTTGAAGAGTTTGAGGTTGTGAATCAGACATTAACAAAGTCAACATTTAAGACTGGTGCCAGATTTGACATCCCACTAAAATCATAAACTTTAGTGCTCCAGTTTCTAGTTTTAGGAGATTGGATTACATGCTCTGAAGTGGGCTGACCGAACTGAGGTACAACATTAGCAGTGACATTCTTCCTCTGGTGAGAAGTTGGGTTTCTAATATCACTTTTTGTATCACAGCTCACTATTTTACAAAAGTCAGCCAGCAGGAAGGAAAAGTGGATGGGTTTGATCTTTTTGTTTTTTTTGTTTTTTTTGTTTTTGCTAAACTTATTCTGTTTGAAGGCCTGATGAGATCACAACACTGACGGGGCAGGACCAGCAGTTGGCGCTGGCACACTTTATTCCAATTGCATGGTCCTCGTCATCCATTGGCGCTACTATACCATCTCGCGTCTTAAAAATCAAACTGAAGTATTCTACCCATGTGGCTCTGCAGCTCACTAATACAGCCAACAAATCTTTTTGTATATGTAATGATGTATAATGCTCACAATGAATGTCAGCCTCCAGATGACCCAAACAACGGTAACATGTGCAGTGGCCTCTGTTCACTAATCCAGTCTGGGACTCAACAAGAACAGCTCTGTGGTTCTGTTGGACTGCAGCTACAAACATTAGATTCACGAAGAAGGTTGTTTTTTAAGAACAAGAAGAAAATGTAAAATCCTCTTCTCAGTTTTTCCTCGACATTCATTTGACACTGCCGTTAGAAAACGTCATACTTTTGCAGTCTTTAATGTTCTCTGCCTTGTTTTTGTCTTTCAGGATTTTGGAAGTGATGATGAGCGGAAAAATAATCAGAGGTAAGATCTTTGTTTAATAAGCTTCGTATTTGAAGTTCTTGCAGAGATGTAAACTAATTTACAAAGAATACAAAAACGTCTTGTATTTCTGATTTGTTGAATGTATTTTTTGTTCTGTCTTTATGGTCAGTGGGCCTTCTGAGTTTTTTGCCTGAGGAAGACCCAGCAGGGTTGAAATGTTGCAGCACAATAAACGTGAGCGTAAAAATGAGCCTGCTCGGTAAGAGCAACAAGGGAAGATACCAGCAGACAGTAATGTCTCAAGCTGTAATTTTCAAGCTCTGGTTGTATTTGAGATTGGTGGTACCACTACAAGTATGAGTGAAAACAACTGTAACATGTTAACCAGTCTTCAGTTTATCTCTTATTGAACATTTCAGGCTGTAACAGTTTAAGCTGAAACCCCCCAAAACAATGTTTAAAGGTCCTATGATATGCTGCTTTTTGGATGCTTTTATATAGGCCTTAGTGGTCCCCTAATACTGTATCTGAAGTCTCTTTCCCGAAATTCAGCCTTGGTGCAGAATTACAGTCACTAGAGCCAGTCCCACAATGAGCTTTACTAAAGATGTGCCATTTCTGTGTCTGCAGCTTTAAATGCTATTGAGGAGGAGAGAGGGGGGGCAAGGTGGAGGGTGGGGGTGTGGCCTTGACCAACTGCCATGCTTCGCTTGTTTTCTTGTCTCTCTCTTTCTCATGGGGGGGCCAAATTCTCTGGGCGGGCAAAGCAGAGAAAGGGGCGGTAACCTTGCTCCTTATGACCTCAGGAGGAGATTCCCAAGGGGGTAAGCGTCTTCTCACAACTCGAACCTCCTATGGCGCCATTTTGATGCTAACAAGCACTCACCCCCCGTTAGCATTCCATTGACTGCCATTCATTTTGACGTCACTTTGACAGCGAATAACTTTACATCTAAAGCGTTTAAAGACTTTATTTGTCCATTGTTTATTTCTAAAGACACACGACAATGTATAAAAGGCTCCATTACCTTGTACCTCACGTTATGGCTCAGTAGTATACGTTTTTGTAAAAATAGGCTAACGATTGTGTCATAACCACGGGACTTACTGTCGCATAGTAGAGGAATTACCGTACAGTACATGAGAAGCGCGCAGGCAGTTTCGTCTCACATTAGCTGTTTAAGTTTAATTACTAATGTTAACTAGCATTTTAGTTAGCAATAATTAGCCTGTGTCCATGTTATCTCCTTACATATACCTACGCTCGCCGTCTCTGCAAGATTGGGAATGATTGAGATTTCTCTTGGCACAGCTACCAGAAGGCTTACAACTTTCAGACAGGCTGCTCACGTCGTCTCTCTCAGTTGGAGGCTGCGCAGTAACGCTCGGCGCTCATCGGAAAAGTGCTTCTAATGGCCTTCACTGGTCTCCATCCAGAGCAACGGGATCTGTTGTCCATTCTTATATACAGTCTATGGAGATTCCAGATCGGCCCATCTGAGCTTTCATTTTCTCAAAGGCAGAGCAGGATACCCAGGGTTTGGTTTACACCTATCACCATTTCTAACCACTGGGGGACCGTAGGGCAGGCTGGGGGAACTCACATTAATGTTAAAAAACCTCAAAGTGAAATTTTCATGACATGGGACCTTTATGGAGCTAGTGACAGTAAGTTTTGGAATCGGAAATAAAATTTGGCATTGAAAAAAGTTTCACTGAAAAATAAAATGGCATATTTTGCATTCTGATTTGATTTTTATTGACAATCTTCTGCTTTTTTTCTTCATGTTACTTTTCTCAGAAGTTTTTCAAGTTTTAACAAAAGATTAAAATAGTCAACCAAAAAAAGAGTGACGAAAACAATTTGATTGAAAAAATCATCATGAAAAACCCATCAGAATGCAAAAATGTCCAAATAAAATCGTTTAAATGCCTTGTTTTATTTTTCAGTGGAACTTCTTCCAGTGCCATGTTTCCTTTTTCAATGCCAAAATTTATTTTCCATGCCAAAACTTACTGTAACTGTTCTGGCTCCATAAATGTTCAGTTACTTATTTTCCTTTCTTTTTTAGTACATTTACATATTAATCTGGCTTTTAATTATATGTAAAACACTTTGTAAGTGTTACACAATATAAAATGGTATTGCTTTGTAAAGCTGGAAGTATACAGTCCAGATGGAAACCTTTGCTTAGTTAATAAAAGGATGACATTATGAAATACAGTATTTTAAATTAGTTTCTAGATTAGATTTTCAGCTGCTGAATTATTTGGTCGTGTTTCTGCCAAATGCTTGTTGCATTGATTCTATAATGGCTGAAATGGTTCTACAACTGGTACAAGGGTTTAAACAAAACACACAAGTTTGGCAAGGACAGTTACACTGTCAACGAATTATGCTGCCTTGATTATAGAGAACTACTTTGGCAGGTGATGATGAGCTACTTGTCTTGTCCTCCATCCTGAAGATTCGGAAGTATTAGGCAGTTTATTTTCTGTAATGGCCCTCAGTTTCTCACTGTTAAGAAGAACAACCTGCTGGAAGTACAGTTCATTTAACGTGACCGTTTTATTGTTATTTTTTATGTTTCCTCTACTTAGTTACATAACAGTACTTATGTACTCATGAACTGGTCACTCACAAAGCTTTTCTTTGATTGTGTGTGTGTGTGTGTACAGTTGAAACAGTCATGCCTTGTCTGTAGTGTCTTCATGAGTAAAATGTTTCTGCGGCTCAGTTATTCATCAGCGTCGAGTCTTCGTTTAGGATTCTGCATGTCAGACTTGAGATTGACGCCAAGTAACATTTCCACCGCCTCCCAGCGCTTGCATGAATGATGGTATTGTGGCAGAGTGTTGCGTAGGGAGAGCTGATCGCCGAAGCACGTGCTGTAAAGAGGAGATGGTGAGCAGAGACAGAGAGGACAGGGCAGCACAGACGAGGTGACTTTAGGACCGAGAAAGCTGTAGGAGGAAAAGAGGAAGGACTTGCTGAGAGAGGCTGCAGTCCCCTGACCATGGAGCGGAATATGCATGTGTAGAAGATGGATGGGAGAATGTTAATAAGAGGAGACTAAATTGGAGTTTTTACTGAGGATACTGTAAACGGTCCACTAACTACTAGCAGGATGCATCTGGTTGTGAAGCCTTCACATAAAGCCATGCTCAGCGTGCTTCCTCACTTTGTGGAGAAAGCTGCTCTGACTCGGAGGGAGATCTGTCGCATGTAAGTTCTCACAGCGATCCAAACAAAAAGTCGATATTTGACTTGATAGTAGACAATTTTGAGAGTAACTCAACACTTAGTGGGAGTATGGGATGTTGAGAGTTGGTGGTCAAAGTTAAATAAATGATGTCACTGTGTGATTAGTTTTATTTAGCAGCGAGTCATCCATATTTTAAAGCTTTTATTCTGAGAGGTTTTATTATTTTGAACTCCATCAATGCTTCAAGAGTTATGATTTATTTTTAGTTTTTGTTAAATAATAGACTTTTGATGGAGCTTTGTCAAGAGTTTGAAATTGTTACTTTGAAATCAACAAACCTTTCTCAAGTGTAGCTTACATTTGTTATTAAGGTTATTAGTTCACATAATGCCTCATGATTAATTTACTGTGGTCTCCAAATCATACGTCTTCTAAATACATTATTTGGTTTTTTTTGTGTGTTTTTTTAAACTAGTGATACCACCACGTAGCAGGGGAGATGGAAACAAAAGGCCTTGTGATGGTCCCACTCAGTAATACCAGGCTTTGTGTGTATGTGTTGGTTGAGAAGGGATGAGAGTTAAACAAAGCTGCACTCTGTTCTGTGTGAGAAAAGACTCTAAAGCTCTCCTCCTGCTTCACAGCAGCCCTCATGACAAAGTCATGGCCCAGAAGGTGCTGCAACACAGGTCGGACAGGAGAGGAAGTTTTAAAGCCCAATCACATATGGTTAGTCGTGACTCGTGGTGTAACGCTTGATTCACTTTAGGTCAGCGAACCCAATCAAGTAAAGTCCGTTAATCATGCTGTAAAAACACAGGGCTGTAAAAGTCACTGCATCAGGACTCTGCTGACTTTCAGCTGCTGATGAGCCGTCTGTCCTGCTCGCTAAACCAATGAGGACGTATTAAGTATGCAGCCTACACCTGGCTGCTCACTGTACGAACACTACAGTATCCGGACAGCAGACATTTCATGCCCCTGTGTCAACTTTGTTCATTGCAATTCTTGAAAACACCACATGATTTAAAGCAGGATTTCAACTCCAATTTTTCCCTGATGACAACAGAAAATGAATCCGAAAAGTTTGATGATTGATTCATTGTTAAAGTCCTAACATGTATTGGTTTTAGCTTCTTACTGTAGCTCTTCTTTGTCTTATGTGATAGTAAATTGTAAAATATATTTTGGTTTGGGGCTGATAGTCGAACAATACAAGCAATTGACAGCCATTTTTCACTAGTTTCTGACAACATGTAGACTAAATGATGAATCAATTAATCAAGAAAATAATTGGCAGATTTCTTTCCAAACTTTTTTTTATTTAGCAGTTTAAGACACAATATTCAATTGTTGTCAAATTTGTTGTCAAATTTAACTATTCTAAAGCCAAAGGATGCATTATACAAATATTCACTTTACGTTCAGCCAGTAAGTAAAAAAGCAAAACTAAATAAACTCTGGAGGAAAAGAAATAATCACAGCATGTCAACCTAACCTACCTAAAGTCCCTGTATATCTTTAACTCATATTTTTATGATGATGTGAAATATTGCAAAATGTAGAATGGATTTTCATTTTAAGCTGCAAAGTACTTACTAAGGGCCCGGGGTTGTCAAAAATGTTAGGGTTTTTTCACAGCATGTCAAATCTTCTCTTAATGTAGGGTGTTAATTAAGTTGTCCAGCCACATTTTAATGGTTAGGATTGGACAGTAGTTTTCTTCTAATGTGTGAGAATAAATTGTTTTGCCAATGAGGGAATAGGAAAGAAAGAGGTTGATTTACATGAATTTAGGATGATTAGTAAATGATCTGGGTCTAGATTAGAGGTAATGACTGTAGTTGTTTCTTAAGACATCGGTCTTCGGTCACGTATGGAAGAAATGCTCGGATAGCTTTTGTGTAGTTTTATTTAGGTGAAGTCGAGTCTGTGAAGCATTTAGAAATTAATTAAACTGTGTCTGTCATTGTTTCCGTTTGTCTTCTTCCCATTTCAATCTAAAGCAAAAGTAAGATGGGTTGTGGAGATATGGGGTCATTGGTGGAAGGCATGTGAATAAATGAAAGTACGCGTTTGAGTGTTAAAAAATAAAAACAATAGATGAATCACTAACTTGGTGGAAATTGGGGCTCAACATTTCAAGCTGAAGTTCAGGATGTCCTCACCTCGCTTGTGTTTGAATCGTAGGGTTAGAATGAAGCACAAGGAAGAGTGGTTAAACTGGTAAAACATTATCATTGAGTACACTGTTCAATAGCAGAGAGTATTTTCCACATCTGCTTTTTTCAGCCTCAGTGAGAGCTTCTTCATGGTCAAAGGAGCTGCCCTCTTCCTCCAACAGGGTGGCAGCACACAAGGACCAAAGACCCCGACCCACCACAAACTTGCAGGTAGGAACAAACGTGCACAGATTAAGCTTAGTTTGCTGTTCTTTTGCCAATACTCTCAGCACAAATGAGCTCCAGACAAAAAGGAGAATTGTATTTGCTGAGGTGGCTTTTCTCTCTGTGGGTTTGTCTGTTTATTCTAAAATGTGTGAGGAGCCGTTACCTAGCTGAGTCTGACCTGCAGTTAAACACAAGAGGTGCTCACAAATCAGTTCAAACAAGATCAAGTCTAAAGCTTAAAGCTATTTCAAAGACATATACAGTATCTGTTCTTTAACTTTAATACTGGGCACTTGACATTATTTATTACATGCTGCTGCTGCTGTTTGTCTGCACATCAAAGTGATGTTAAAATGCAGCATAATCATGCACAATCTAAACATAGAAGCGTTCTAAGTGTTTTATCGCCCATCAATGGGGTTCTTTAATAGATGCTCACTGTTTTATAAGTTTCTAATCTGATGTCCTTGTTGAGCCTTTAGTCATTTGAGGACAAATGTGGGACAAGTCAAAAGAAGAGACTCTTTGCACATGACTCAGGTGTTACTCGCTAAAACTTTAGCTTTGCACAGCTCGAAGTTTGCAGGGCTTAGATTTGTATTCATTGAGAGAAATTCACAAGCATATTTCCTCCCACTGGAGATGAAAATCAACAATGAATGTACAATAGAAGAAGCTGAATGATCAGTTTGTAGTTGACCAGTTTTATTTATTTTTAGAAATTCCAGAAAGCTGGTCTCTGCGGTGAAGCCTGTCAGTGATTAAAGTGTGCATTGTTTTCTCTGTATGGTTAAGTCTGAACTTGGTAATATTTGTCAGCTTGTTAAAGGGAGTTTCAGTTACTTACAGCAGTGGTGGGAAATCAGTTCTCTATCAGGATCGTTTGTGAGCAGAGTCCAGTTTAGACATCCAGACTGTGATGATGACCTTAATTGGTCACATCAAACATGTCACAAAAAGACTGAACTAAACTAATCTTCTTATTGAATTGCTGTACATTCATTCAGTTTCCTAATAAAAGTCTGAAAGCGTGTTTTACTTTCAGGTGATTTACCTCAACACCTGCAGGTCATGTTTAAGATCCTCCGGTCTGAAGATCGCATTAAGCTGGTCAGTAAACCCCCACTTTATCACTCACATTTTTTTATTTAAAAGTATTTCATTCAACATATAAGTGTTGATCCTCTTACTCATTTTCAAGTTAAAACCATTTTAGAAATCTCAGGTTTGTTGGTTATCACATATGTTTTGTACAATTGTAACATGATAACACCAGTAAATACTGTATCTTTCTTGCATGCTCTCCTTTTTGTTCCACAGGCTGTACGGTTGGAGAGCGGATGGTCGGACCGGGTGCGCTACATGGTCGTCATCTACACCAATGGCCATCAAGACACAGAGGAAAATATCGTTGTGGGAATGGACTTCACAGACAAGGACAGGTAATTCATCTCCCAGCAGCCTTACATTTAGTGCAGTTTATTCTGATTATCAGATCAGTTAAAACATTATTCTTAAATCTTTGTGATCTACAGTAAAAATTGCTCTATTGGGATGGTGCTGCCACTGTGGAGTGATACCAACATACATTTAGATGGAGATGGGTAAGTGTAAGTTTGTCCTTTCCTAAAAGATGGAATACTTAAATTAGCTGGGTGATATAATGCACAAAACTGTCATCTCTTTCTTTTAAAATGCACACTTTCTAATGTATATTTCTGCTCATATTCAGGTGGGCCTCCAGCTGCATGTTTTGGTTGTTCTCTGCCTTTTAGGTTTTACTGCCTACCAGTGGCAGAGGAGTGAATTGCATGCATTTTTCTCTGCGTGTGGGAACAGTTCTTGCTGACCTGTTAACATTGTCTCTGTATGCTGGAGGAATGTTCCACTGGTTGGTGTCCTGAATAGTCCCCATGAACAAGCCGTGTCCAGTCTGTGTTTACATCCCCTAATCACTCTTCATCTCCACCCAGACTCAAATTGATCTTCCTTCTCCTCCTCTTCCTCATCAGAGGCTTCAGTGTGAACACGGCAGGGCGGTCACATGTCTTCAAGCCTGTATCTGTGCAGGCCATGTGGTGAGTGAAGTGTGTGTGTGTGTGTGTGTGTAACATTAGGTAGATCCAAACATGCGTGACAGACTTCAAGGCATGTTGTCCAAGTTAATTTTGAGTTTTCAGATTTTGAATACCCATTTTTATGCCTGTTTGCAGTGTGATGGTACAGACTGCCATAGAGGCGAGATTAGCCTAGTTAGCTCAATAATGGGATTAAGTAGCAGCTCCACAAAAAGGTAATAAATAACTGTTATTTTGTCCAACACTGAGGCTTTGTACTCGTTAACCCAGTGTTAACGTTTTTTTTTACAGACATATGTACAAAATGCCACCAATTGTTTATCATGTAAAAAAGATACATGCATGGATCTGCTTTTTCTGTCATCCCTGTACGTGCATGTAAATAAGAGGATTTCTTTGTTGCTTGAATTTGGGACTTTATAAATATGTAAATGACAACATGTAAACTTGGCTATTTTATTCAGCATTAAGTAAAAGTACCATTACCCATGGAAGCATTCAATCTCACACAGCTACCAATATAAAATCTATTTACATTTTTGAAAAATGGTAAATCTTATTAGTTTGGTAAAACAACACCTGTAGTGTAGAGCATTTGATCATAATTTTCCACTATGGTGCACATCATTGTGATGATTATTTGGGCCGACGCCACACTTCTAACTTTCTCTAAGTCTTGCTCTATCCACATGCCACCTGCTGGTCACTTATCAGAATGACCAATACACAAGTCTTATTTGCTCGGATTTTTGATGGCAAATCCTTTGCTCTGTCTCTGCAGGTCTGCCCTGCAGGTCCTCCACAAGGCATGCGAGGTGTCACGCCGGTTCAACTACTTCCAGGGGGGCATTGCTCTCACGTGGATGGCCTTCTATGAGAGCTGCATCACCTCAGAGCAAAGCTGTGTCAATGAGTGGAATGCTATGAGTGACCTGGAGACCACCCGGCCCGACTCACCCACCATGTTCGTCGACCGGTGAGTGCCTACAGGTTGTTTCATGTGACGTGACAGTTTAAGTTATGAGGAAATTGAATTCACAATACTTGCACCTGATGTAATTATCTCTCTTGCTGGAAGAGGATTTCAAACAGTATTGGTGTCACGTGGCCAAACAAACGTGCTGCTGATTCCTAACATACCTGTTGTGTGTACATCCTTAGTCATGGAATGGATTTCAATGCTTTGGGTACCAGCTGTTATCCCTTTCTCTTCAGCTGTGGGAACATGTTACATTGTTATGCTAATTTTCATTCAGACAGTAGCACTGATGTATTGACTCATTATGTGCAGGCCAACTGAGCGAGAGAGAACAGAGTGTCTCATTAAAGCCAAGCTACGCAGCATCATGACGTTTCAAGACCTGGAGAACATCACCTCGAAGGAGGTATGTGCCAAATCAACACCTCAGCAATGTGTGTGAGTGATTGAACAAAAGTACCACCATATAGAATCATTGTTGGAAATACTTGTGCTGTGAAACAGGTAAGTAGAACCAGGTAGTCAAGCTTTATTCTGCAAAAAAGATCCAGTGTGTTTTCTAGTGCTTCTCTGTGTATCGCTGTGGTTTTAGGAAAGTCAAGTGTTTTATCCTCGTCCACAGATCCGTAACGACCTGGAGCAGCATATGAGCTGTAACCTCAAAGAGTACAAAGAGTTCATCGACAATGAGATGCTTTTGATCCTGGGTCAGATGGACAAGCCCACACTTATCTTTGACCATGTGTACTTGGTGAGAATGTGTTTATTTTATTTTATGCTATCTGTACCTCTTTTTATATCATACTTTAACATTACTTAAAAAAAACGTACATGGTACATTGGTTAACATACAGTGGGGAGAACAAGTATTTGATACACTGCCGATTTTGCAGGTTTTCCTACTTACAAAGCATGTAGAGGTCTGTCATTTTTATCATAGATACACTTCAACTGTGAGAGACGGAATCTAAAACAAAAATCCAGAAAATCACATTGTATGATTTTTAAATAATTAATTTGCATTTTATTGCATGACATAAGTATTTGATCACCTACCAACCAGTAAGAATTCCGGCTCTCACAGACCTGTTAGTTTTTCTTTAAGAAGCCCTCCTGTTCTCCACTCATTACCTGTATTAACTGCACCTGTTTGAACTTGTTACCTGTGTAAAATACACCTGTCCACACACTCAATCAAACAGACTCCAACCTCTCCACAATGGCCAAGACCAGAGAGCTGTGTAAGGACATCAGGGATACAATTGTAGACCTGCACAAGGCTGGGATGGGCTACAGGACAATAGGCAAGCAGCTTGGTGAGAAGGCAACAACTGTTGCCGCAATTATTAGAAAATGGAAGAAGTTCAAGATGATGGTCAATCTCCCTCGGTCTGGGGCTCCATGCAAGATCTCACCTTGTGGGTCATCAGTGATCATGAGGAAGGTGAGGGATCAACCCAGAACTACACGGCAGGACCTGGTCAATGACCTGAAGAGAGCTGGGACCACAGTCTCAAAGAAAACCATTAGTAACACACTACGCCGTCATGGATTAAAATCCTGCAGCGCCCACAAGGTCCCCCTGCTCAAGCCAGCGCATGTCCAGGCCCGTCTGAAGTTTGCCAATGACCATCTGGATGATCCAGAGGAGGAATGGGAGAAGGTCATGTGGTCTGATGAGACAAAAATAGAGCTTTTTGGTCTAAACTCCACTCGCCGTGTTTGGAGGAAGAAGAAGGATGAGTACAACCCCAAGAACACCATCCCAACCGTGAAGCATGGAGGTGGAAACATCATTCTTGGGGGATGCTTTTCTGCAAAGGGGACAGGATGACTGCACCATATTGAGGGGAGGATGGATGGGGCCATGTATCGCGAGATCTTGGCCAACAACCTCCTTCCCTCAGTAAGAGCATTGAAGATGGGTCGTGGCTGGGTCTTCCAGCATGACAACGACCCGAAACACACAGCCAGGGCAACTAAGGAGTGGCTCCGTAAGAAGCATCTCAAGGTCCTGGAGTGGCCTAGCCAGTCTCCAGACCTGAACCCAATAGAAAATCTTTGGAGGCCCCGAAACCTGAAGGATCTGGAGAAGGTCTGTATGGAGGAGTGGGCCAAAATCCCTGCTGTAGTATGTGCAAACCTGGTCAAGAACTACAGGAAACGTATGATCTCTGTAATTGCAAACAAAGGTTTCTGTACCAAATATTAAGTTCTGCTTTTCTGATGTATCAAATACTTATGTCATGCAATAAAATGCAAATTAATTACTTAAAAATCATACAATGTGATTTTCTGGATTTTTGTTTTAGATTCCGTCACTCACAGTTGAAGAGTACCTATGATAAAAATTACAGACCTCTACATGCTTTGTAAGTGGGAAAACCTGCAAAATCGGCAGTGTATCAAATACTTGTTCTCCCCACTGTACATGAAAGAAACAATTATTTCCCACAATTTGCCACTGTAGCTAACCGAAAAAGGCCAAGGCTTAGTTTTGCCTATCCTATAATCCCCATAGAATCACCCAGAAATCCAACAAAACTAAATTAAACTAAATACTTGAGTACAAACCTAGTATTTTTACATTGTAATCAAATTACTTCATAACCCTTAATTATTTTAGATTATTTAAAGTTTTTTTTTTTAAACTCAGCAGAGACATATACATTTTCAACTCATCATTAAGTTAATTCCATAATTTAACCCCCAAAACTGAAACACATCTATATTTTACATTAATAAGTGTCTGCCTTTTTGCCCCTGTAGGGCTCTGAGTGGAACGCTTCTAACCTGGAAGAACTACGTGACTGCGGGTGAGCTTTACACCAACATACCATGTTATCCTGATTTAATCCTAAATGTTTTATTCTTATACAAAATGAAATAAAAGCTATACATGTATAATTTGACCAAAGTTTCTATTATCTGTACATTTTTGGGAAGCGAATAGTAAAATGACAGTAACATGTTATTATTTTGGTTGCAGGGTGGGTTACATCCTGAATGTTACCAGAGAGATTGACAACTTCTTCCCGGGGATGTTTTCTTATCACAACATCCGGGTATTCGATGAGGATGCCACCGACCTGCTGGCCCACTGGAACGACACCTACAACTTTATTGTCAAAGCCAAGTAAGACCTTACATGCAAAAAGAAACCAGTGGGCTGGGAAACATTCTACAGATTATAAACTGAAACGCCAGACTACAAGAAGTGTAGAAACAACAGTCAACAGCACTTTGCTAAAAATAGATGTGGTTTTTAGTCATCATTTTTAAGTCATCTTTGACTGGCTCACATCATGTATTCTCCTCGAATAGTGGGGCCGTGACTACACAGGACACATTTCTCTCCCGCCAAAATGCATGGCACAGCTGTGAGTAACATGGAGAGAGAGAACTAAAATGGTGCGATCAGTCTGGTTGCTATGTTATTTTCTAAGCATGTTAACCTGAAGTACAAAAAGTGCTAAAGTGTAAACGTGTGGAGTGCTCATCCTGAAAACCATCAAATCCAAACATAAACAGGTTTAACAGAATCTTTAAATTACTACTACACTGTCCTAACTATCACCAACTAGATCCATATAATGGGATGTAAATTATTTTCTGTCCAATAGGAAGAACAATTCCAAGTGCCTGGTGCACTGTAAGATGGGGGTGAGCCGGTCTGCCTCTACAGTTATTGCCTATGCAATGAAGGAGCATGGCTGGTCTCTGGAGAAAGCCTACAACTTTGTCAAGCAGAAACGGAGTATCGCTCAGCCAAACGCTGGTTTCATGAGACAGCTGGCAGAGTACGAGGGAATCCTGGACGCAAGGTAAACAGGTCTACAGTTTTACTCAGGTTTGCACTTTGCTGCGGTCACCTGGGTTTTTATCATTTTACTTCAGTGCAGCCATGAGGTTTCATCTCCAGGGCTGATACTAAATTACACATAGCTCATTTTTTTTTCTTATTAAGCTAATAGCCATTACACACGTGCTGCTGGAATTAAAAATGTAATGGTGCCTTGTAAAGCTTTCTGTGTGTCTGTCAGTTATTTTCTTCAAGTATAAGCAACAGTATACTTTGCCTTTACAGTAAACAGCGCCACAACAAGCTATGGAGACCTGAAACAGATGAGGAGGGATCAGATGATTTGCAAGCATCTGGCCACTGTACTGGTGGGAAGGAGACACCAGTGCTCAGAGGGGAAGAAGCCTGGGGAGGCTGCAAGGCCTCTCCATGCAGGGGTATGGGTCTGGAGATGGAGCCCCTTGACTCTCTTAACTATAATTATTACTTCAGACGTTTGTCAGACTCTGCACTAGACAGTGAGCCCTCCACTCCAGTGCGGGGTCCCCCTCTGCTAGGTATGGAAAGAGTTTTCATTGAGATTGAAGACGTGGAGAGGGATGCCCTATTGGAGGACGAGGGTTTCCCCATGGCCCATTTGGCCCTGCCTGGCGAGGGCACGGCAGCTCAGACGTGTGGCCGCCTCGACCCCCTGGAGGACATGAGACTAAGGCTCGAGATCAGTACTTTGGAGGAAGAGGATGAGGAAGAGGCCAAGAAAGAGGAAGCTGAGATGGCAGCCTTGGCTCAAACACCTGGAAATTTGGATGGGAAGAGGGCAGGGGAGGAGGCCGAGAGGACGGAGGAAAGCCGGTTAGGCCTCGCCAACCTGAACACCAACAACAGCAACCGCCTAGCCGCCAAGCGCAGCTGCCCTGCGGCTTTTGACGTGAGTTAAGAAAATAAAGCTTTTAACTGTGGTAAAGTCATGTTTGTATTTACCAACCGTTTTTAGAACTGCTTTTATGTCAGAAGCATTATATAACTTAGCATTTGAAACATTCTGCATGCCACTCCCACTGACCATATACTTTGTATGTTACTCCATTTAGGACAGTGCTAGCACAGGAAACCCTTTAAAAGTGAAGCCCTCCTATCAGTCCTGTAAAGACTGCCTGCGTCTACCACAAGGGCGGCGCTGTGACCGTCCAGCAGGAGGCCGTTCTCACCGCCTTAACCCCTCCCGCCACTGCACTGTCCCCACCATATGCATAGATCCGCCTGGGACCCATTTTGCCTCCACCCCAATTCTGCAGTCTCTGCAAGCCCCTGTAGCTGTCCCACCTAACTTGGTCCAGCCCTGTAGTCATCTGTACCGCTGTGCCACCTGCACCCCTGGTGTCCCACTAACCAACCGCCAGAAACTGGTCTCACCCATGAGCTGTGAGGAGACGCCACCTGACCACAGCTCGGTGGAGACAGAGGACATGGATGAACCACAGGGGGACAACGCGGGAGAAGAAATGTCAAGGGAGAGTACAGGGGCCATCAGTGCGACTCCTGGTGAAGGTTTAGAGTTACAACCTGGTGGTGCAGTGGAGCTCCAGCAGCAGGCCCTGGCCCAGCTGCAAATGCCAGGACTGGGGATAGAATTTGGTCTGGAACTGATGCGACAGAGGGCAGAGCAGCGTGAGAAGCTGCCAAGCTTGGCCATGGAGGGCCAGCTCCCAGTGGGGCCCCTCCCTTAATACAGTGGCCCGGACATGGATGAGATATAGTAGGAGGCTTACCTCCAGCAGGTACACTATGATGGCTGTTGGCCTTTTTAGATGACTGCCGCTGTGGTGTCGTACAAGACACAAAGCTCTGCTTTGACCTGTACTGTCATGTCCTGGCCTCATAGCTGCACTGTCACAAGCTGCAACAGCCTTCTCCTTTCCAGAGAGTGTCCTGTCATTGCCTACTGGCATTAAGATCCAGATGAGGCTGGTTGTTTTGACCATACGCTTAAGGCTTGAATGCTTCTGGCCAGGTAAGGACCGAAGACTTTCCCGTATCCTTCCACTTGTCCCTCAGACTGGATTGAGCCCCTTCTGGCCTCTTCGGAGCCTGCTGGCCCCACACCACATACAGGATCATCACACTTCCCCACAGCCCTGTGGAGATGAGTGTTATGCTGCCATTTTACCCTCAACAGACAGGTTTGGCATATTCCCAAGACAGCAGACAGTGGTGGTTGTTGTTCCTTTCTGACTCCTGAGAAAGCTATAGCTAGCACTTTGATGTTGATGGAAAGAAAAATACCTGAAGTAACATGCTTCTGTCAGTGTACTGTATGTTTTTCAATCCAGCTCATCAACAGTATTCATGAAGGAAACTCAATGAATGTTTGCAGTTGAGCCATTTTGATTGCATTGCAGCATCTCCTCATGTTACCACTGATAGCTGAATCCTCACTAACCTTCACTTATATTTTTCCCTGCTGCAGCTGCTTTTGCATTACGAAAGGGCATTCCACGTGGAAACATAATTATTTTTAAAAAGGATGTGAGCCTTTTTATGCCTCTTTGTAAAGCGTTGTACCTCGGACCACAAGCATCTCGGAACTGTTTTGGTCAAAGACTCTTTTGTTGTCTCTGCTCAGTGGCTGGTTCACCCTGACCATCTCCATTAAAGTTAACATAAGCATGTACTTAGAGCACTCACTTTATCACCATGCATGACTTATGTGCAGTATTACAAAACATATCATCAACATGCTACGAAAGAAAACGTATTTAAGTTGTCTTTTTTGAAATACTGAAAGTTTTGGCATTGAAATGTGTCGTTATTCAGTTTAAATGACGAAAATCATTCGCAAGATGGATGGTCAATTGGTTTTATGCCGAAAAGAATGACAAAAAAAAGACTGAAGTTGTTGTTCAGACTTTACATCCATCCATTCAGATGTCAGGAAACATTCAGAAGCTTAAATGTAATCTTATTTTCCACTCTTGGTCTGATCACTTCCTGATGAACCAAAGCCATATCATATTGCCAGGTCCAGTTAATTCCCTTCGTGATTTAAATGCTTCTCTTACTTTCTTACCGCTTCTGGGTAGTCATTAATCTAAGAGGCTCACATGGCAAACATGAGACAAGCGGTTACATTTTTGGTCACATGTTGGAAAAACCACAACTTCCCTTGAACCCGCAGACATTTGCAAAGGCACACTAATCATGTATAAATTTAGCACTTGAGCACAACTCTAGTATCCATTCACACGTTTCAAATCTATAGCTATGTCTAATTAAAATAATTTGAGAACACTAAAGCAGAAATAGACAGAATAGTAGTTCCATTCTTTGCTTGCAGTGTAGAGTCCATCATTGTGAGTGTAGTTTATTTGATTATTATAATATTGAGTTCCACATTACCAAATTAAATATTTCTATTTACAGTGTGAACATTTGGATATATATTCTTAATTTACCATACTAGATGTCCTTTATTTTAAATACAGAAAAAGTAACTTATCAAGAAGACTGCAAAGCCCGGCACTCACAGGTTTTTCAACTCTCTTTCTCATGTTATTTAGTCCATTTTGTTCATGTTCGGACAGCCTGAGGCCTTTTTTTGTTCAAATTATGCCACCAATCCAAAGTTGCTGTGCCACAGTGTGTTGCTCTACTAGTTCTTCTGTTTGGGTGATGTTGTGTTCCTACTGTTTTTGGCACGCTGGGTGTGCTAGAATGGTACTGAATGATGCCTGTTTGTATGCAGGAAAAGCACATGCAAGTGTTATTACTGTGTTTAAAGATCTGCGTGAATCAGAAGAAATGAAAACTGTGCAAAGAATGAATGCAAATTATTTAATCATCTTTAACCATGAGGTTATTGTATTTTGTTTGTTTGTTTGTAGATTTAGCTTTTCTTTAGTTAAGCAGAAACGTCAATGCATCCTCTGGTCCTTCTCCCCCAGGGAGCTGCAGGTTTGCACAGCTAGTTAGATTTAAATAATTTGGCTTTGCCTTTAACCTGTTCTTTTCCTCATGTGAGCATGATGTAACGTAAGGCATTTACAAAGTTGGTGACAGCAGCTGATACCGCAAACATTTGAAATGGAGCCGTTTTTAAAGAAAAAAGTTACATAAAATATTGCAGCTGTAAGAATTAAGTAATGTTATAAAGTGGCAACCTAAAGTCATGAGTGTGATATCTTTTTCATCTAACTCCCAGCAAGAAATCAAAGAAGTGTATCTCCCAAAATGTTACTCTTCCTTTTAATATATTGTTAATATGATTCTAATTTAAGCCAGTTGTTTTCAGTATGTTGACAGGTGGGCCTGACATTCGTGTGATGTTATGAGCACTAAATCCTTCTGTTTGCATTCCCAGACCACAGCACTATGTTTGGTTATTTGCTTCATGTTTTGAATTTGTGTTTGTATTTAAGTGCCTTAACCTTGGCCTTAGCTCTATCATAAAGCATCACAGGCGCTGCAAATGTTTCTATGAGTGTGTTGATGGTCTGGCTTTTTGTACATTACTTACCCTCCCTCCCAATAATAACCATGCTCCTTGCAGTGTATAACTCGCACAAAATAATAATGTATGCAAACACACAAGCTCATGCACAGCAGCCTTTCGTGCGCCCCCCAATACACTCATAATTGATGGACTTCCATTTATTAATAGCCTATAATAATATTGTATTTGTTTGATATTGTTGACTTGTGGTACACTGTATTGGTTCAATAGCTGGCTGAAGAACCTTACTTGCTGGAATGAGAACTATCATTTACATTCAAACATTAGATAAGTCTTAAGTCTGACATTTACCAGTCTGTATATATTTTTCTCTACAATTTGCTATTGAGTACATTAGCTTGCAAATGTGATCAATATTAAGAAAAGCACTGATAATGCTACTGTGTATTGAGAAGTACTCATAATTAAGTTCTCGTGTTTGTACCACAGCAAAACAAAAAAAAAAGACTGGGCCATCTCTAATTTAGGCAAGTGTCTTCAGGCTCTATTAAAAATGGCAACGATTGAAATTTTTTATTACATTATTCCCAGGCAGCAGGCATCAAACTGACAATCCTACTTACGAGCCAGACATTGAGGACTTTGTGTGGAAGGATATTAAGACATATTGTAATTTAAAAAATGGGGGTCCAGGCATTTCTAGAGTGTATTTATAGAGCACAAGTCTGCCCCAAAGCATGTGAGGTTGAGACGAGTGGAAAATGTAGAACATGTAAAACCTACCTGGGAGTAAGATTTTGTTACGTTAATTGTTTTTTTTGTTAACTTTGTGTACTGTGGTGTACATTGCCAATGTTCATGTGTAATGCACTTTTTTTTACATTTTGTTAAAATGATGTCCAGTCTAATGTTTATCATGGAAATAAACCATTTCCTCTGCATAATCTGTTGACTTTGGTGAAAAAAAAAAAAAAATCTATATTTAGATTCCCTATAGAATCGTAAAAAGGCCCATATTATGCTCATTTTCAGGTTCATACTTGTATTTAGAGCTTCTACTAAAACATGTTGACAAGCTTTAATGTTACTTTCTATCTGAATATACCTGTATTCACCCTCTGTCTTAAACGATTAGTTTTAAACGCCTTTAGCCCCTCTCCCAAAAAAGACCCAGTCTGCTCTCTGATTGGTCAGCATTTCTGGGTCTTCCTCATCTTTGCTCCTGGCGTTCCCCCTGTCATTGCTGACTGACTGGCACTTTATATATATATATATATATATATATATATATATATATATATATATATATATATATATATATATATATATATATATATATCAAACACACACACACACACACACACACACACACACACACACACACACACACACACACACACAGGGCTCGTTTTAAAGGCACCGTTTCTGAATACGGTTGTGGGCATTTCTCTGTGGATTATTTATATAGCGCCTAAACTTTTAGTAAACTTTAGGATACCTTTAATTAAATATACTGTACATCTTTGATTATATGAATCGTCTCTGTCTGCCTCAGGCCTTCATTTTGCCTTTATTTAAATGGTAAGGGAAGAGAGAGCCCTATTATTGAATTAGTCAAATTAAGTCAGTCTGACATCATGGGGCAGGTGACGGCTGAAGGAGGAGATCTCCCAGAAAGACCAAAGTCCTACAGGACGACGGGCACATCAGCCTCAGTAAGTACCTACCTATAATCTGTGATGATTTTGTCTGTGTAAATATGCAGTTTATTACATAACTTCAAAAACTGCAGACAGTTAAGTTGTTTGAATGTAAGTATCAATCAGAATAATCAGTATTGGTTGTCAGGGTAAATGCTACAGTAACGGGCCAGGAGGAAAACTTAAATGTTAAAAGGCCAGTCAAAGGTTAACATTTTCTACTTTAAAAGTGGCATGCCTGCACTGTATATGGTGATAGTGAATGCTTCTGTAGTTGAACAGAAATAGCTTATTATGAGCTGTTACATTGCATGAATCCAACGTGCCACCTTAACGTAACAGCACATCTATCGTTTTATGACCCCACGTTCTGCCGTACAGAATGCTGTGAACATTTTACTGTCAAACTAGATTATGTATCTGAGTATCATCCTGTCGTACTGCCTATTTGAATTTGAGCTACATTACATCATGTGATACACTCAATGCTTTAAAGGGAAAGGCACAGTATTCTGTTGGAAAAAAAACAAAACCTATCCTGAGACCGGGCTAATAGTTTGTGTACTCAAAGTCACAAGTCTCTTATAAACTGTGCATGAGAGACACAGGAATGGGAGATGGAAAGAGAGGCGATATGAGGGAGGGAGTATTACAAGCCGATGTCATAGATGCCTCCCACTGCTTCCATTATAACATATCCATCCCAAAATAACACTTCAGATACACTAAAGCTGCAAGCACACGCATTTGTCGTGGATTTTTGTGAGCCACAACATACCGGAAAACCAGTTTAACAATGTCAGCTGGTTAAAGAAGAAAGCTCTAATACAACTATAGGAAGCAGGTGAAGGACAGTATGTGCCATGACGCACCAAATCACCACATCAGTATAATTCTGGTCAAACACAGGCAATGTAAAAGACTCAAAGGGGCCTTTTCAAAGCTCTGGACCAAGATAAACCGAAGTCGAGCTTCATGGGGGATAGTTTCATTTACGTTCTGTGGACAAGCGCGTTGGTTAAATAGACTGGCTTGAAAGAAATGTGAAAGTGTCACTCAACGCCTCTCAGGCTTGAAATAGGGTGAGCAGCAGAGCGCATGATTGCAGATGCAGGGTGAAGCAGTTCAGTCTCCTCTCTTTCCTCACTAGCCGACAAATATAAAGGACATTAGCTTAGCATTTCGTCTGATTCTAGATTAACTTAAGTGTATGCTCCTGGAAAACCTACCTGATGCAACAATGCTTGTGCACATTCAGTTGTTTGTAAGCTAAAAATACTCCACATGCCACTCTAAAGTCTGTTGAGCTCTTTTCCCTGTGCAATAATCTCTGTTCCACCATCCATCATGTCTGTGGTTAAACTGTGTTCTCATCGAGCCTGGGAAAAAGAATTTGGTTCAGAAGTCGAAGCACTTGTGACTTGAATCACATATTCCAGGTGACCTTTCCATCGACCACCGTAACCAAAACAACCATAAACATTCAGATAGTTTGAAGAGAAGCTCAAGCACGCCTTGTCTCCAAACCAGTAATTGACAGCGCATGATGTCTCACACTGTGCTGGCTCTGAGGGGACAGAATTAGATATTAGACTCACAAATCATATAAAAACAAGGCGTTGGTGTTATTCAAGACTTAAAAATAGATTTGAAATGATTTATAATTCATGACTTTGGCAGCATTTATTAGATGACATTTTCTCTGAACATTTTGTTTGACCTTGGCACCTGGCGCTGACCTCTTATCTCACTTGTCTTGTTTCCTTTTTGGCCTCCTGACTCACTGGCATCAGTCAGACCAGCTTTAATTATAGCCACCCCAGCATTCCTTTCTGACAGAATAGGGGGAGATAGATAGAGGCCATGGGAGGGCAAGTGTGAGCGGTATAGAAGAATATACAAAAATAGAGAAAGGTTCAAGATGGTTAAAAATAGACCGCAATGCCTGTTGTATGATTCCATTTCATTGGGATGGGGAGGCAAGCCATCCTCAATACGCCATTATGGCATAGTTATAAATCTGCTGCTGAAATGTTATCTCTCTCTTTTCTTAATGCAAGGACAGAACAACAACCATGGGCCAGAAGTTGGAGAAGCTGTCGGAAAAGGACGAAGAGTCACTTGATAATTCAGATTGGTCGGGGCAACCTGCAGAGACAGAACAGTCGGACACGGCACAACAAGATGAGAGCAGCGATCAGGACGATGGCAGTTTTGCGACACCTGAGGCTATTGGTTGGATTAGTGGGATCAGTGTCAGCGGACCGTCCACTAGGCAAACAGGGGAACTCCCAGTCCCTTCTCCACGTACAGACCCCCAAACTGGGCAGCCAATCAGGCCTCTAGGTCAGCAGGAGCACCCTCTGAAAACCAGGGGAGAGTGGGTGGGTGGAGACAGGGATAGCCAAAGTGTTACTCGGACTGCAGAGGAGTCAAAAACTGTCCTGAACCCTAAGGAGAAAAGACAAACTTCAAACAAAAGAGGAGGCTCTGAGAGTACCACTGTGGCCTACACTGGGACTACAGCTATGGAGGTGCAAGGAAATGGGAAGAAATCAGAACTCGGTCATAGCAAGTTGAGTTCTGACACTCAAACCAGGAATCTAACGACCTCACGCGATCCCACTAATGAGGAGGACTTTGTGGTGCTTGACAAGGATGAGACTTGGATGTCATCTGATGGGGACATCACTTTTGGCAAAAGGACTTCCAGGAATGCCCCTCAAGAAAATGGTAATGAGAAGAAAAGCAGATCTGACACACTTTCAGTCACGACTGAGAGTGTGGAAGCACATGCTGAAAGTTCACCCGAAGCCTGTTTTGAGAGGGAAATGGGTCAACATTTGGCTGAAGTGACAGGCAGCAGGTGCCGACTAAAAGGAGTTGGTCATGTTGGAGCTGCCCACACCGAGACAACTGGGAGAGGAAGGGCAGAGACGAAGCAAAAAATAACTGACCAGAGCAAGGGGCAAGTTTCTACTAAAATTAACATTACACAAAACAGCGGCTCGGTGAAAAGATTAAGAGAGAGCACCGAAGATTTGAAATACATGCTTGATGAATCAGGCCAGTTGATTATACAGGAGGAGACGGGTGGTGAGAGAGAGACAAAGTCAAAATGGGAACTGTGCTTGGAAAAGGTAGATCCTTTAAGAGAATCAGACAATCTTTATGAGGAAAGCCATGATTCAGAATTTATTGCACAAAAAACAGCAGGTGCGGAGCAGTCCCATCAGAGCAGGTTTGCTGGTGCTGTCTCTAAGAGGGTTAAAGCAGGTAGTTTGTGTACCAGGAAAGAGGACAGCCAAGTGTTCTGCAAAGCAGCCGACTCTCACCCGCCAAAGGCCGAGCCCCCCAGCTCTGAAACACCACCACTGCAAGACAATGCCTCATTTACATTGGAAAAATGCGATTTGATACCTTGTCCTTATCTGTCAGGGAGTGAAGGCTGTGATGGAAAAATACAGGTCGCAAGCTTAAAGAGGGAGAGCGAGCTTGTTGGCTTCTCTGCTGTCATCACCCCTCCACCTGTAACGTATCTGTTGCCTAAGAGAGACACATCAAAGGTGACACAACTCGGTACAAGTATAGCAAATTCACAAATGGCATCAGATGCCTCCTGTGATTCTAAAGATGAATCTAAGCCAAAACGAAACCCCAAAGTGAAAGGTCCACCTCCACCTGTCCCCAAAAAACCTAAAAACCCATTTATAAAGCTCAAAACTGCCCAACTAAGGTCTACTGATGTGCAAAGAAGAGGCAAAGATCATCTGCGGTCTGAGGAGAGGGTCAAGAGGAGACACACATTTGATTTTAACAAATATCTACCATGCAACACTCCGACTAATCAGGACATGTGCTTGCTGTGGGACGAAAGGGGCACTTATACGGTGCCAACCAACGTACGGCCGCTGTCAGTTGACCTAAGCCCTTGGGAACATCTTTCGCTCGGACACATGGATGATCAGTACGGAGACGTGATCGACTTTGACTACTGTGCGCGTATGGCAAAACTGTCTCCTGAGGAGGAGCCGCAAAACCTGGATATGTTACAGAGAAGAGTATTCCTGGAAAGACGATCCAGATTTAAAAGCTCGCCTCCTCCGGTTGAGAAAAAGCCCCCAAATCGTTTTGAGTCCACAGAGACTCTTCACATACCTGAGGTCACTTCACACAATGATATCCAAAGACCAAAACCTGCTTATTCAGGGAGAAGAGAAATCTACCCTGAGCTCCTGTCTGAAAGAGTCGGCACACAGGTCAGCAACAACAACCATGGAAACAATGTTAGGCGTAAAGACCACTATAGTAGTGATAGGGATGCAGGAAATGACAGTGAGGTAGGTTCGTACAAGCCTGTGGCGGAAATTATTAAAGAAACAAATCAAATGCGGAGACGTCAGGGCCAGGTCAAACCTAAAGAGGCCAAAGCTCCGGTTTGGATAGCAGAGGAGGGTCCAAGTGTCAAAGTATCCCAAATGAAGAATGCCTTTGATGTCCCAAAGAAATCCAAAGAGAGACCACTAGAAGTTCAACCACCTCCAAAGAAAGGTAAGGACTTTGGACTGTCAGTGTTGGAGACATCAGTTCTGTACTTTTTTTTTATTGACCCAATGGTTTATCAAAGCATTCATACACAAAACAGCATGTATTATATTAGGATGAGAGGGTACTTTCCTAAATTTTGTCCTCTCACCAATGACAGTGCTGGGTTTTGAATCTGGGTCCTTTTGTGGTGTGCAGTTTGGATGTTCTCCCTGTTACCAAATGCAGCTCAGTGTGAACTGGAGACTCAGATATACTACTAGGTGCAAATGAGAGTATTAATGTGTTTGTCTACCTTAATAATCCCTGAAGCAGTCTTGGAAACTGTCCATGGCATTTTCTCGCCTTCTGCCGTATATTCGGATAAACTCCAAACTCCTTGATCTTTTAGAAATAAGCAGGTAAAGAAAGAAGCAAATACATTACTTTTCTTTCAACATCTTCTATTCACTCAATCATGATTTAAACCTTGCTGTTACATTAACGTCCTCCTTCAACGGGTAAAACTAATTTCAATTATACATATGCATCTAAGGAAAGTGGTTCTATTATGTTTGAGACTTTGTAAGAAGGGCTAGACAATTAAATAACATTACTGTAAAAAAAAAAAAAAGTGTACGAATTTGAACAACCCTAAGGAGTGCAAACATGTCCGGCCCCCTCATGTTCTGTGAAAACATCACAGAAAATGTAAAAAAGAGGGACAGGTTAAAAGCTGATTTCCCTTAATACTTGTGATGTGTGGATGCATCATCACAGACTATGGGGGTTTTCTTAATGTGTTCTTAATGTGTTTGGATTGGGGTGGAATTGGATGGTATGGGACAGAGGGAGAGGGGAGGGACCATGATACAAAAGATGCTGTTGGCAATGAAAATCCACATTTTTGCATAGTTGAACAAAATGCATTCATTCAAAAGGTCCACGTCAAAAGACACGATCGAGGGGGATGTAGGGAGAAACCTTCTTTTTTTTACCCAGTTTTCCTTGCAGCCCCATCCCCATTCACAGCCTTGGGAAATGAAATCTGACTTTCATTTGCGCATGTGCCGTAGCCGGTCGTCAACGTATCCCATTTAATTTAATAACGATGAGAGTAGACGATTGCTAGTCTTCCGCAGGTGAGAAGGGGACATGAGATAATCCATTTGTTAACTGGCATCCAGATATAGCTCTAGATTTAAAACACTGCCTCCGGATCACACATCTGCAGTCAGGAGAGGGAATAAGTGCATAGCGGCTGAGCTTTTTTTGTGGAGACAAGGGACACTAGAGCAACGTCCTGCAGGATAAGGGCGCGCCTAAACTACAAGATTCATGTGTTGTGATTGATTATCCCCGTGCTTACGAAAATCTTGAATAGATTTAGGAGGTAAGAAAGCCTGAAAAGTGTCTTTGCATTTTGAATGTGGTCTATCGGCAGTGGCTGTGCAGCATCCATTTAGCTCGCTGGATGGGTTTGAGAATAGGAGCAGCCAAAAACCTTGGGTGGAAATATCTGCACTTGCGTCAGCTGGCGGCGGTCCACCGCAGCTAACAGTTAGCAGCTAGGCTAGGTGGCTACCTATCCTAGCTAACTGGTGATGAGCGGTTCGGATGCAAAACACACTGGCAGACTAGTGGAGCAGCCATACACAAATTACACATTTTACTGTGGACCGCTCTGTATGGACCTACTACAGAAGTCACATGGCTACCTGTGTGATATTTCTTTTTAAAAACATCCCTCGGGTTGCCTCCTCCTTGTCTGCGGTGTATCGGCGACTGTTCAGACGGGACCAGCCCCGGCACAGCTGCCGAGCTGCCGGGGTGACGTTAGTGCGGCGGAACACGGTTTATCGTGGCCACCATTAACGTTAAACTTCACTTTACTTATCAAACTATTTTTCTTAACGTTTCAATAAACCACATGCTTTGTTTCGTTCTCAGGTGATAGTCACATCTGGAGACTACTCGCCAAAATACTAATTTGCATATCCCACAGCGTTAACGACTTGGTTTGAAATTACTGGCAAGAAAGAAATAAAACCACAGCTGAGTCACATGATCATGATGATATTTTAATTTGTAGCTACTTGTTTTAACGGGGAGGAGGACCGAGCTTTGTGGTAACATCAGCTAACGTTAGCTAACCATTGTTTAACGTTAGCTCAGTGCAGCTGTTTCCACCTCCATTAAATATTTTGGTATATTCAGCATAAACCTTAACAAATGCAACATGCCCGTATTATAGTAAGCTTAGGCTGAGTTGAAGTGATAGTGATTGCATCGTTTGCTTGTGTCCACCACTTATTTAGTCGCGTTGTCCAGACAGCCAGGGAGGCCAGACTGTAGCTGCTCACTACATTTGTATTTATTATCAGAAAAATGATCATGCGGCTTACACTCTTGGACAATAATATCATAGCAGTAGTCTGTAACTGCTAAAACAAGGCAGTCCACCATCATGACGCTCAGTAATGTCCAACTGTGTGTTGGGTGGTGATATGGTGGCACCACGTTGTAATGTAATGGCATCAACTGAAGCCTGCAGGGGCTGAAGAATCTCATTTTGTCAGATGCATATTTGAAGTGAGAGTAGCGCTCTTGAATGAAGCACTAATTTTGGCTGAGGGAACACACTGTTCTGGTCTGCAAACTGTATGCTGTCCAGGCTTTATGCAGCCCTGCAGCAACATGATCACTGTTCATGGCTCTGTGGGACATTGTGCTATGAATCAACTATCCAGGGCAAGTATTTGATTCATAAAAGGGTCATGTATAGTAATCCACCTTGAAACTGTTTATTTTGCTTATATATCCGTCTCAGATGATAACAGTTACAGATGAAAGTGCTTTTTTTCTGGCGAATTGTACGGTATGCTGTGTGAATATGTTGTGGGAAAAGGATACAGTCTAAACTAAGAGTTTTAGAAAGTGGCTTTTTGTTTATGCCAAGAGATGTCCATATGAGAATATTGATGTGATGTGTCCTCACATTGGACTGTATGGACAGTTTGGGATTGGCTGTTATGTTTATTGAAGTTGGTTAGTGCCCATTTTTACATGTTTTTTGCCACCTGACAATCAGTTCCAAACATATGGGTACTTGGATCTCATATACAAAATACACTTCTAAAATCTAAGCAACAAAGCTATTTTAAATAACTGCTTTAAAACAAAGATGATATTTTAACGTGCTGATGCAAGTTTTGTTCAGTTCTTTGCAAAACTGTAAAATATGCTCCAGTGTTGCTGCTGAGGAAGATTTTGAAAACAAAACATGTTTCTTTATCAGATCAAAAATGCAGTGATTCAGCTTTTCCCTTTTCAAAATCTATGACTGAATGGGAAGAAGCAGGTGGTTTGGTGTGATGACAGAACTGGGGAGAAAAATCCTGCAGCCTGTATAACGGCTCAGTATGTCGCTACCGAATGGCAGCTTAATTACCGCCCTGAGACACTATATTTTCCACATAATTACACAGCAAAGCATGCCACTAAAATGATGGAAAATCTCCCTCGCATATCAAAGATAGCCTAGTGTTTTGGAATTGGAATGCTAAAAGTCAACTTTTAGGAGAATTCCCATCATGTTTAGTTTTCATGTTTTGGCTGCAGATCAGATCTCTCTCAGAACCGTCTCCGAATTTGTCTACTCAATGGAAGCAGAAATGAGAGTTAAAGAAGAAACCGAAGGAGGTGAACATGCTTGAGGGTGCACTGAGCCACAATGTGATCATTAAATGGCGATCGACAATGGAGATCATTTCCAGAATCATGGAGCAGTAACAGGCCATCTGTGGTGTGTTCATAGGAGATGATGTCGTTAAAAAAAAATAAAAAATTACATCACTGCAGACATTTTTTATAAATGCATACCTTTTTGCTGCATCCATATCAGTAAACTCCAAAATAAAGCTCAGGGCTAGTTCTATGTCTGCCCCAATTACATGAAATGCCAATTCCTTCTTTTTACTACTTAAAGTTTGTTCTATTTTCTGTTAGTTACACAATAAATAATGTTATTCTTAGCCTAATGAATTAAACATTTCATGTAGAAAGGAAGTGGCTTGCTTTTTAAATACCAAGAAAAGTTGCCTGATTGTGATTTTTGCTCTTAGTAGAATCTGCTGAGCTGCAGATTTGTGTTCTGAAGCTAATTTAACTTTCTGAGGCGTCATCAGGGAGCCTAAATATTAACGACCACTAAAACAAAATGTGTGATCTAATCCGATACATCAGTTACAGTAAAGTAGGGCTGCACGATACAAGGAAAATGTTAAATGTCATGTAAATTAAATTACTTGCTAAATAAACACATTGGTGTACTTCAGTTCTGCTTTTCTGCTGCTTTCAGTATACTGCTAAAATACAACACATTGTTGAATAAAAAAAACAAAGACATTATTTCCAACATTCTTTTATTGAACATTAAAAAAGGCACCAACAACAAAAAAATGATAGTAACATTTTACAGTGCAGTTTTCTATTGATACTTTCAACTAACTAAAAAAATCCTTTCGACTCTTTTTTTGACGATAAAAAAACGATATATTGTGCAGCCCTACAGTAAATTGAGCATAAGTTCTCTCCAGTTTAAATGACATCCATACATTGTAAAATGTTGACACACACAGTACATGGATTTAATTGGATATTATTTAATGCACTTCAAGAGGTGAGGCAGTTTAATATTCTTACAGTTTCTTGAACGACATTACAAAATATCTACAATATCTTCATATTGTAAACTTCTATCTTTCAAACTATTTCCACAGCGTTACTGTTATATGTTGTGCAATATTTGTATCTTTCCTTTTGGATAATGTAACCAGATGTCCAGTTTTTAACTTGATTTACCTTACCTTTTCTGCTTGTGTTTTCATAATGTTCTTGTTAATGGCAGACCTCGTGGTATTATTAATTCTTCTCATAATTTCGCTTAAAATGTTTTATATCTGGTAGAATTGTGATTGACAGTGCTTTACAGTTGCTTAATTCTTTCTGCCTATTAATTAACCATTTTTGCAGAACTTTTTCTCTCAGTCTCACACAAGTCTGGAAAATTACACTGAGATAAGGAGTTATATAAAGCACAGCTGGAGAAAAATGTGTCTCAGACAGAAGGATTCTCATTTTCAGATTTTACAGCATCAGTTTCTGTGGCGAAATGGCCGCTTTCTGTAGCGTTTATACAGTTTATTGTATGTTGTATGTACGTATGTACTTTTCTGGGCAAAACACTCAAACTGCACTTCTATTTCTCTGTACAGATATGTTGCGGCGAGTTGTACGACAGAGCAAGTTCCGTCATGTCTTTGGTCAGGCCGTGAGGAACGACCAGTGCTATGATGACATCCGAGTGTCCAGGGTCACATGGGACAGCTCCTTCTGTGCCGTCAACCCCAAATTTGTTGCCATCATTATAGACGCCAGTGGGGGAGGAGCCTTCCTTGTACTTCCTCTACAAAAGGTGAGTGACGCCCTGCCGCACTTTCTCATTTCTATCAAGGGTTTTAAAAAGATCTTTTGAAGGTCCACTAAAGAGCTGTGAGGTCCAAGTTTGCATGACGTGTTAAAAAAAAGATAGAGTTGAAATGTTTTTTTGTTCAGCTGCACATTAACTGTCAGGTCGGAATAAAAAGCTGCATGACACTGGCAACTGAAGAACAAAATAGGACACAGAGGTTTGAAAGTATACCAGAGATACAAGGGTTGTTCTGTAGCAGTATGCTGTATCATAGTATAGCATTCAGAACATGTAGCAAATCAATCTTATAGGTCTTGGTCAGCAGACCTTCAGCACACTGCTGCTGTGACCCTGTCCTCCCGTTCCCCTGAGGCTCATAGCTATAGTAATCAATGTTTAAATCTGCCTGGTAGTAAAGGCATCCAATGTGTAGCCTGTTACAGTTTGCTCATTAAACCCATGATACTCACAGAGGGGATGGTTGCCGTGCCATTATTTTAGTCCACTGGGTTCATTGATTTATATTCACTGTATAATATCCTGCCCAGAGAAGCTGCTGTAACTTTGGGACATGGGTAGACAGATGTTCAGCCGTGACAATGGATGAGGTCATAACAGTAAAATGGGTTTACTGTGTCCTCACATTAAAGGCCCAGCGGATCATGATACTCAGACAGAAATCTTCTGTTGTTGGTTAGCTTGTGAATTTGTGAAGAGGATTTGCTGCTGAATCTCAAAGTCCAGTGCCTCCTTCTCCTCTCGCCGTCAACCACCACATATCCATACAATCTTTGGGAAATACTGGTTGACATGTAACGTCTTCTACTTGCTGGTTTTACTGGAGTTAAATGTTGTTTGATATTAAATAAATAACTTTTAGTTGACTTCTTAGTGTGCTTTTTGAAAATGTACCATTATTATAGCTCTGTGTGTTTAGCCTAGCATGAGGATAGATGTGATGGTCACACAAGGACTGACTATAACTTCTACAGGATTAGCCCTGTTAGTTAGTCATTTTCATATCTCTCAGACAGATATCAGCTTACAGGAGGACGCAGCTCACACTCTTTGTAACAAAGTTGTCTTCTGTCTCACAGTCGGGCCGTATAGACAAGGTCTACCCTACAGTATGTGGTCACACAGGCCCAGTGTTGGACATCGACTGGTGTCCTCATAATGACCTCGTCATTGCTAGCGGCTCGGAAGACTGCACAGTCATGGTAAGGACGCGGTTAAAAATGATCTTAGAGTTTTTTTCCCTGGTTTATTATGTTTGTGCTTTAACAGAGTTGCAATTTTAAAAGTACTTTTAAGTTAGTACTACTTTTATTGGACATATATTCGGTGTAGTGTCTGGTATGTAACTGGTTTGTTTTTCGGACTCAGGTTTGGCAGATCCCTGAGAACGGGCTGGAGACTCCCCTTTCACAGCCTGTGGTTGTGTTAGAAGGCCACTCCAAGAGGGTTGGCATTGTATCTTGGCATCCCACCGCACGCAACGTTCTCCTCAGTGCAGGTAACCTCCGACTGAAGCCTTTGGTACACCCCGTGCCCTCAAACTGAAATATCTCTTTAGGTAATTGTCTGCCATGTGTCCTCTGTGCACAGCTGAACTCCAAATCTGACCAATTATCTCACAGACTGCCTTCTGTCATGTTGCTTTGTGTGATGTAAAGTGCTTAAAATAACCTTGGACACGGAGGTGTGGGTGTGTAGTCAGGCTGTGCTGTTTGTGTCCATTTTAGGGTGTGACAACCAGATTGTCATTTGGAATGTGGGCACGGGAGAGGCCATGATCAACCTGGAGGACATGCACCCTGATGTTATCTTTAGCGTCAGCTGGAGCCGCAATGGCAGCCTGCTCTGCACCGCCTGCAAGGACAAGAAGGTCCGCGTCATTGACCCCCGTAAAAAAAGGATTGTTGCAGTAAGTGGACACGCAGCTCGCTGCAGGGATTTGAGGGAATAATCTTTCCCAGAATCACCCACCAAACTGTTGACTCAAAGCACCTACCAACATGGCTGTCCAATATGACAAGTGTGTTTCTGTTTTTAGGAGAAGGACAAAGCTCACGAGGGAGCTCGACCAATGAGAGCGATCTTTTTAGCAGACGGAAATATTTTCACCACTGGATTCAGCCGTATGAGCGAGCGGCAGCTGGCCCTGTGGAAAACTGTACGTCAGCAGAGAGAATCTCATTTAATCCTGAACACACTGAGACATCACAAATACACTGCTTTCTATATGACACTTTAAAGTGACGTTGAACCTTTGTTGGGCCTTGCTTCGTAAAACTTCCTGCCTGTGAAATAAGTCCCTATATTGTCGGGGGTTTCCATCAGTTTCTCTGCTGCCTGAATGTGAAATGAGGATTATTTTTTTCCTATCAAATTTTCATTACACTTTAGCTCCAGTTGGGGGTGTTAAATTCAAAGGGTAACGTTAACACAGTGATCTCACTTTTCCAGATCTCATTACCAGGAGTCATTTCTTGTGTATTTTTGTGTATGATTTCTTCTTGTTCATTATTAGGAATAGGTGCCATGCATCTTAAGGGTCTTAGTGATGTACAAATACAGAATTTTGTGTTTCCAGGACAACATGGATGAGCCAATATGTGTTCAAGAGATGGACTCCAGTAATGGAGTTCTGCTGCCCTTCTATGACCCCGACACCAACATAGTCTACCTGTGTGGAAAGGTGAGCAGCCTTGTAAAGAAATTCCGGTTTTGTTTCTCTTTTTTTAATCATTAGATTCACAAACTGATTTTGAGCTGTGATTGTGTGTCCTCAGGGTGACAGCAGCATTCGGTACTTTGAGATCACTGATGAGGCACCGTTTGTTCACTACCTCAACACGTTTTCCACCAAGGAGCCCCAGAGAGGCATGGGATACATGCCCAAAAGAGGCCTGGATGTCAACAAATGTGAAATCGCAAGGTGTTGTTGTCATTATATATATATTTTTTTACCTTTGCCTAGTTAGTATGTGGAGCTAGCATACATTATAACGCTCAAAATGTTTGATTATTACAGAATTCTTCTGAAAAATACCCACGTTTTTAATAAGAGCCTAAACCAATAGAGCTATCTAAATATAATTTCTCCATGCACCCAAATGTTACTGCAAGGGAGACATTTCTAGGGCTGCAACTAAGGATTGTTTTCTTTGTGCATTAATCTAATTTTTCTCAGTTTTCAATGTCTGGTCTATAAAATGTCAGAAAATAGTAAAAAAAAAAACATAATTTCCCATAGCCCTAGTAACATTAAAATGTCTTCTTTTGTGTGACCAACAGTTCAAAACCCAAAGATAATCAGTTTGGTATCATAGAAGATTATGAAAACCAGCAAATATTCACATTTTAAAAGCTGAAGCCAGACAATCTTTTTGCATTTTTGCTTAGGAAAAACGATTAATTTACTATCAAAATTGTTGCTGAATAATATTCTGTCAATCGTCTAATCGTTTAAACAACGCATTGTTTCCGTTCTTGACGTCACTATTGTTTACTGAAAACAAGTTCCTTTTACTGTAATAGAAGAGAAAATAAGGACAGTGCTTATCAATATTTTTCATAAATGTTTAAACTACAAATTTTTACAATAGGATGTTCTGACATATTTTTGTTTTGACTTTTTTTTAATCTGATTTTAAGTCATTTTCTTCAAAATATTTAAAATAAACATATAAATTAAATGCATACATAATGAGCCTTACCAATATATACATTTCAGTAATTGACTGAATGCATTTCTTAGAATTAAGTACTAATTTGTACAGTATAAGTACTCTACTTTTGTGTGTCTGTTATTATGTCTGTTAATTAAATAATTTTATTTAACTAATGTTCTTCATGTTGCATGTCAACGGTTTTACTGTGTACGATATTAATCATATTATATTAATCCTCTCTGTAGGTTTTACAAATTACATGAAAGAAAATGTGAACCAATCATCATGACAGTCCCGCGTAAGGTAAGTCTGTGTTTATATCAAACAATAAATATGCGGTTCTCTTAATGCTGCTTTATTGACTATGTCCCATTCCTCTGCTGTCTTCCTTGCCTCATGGCATGTCCTGTCTCCTCTCCCCCTGCCCAGTCGGATCTGTTCCAGGACGACCTGTATCCTGACACAGCCGGCCCCGATCCCGCCCTGGAGTCAGAGGAGTGGTTCGCCGGGAAGAACGGAGGCCCCATCCTCATCTCACTCAAAGATGGCTACGTCTCCGCGAAGAGCCGGGATCTGAAAGTGGTTAAGACAAACGTCCTGGAGAGCAAGCCAGTCACAAAAGCAGAAAACATCTCGACTGTCCAGAAGCACGCTTCTTCACAACCCTCAGTAGTGAGTGTAAACGTGTCATATTTCCCAAACACACAGTTTTTGTGTGTTTTTATTATTAATTTTGTTATTATAACTAGGTTCATAAAACTGATTATTATTTTTATCATTATTACCGTTTCCTTTAATAAAAAGCATTGCACTTTTCAAACTCACACAGCATTCTTTGCTGACGTTTGGACTCTCCCATTCACGATAATTATTATGGTTGGAACCATTCACAACAGTTATGGATCAGCACATACTTTGGTATTTGGGTCACGATTCAGTGGAACAGCAAGGGAAAATGTTAAATGCTGGAGGCCGGTAAAATCCCTGCTCATTTTGCCAGAAAAATGTAGATAGACTTTAGATGTAAATAAGATACAGTAGTTATCATCCACAAAATCTTCTGTAAGCAACTCTGGCAATCTTCAGCTGGCTCTTAAGAGCCAAATAAAGGGGGAAAGAACTCAGCAAAGCTAACTTTCTCTCCGTTTTCACCAGAAAATGGAAGATAAACTGGAAGAGGTACTCCGAGAGTTCAAGTCACTCAGGGACCGTGTCATCCTCCAAGACCGTCGAATCGCCAGGCTGGAAGAGCAGGTTGCCAAGGTTGCCATGTAAGACCCCGTCCCCTTCCTCGGACCGTTAGTCATTTTTGGAGAGGAATCGGTCAGCCGTGGCCAAATTCTCAAAGATTCGGCTTCATTGAGCTTGGTGAGACCAAGCCCTACATTCCAAGATTAACTTTATTTTTCCTCATCAAGTCTCCAGTTTCACACACAGAGAAAGGAAAAACTCTCGCAGCTCATGTACACATTTGAAGAAAAGACATTTTTGTTGAAGGAAACAGTCTTAACTTTTTATTGTTTTTCAAATTGTGGTAAAACATTCTTATTATGTGAAGTTTGTACTTACTACTCAAAAACTGTATGTAGCATCAGTATTTCCATTGTTATTTTTTGTGTTGCCAAATATGAATCATGTGCGGTTTCATGCACTGCTTTTACATTTATTTTCTCTCCTGTTGTACATTCCGGTCACAACCTGGTAGATTGATTTAGTCCAACTGGATATTTTTTAAACAATAGCTGTTGAACTTTTTTCCTCCCACCAGTTTGCTCATTGATAACCATCAGATTTATGAAAGTGGAAGAATTCCTTTTAAAACGTTTTGTTCCTCTTCTTCTTGGCTTGAAATTTAACATAGGGTTTTATTGGGGAGGGGGGAGGGGTTGCATCTCTCTGGTGTAAATGTTGTGCAAATGTAGTGGTGCCTCTTGTCACTGTTAAGGGTCAAACTGAAGTCGCCCTCTCCAGTGCATATTTAGTGTTGGGAAGGGACCACTCACCCAGCTTGTGTTTCACTGAACCCCTGACAAACAGTTCTGTGCACATAATAAAGGTTTTACACACGGAAACCTCTATTTTCTTTCTTTTTCTTTAAATTGTTTTGGCTTTTATCAATCTCTATCCATGCAGGTCGAGCTATTCTGTGTCAGTGGGAGTTTATTCATTTTCTGTCAATCCCAACCCCCACCAAAGCCTACAAAACCTCCTCAGTTAGCTGTTACTTCTTTTCTTGCCTCATGGTGGTGCTAAAGCAGCAGCAGCAGTCATGAGGTCATTAAAATGTGGTGGATGACACTGGCTCCTCTGCTGTGTCAAATATATTTTCTTTTTTAGTATGAGGTCTATATCTGTTTTTATTAGATATTCTGACAGTTTAATTTATTTTACATTCTCAGATTTTTTTTCCTCCTTTTTTTTTTAATGAAATATGGGATACTTTTTGTAAATGGCCTCAAGCCAAAAAGGTTTAGAACCACTATCATAATTGTACTTTTTAAGCTCATCATGTGTCTTTTTTATGTAAAATCTTAATTTAAAAAGTAAAAAATGACTGTAGCTGTCGAACAAAATGTAGTGGATTAGAAGTAGCATGAAATAGAAATACTCAAGTTAAGTATCCAAAATGTCTACTAACTGTACTTGAGTAACTACTTTCCACCACTGGTGAGAGCAAGGCAGTGACCCTCTTCTGTGCTTGATGCTCTGTACCATGTGTTCTTTTTCACAGCATGGCAACGTTCAAAACGCTAAAAACAAATAGAAGTTTATCTTCATGTTTTTTTTTTACAACCGCATCCTAGTATTACTCAGCAGCACAGGAAGTCACCAGTATGATTTACACACTAGAAGAACATTTCTATTTCCTCACAGGGTACAAAAGTGTGAGTCCAAGCTTTGTATTTTGACAGTTGTTGCAAATCAGTCTTTAAAGCCAGGGCACCAAATCAGGCACCAAACCACCACACAAATGGTTGGTTGGTTTTTACACACATGACATGTAGCTGTAAATCTTAGACAGAAGGTGACATGTGAGAAACCTCTGTTCACAGAACTGAGTACTTCCTGCTACTTTATATAAAGTAGCTGTCAGAACATCAGTAGATGCAGAGCAAACACAAACACCTAAGCTCTTCCCAACTTTCCATCAATGAGGTAAGACACATCTTCTTTTGTCAATGAATAGATTAAGAGATCTCAAAATATGGTAGCTGAGCCTATGTAGGGAATTCAAAAAAACAAGTTCTGATACATTTTACTTCCTCGTTGATGCAACCTAAAGCTATGCGTTTCTTAGGGAAGTGTCTGTATCTGACTTTTCTGAAAATGTTATATAGAGCTGGTTTAAAAAAAAAGGTGTGAGTGTGAACATTTCCTGTTTCTTCTTTCAAGCAGTGCTATAGTCAGCATGTCAGAGCTCAAAGGATGTTCCCCCAGAGACACTGAAATTAACTAAACTTTTATCAGATTTTATTTGCACGTCCATCCCTGTGCTTCACCAGCAGCAAGGTAAGACACTGACAGGTGTTTCTGAGGACACATTTACGATCTTTGTTTTGGTTATATGTTTCTGCTTTTGGGATCTACAGTTTTCTTTAATGTAATAGTGTTAAAAAGTGTACTACCTGCTCTCTAAAAATGTGATCTTCTATTAGGATTCTCTCACAAAGGAGGTTGATTTATCTACGTTGTCTCCTTCATAATGTATTCTTCACTTTGACAACACTTCAAAAGTTACAGAACATCTGATGTTGAAACCTCTGCTGCTGTTTAAACCGATCACATATAAGAAAATACTTTAAATGGGGATTCTGTTTGTGTAGACTTCTTTTTAAGAAAGGTTCAGATATACTCTAAAAATGCAGTAGTTCTTTCTTTTTTCCTGTGAAAATGTAGCAGTGGGTGTGGTGAAAGACTCATGACTGTTTCATCATAAGATATCACTAGCAGACATGACTTCTCTTTCCCCATGTGTTTGTGTCTTTCTACTACAACTCTTGCATTGCAGCCTGTAATTTGAATCTTTACTTACATTTCAGAAACAACAATGGGGCTACTCAGCATGAAGATGAATCTGGCTCTGCTTTGGGGGATATCTGTTTTGTTTGCTATGGAGTCCATGAGTGCTTTCATCCCAAATACCAACTCAACTGCTGAACCAGACAAGACAACCACAAAGCTCATAAGTAGCTCATATGTACTTCACCCTGAAACTCAGAAACCTGCAAAGATAAGTGTTGCTGCACCAGCAGAGACTACTGTCTCACCCACAGTGGAAACAAAAGAGGCAATCGTCACTGACAGAAGTGACAGCTCAAATGACAGCACATCTGGTTTGGTTGCCATGAAAACTGTGGCAACAACTACAAGCAGCTCAGGTCCACCATTGCTTCATATCTCCACAGCAGTGACCACAACTGCAGGTGCAACGCATCCTTCCAACAACACGACGATCTCAGAGACAGCCAAACCTACAGAGGAACAATCACCCAGCACTTCTACAGACACGACTGCTCCTGCAACAGCTTCTGCAGCATCCACCACTAAGCCTGAAGTTATGTCCAAGTTATCTTCCACCACCTCTCCTGCTAATTCTTCTCCGTCTCCAGTCTTCACCCAGACCCTCAGCAGTCCCTCACCTTCTACTACAGCCATAACAATAGCTAACCCCACCTCTGAGGCAGCACATGTGTTTGACCCCACAGCAAGTGAGACATCCACCACCAGCACTGAGCTTTTGTCTACGTCTCAGCCCATTTCTGTGACAAAAATACCCATCTTCACAACAGGGTCGAGCTCTACCGCTGAACCCCCAAACATCTCATTCACAACCGAGTCTCCCATCCCCACGACCAATGTCTCCACCACCAATGTCTCCACCAGTCCTGCAGGAATCTTGATCCCTCGTGTGTCCAAGAGGTTGCCAATCCCGACCACCAAATCCAATCGGGCAACTACAACAGCACCTCGTAAAGTCTCAAAGAGCCCACTCAGCACCGAGGCCCAACCCTGCTCCACCCGAGGCGTGGTGAAGAACTGCCTCATCGCCATCGCCTCCTTGGCCGCGTTGGCCACTGTCTTCATTGTCTCTACCATCATCCTCTGCACCAAGCTTTCAACAAGGAAGTACAAAGTCAAGAAGACATCTCAGCCGGCCACAGAGATGATGTGTATCTCAGCCCTGCTGCCTGAGAGGAATTACACCCACTCAAGACAACACAATCCAGTCACTAACGGAGTCCTGGTGATCCACGGTGGTGCAGACAGCGATGAGGACGGAGGAGATAACCTTACTCTCAGCAGCTTCCTTCCAGAAAATGACCGCTTTGTTTAGATGGAATTATCATTATTGTCATCAGACTGATCCATCTGATGTCATTGATGTGGAAACAGTTGCTGTTTGAATAAACTTGTGCTTCCCGTTTGATGTTGGTGGTTTGGCTTGGCTGCACACCCTATTCCTGTGGAGGAAGAGACATAGAAACCACAAACAAAACAGTTACTGTTTCATGTTCATGTTGCTTTAACCATATCTGGCATCAGGACATCTAATGTGTATTTTAGGCAGGAGTTAAGACTTTTTGCATAATTTTACACTTGCCCTCCACAAGAGACTTTAAGTCGGGATGAGGAAAGTGAACTAAGAATTTTTTCTTTGCACTTCCTGAGCCCTGATGGTATTTCACTCAGCGACAGGAAGGTTTGTTTTGTCTGGGGATTACTGTTCTTCAGTGCTATTCAGGTAGCACTGTGGCTTCATTTTATGAATGCTGTAATTTGATTAATGATTAACTGTATGTGACTGTTTATGTGAGTGTAGATTAGCAGCTTCTGTATTGTGATAATTTATTAAACTATATCTTATTTAACAGTTTGGTAACACTTTATTTTACAGGTCTGTCACTGCCTAATATTTTTTGTTACTTGGTACTAATTTTAGGGGAAATGGAGACAAAGTTCAGAGACAGTTAGTTTAGTTGGTTGTGTGCTTATTTCCAGAGGAATTTCTTTGAAAGAACTACTCCATTTAACCACAGTCTTGGTTACACTAACATAGCATTTCATTAGAATACACTATTTGGTCATTAACCAGTTGAAAACATTCTGGATTTTGCCCATAATAGGTGCCAACACCTTTCTCAGAAATCAATTGAAAATGATTACACTTTACGAACCTGTAACATAAGGGTTTACCAAAGTTTTTCAAATGGATATCTGTTCCCTCTGAGATTTAAAATAAGAACACTAACTCAGATAAACTTTGTGCTGCAAATGTTCAACATGAAAGCTGTGAATACAAGACAGCTCTGTTTCTAAAGGTGCTCAATGTCCTTACGTGTCTCCAAATAATAAACAGTCATTATAAAACCCTGTGGACTAAGTCAGTTCCCTTATTTATGACAGGCTTTATAAAAGGCTTTTTTTTCTATGCTGGACTGGATTTCATATTCACTTTCCTTCCTGCGAAAAGGAAACAGAGCCCTGAATGCCTATTTCTTTTTTCATGTTGAGCTATGTGCAACTGAAACAGACACTGGGGACTATCAACAGAGCTGAGATGAATGTAAACCTGAAGGATGCAGGACACTTAATCTCACGCTCCTAATGACCATATAAAGCTGGACTTGTCTTGACTGATCTCAAACACAGTAGAGTTGCCAAAAATGCATTTGCACACATACACAACAACTTGTAGGGCTCACTCGTACGCAGTCAAACTCTCTCCCTAAAGTGGTCACACACAATGTGTGAGTTTAATTGCTTGTTTCTGGAGAAAAATCCCCCTTCTCCTGACAGGAAACATTAACCTCTTCCTGTATTAGCTGGTCACTCTTACAAGCTGCTCTCTGACTCATTTTGCCCCAGCAAGCCTGCTGTTAGTCATCAGTGTCAGAGGCTGAGGTTGAAGGAAAGGCCAGACTGTCAATGAGAGGCTCCTTCTGCAGAAATCATGGAGAAATATTTTTAAAGTGAACACATGTTATCAATGATGTTGTTTGAGGGTTGGTTTGTGTGTTTTTTATAGTAATAAAGTTGTTGTTTTTTCATCCCACCAGTGTTGTCATAGCCTTGCACATCAGTTAGCCACACAGGAGAGTGGAGGAGAGGGTCCCTGCCCCCACAGCACTTTACAAACCTCTACCTAACAAGAACAATCTGTGTGCAGGCCAGAGAGCTCAGACACTCTCTGGGAAGCTGAAGGGGGAGGAGAACACTGGAGAGGCAGAAGGAGGGATTTGTCCTCATGGTTAAGGGCATCGTTTTTTGCACTATTCAGACAAACCTCCAGCCTGAAATCTGAAACTGCAGAAGTAGCGTGGCTCGCCAAGCATTTGCAACTCTCTACTGTGCTCTCTCTCTCTCTCAGTTCACTTTTTCCAGACTGGTTTCACGTATCCTCCATCAGAGGCGATTCCAACAGAGACATTTCTGCTGCAGTGGATGGTGAGTAGAATGTTTTTTCAGAGTTTTTTTTTTTTAATTGTTGCACACTCAAGGCATTGGGGGTTTCTTGATGTTAGTTTACATGTCAATTTGAAGTGGCTGATGTGACAGCATCGTGATGCCTTCAGAGCACCATCCAGCCTCAGGAAGTAAGACTATTAAAGTCAGCCACAGACTTGCAAGTGCACAACAAAGACAACAGTACAAAGGCACAAGGCAACAGGCTCTGGGCCGTCACATAGACATTAAAGTGGACCGAGGACTAGGTCATAGTACTTTCTTTCCATTTAATTAAAAAAAATCTGCTGAGTATAGATTAATTCCATGTGTGTGCATATGACTGCCTTATGTGCATATGTTTATGTGTCTGCAGGCATGTGTGGCCATGTATATTTGGACCAGGGTTGAGTGTGTGATTAATTATGACAAATCCCAGCCTTTTTCCAGATGAGAGAGGAGCCTCATTTGGCCCAGCTTGCACACAGATGTAGCAGAATAGGAATAAAAGTGTGGGAGCTGCTGCCAGTTGACACAGACCGAGCAGAGAGCTGATTGTGTTCCAAATAAATAACTAAAGCAGTGTTTAAAGGGTCAGTTCATCCAAATTGGAAGAAAAAAACAGATTATCCCATATACCCGTTGTGGTATCTAGCCATGCAAATAGTTTTGGTTTTATTTGCCCTAAGATATCTGCCAATACCACAAGGGGTAGGAAAATATGCTCTTACTAAACATTTTAACTCTGTACTTTGGGTTTCTGCACCATGTGTGTTCAGTAGACTCATTTCATCTCAATGAGTTGGAAGTTCAAGCTGGAATAAAGCCAATGTGTTTAACTAATGAAGGATGATTTTTTTGTTTTTTTTAGTACAATCAAGTGAACTTGCAGAAATGTACAGTATACAATATTGGAGGTTTGATGCAGTTTACATGTATGTTTTTACCAAATGGATCATTGCTTCTCAACATAACTGTGTACTGTATTAGGCCCAGTTTGTATTCCATTCGGGTTACAGAGCTAAGCATGTGTTTTGCCGAAACCAGAAGGTCCTTTAACAACACCTGCTGCTGTTCTGAATCCTCCAAGTGTCTTCTGTCCAACTGGATGAGGGAATATTCTGTCCGCAGCACAATAAAAAAAAGTGTTTTAACTGATAATAAAACCTACTTATGATTTAGTTTCATCCAGATGTTTAGGAGAGTCTTTAAGGGTTTCAGGAAATACCTTCAGAACAGTGGTGTTTTTTTGTTTTTTTTAAAGATCACCAGGTATTTATTTTTCAGAAAAACAGATGCTTAGCTCTGTGACTCAAATGTAATGCAACAGGAGAGGCGCACACTGTCTTCACATATGGCACTGACATTTCAGTTACTGACGTTTACTGTTATTTACAGATCCTGAGGGGAAACCATGCTCCCAATGGCCCTTCGTCTAATTGGTCTGTGTGTGGTCTTCTGCATCAGCAGCAGCTTGGCCACACCACTACCCTTTTACAGTTTTCTAGAAGGAAGTACAGACGAGGAAGAACTCAGTAACTTTACTTCCTCTCTGCCCACCAGCAACCTTTCCTCTGAGTACCAAACCACACCTGTTGGCCTCACCCATGTGGAAACGGACTTTCTGAATCAAGTTGTGGACTTTCTGGAGGAGAACATGCTCCTTATCCTTGTTGCAGGCTCTTTCATCCTTCTGCTCTTCCTTATTATCTGTGGGTCAATTATCATGAGCCGCAGGCGCAAAGTCAATGCCTACTATCCTTCCTCTTACCCCTCAAAAATGTATGTAGACCACAGGGACAAAAATGGAGGTGCTAAACTCTTTAATGAAGTGCCAGAAAAACACACTCCCGAGCAGGAAAGTGAGCCAGTGGACTCTCACAAGCAGCTCCAGGCAGACATTATGAGGGCTACCAAGAGGCTGCGCACACCAAATAAATGTGTTGATGCTGCAGAGGGAGGTGACCCCAGTCAGAAAGTAGCAGACCACAGTCCTGAGGACAGCTCTCAACCAGATGGCAGAATCCTGGACCAGCAGCTACCAAGTCTCCCTGAGGAAAAGGAGCTGTGTGAGTTTTCTGAAAGTGAAGAAGCAGCAGGAAGCCCTGAGCTGAATCCTCCAGAGGAAGCTAATTTACAGGAGCCTTTAACTGGCAGGAGTCTCAGGCCCTCCTCTCTGCACATTCACAATGACTCCGCTACACTTCAGCTGATTGCGGGAGATAAAACTGCCTTCTAATCTATTCTGAACACTGACCTGAATGTATTTCTTTTTACACTTTGAATCCATGAGTGGCAATTTGTCTAGTAAGCTTACAAAAATGTCTACACGTGTATCAAGGGAAAAGAAAGGTTGCTAAATTCCAATCAGTGTTGGGTTTTTTTTGTAATATTGTAGCAGCCTGTTGGTTTGCTCTGACTGGATATATATTTCATGCCATATTATAAACATCTTTCATAGAGTAACGTCATTAACTTCTGGTACAAAACTGATTTCTTTTTATAGGGTGCTTTGTGTTGTTTAAGGACATCTTGCTCAGTGTTTAATTCCTAAAACAATCATCCCAAATACTTTGTCCTGCTGTGCAAAACACTAAGTACTGACAATGTTTTACAGATAAGTATTTGCATGTTTAAGATTAGTCAATAATAGAAAACCAATGCCTGAGAATAGTTTTGGTTTCAGGATACTTTTATTGCAGACTGTCAAGGAAGCATTACTAAATAATCATAAATTACACTTAAACCAATGGACCCTTTCATTGTTTCAAGCCACTTTGCTTAATTGCATATCAAAAGGTCAGTGCTTAGGGTGTAGATAGACTACAGCTCTTAGCTTTAATTATTATCACCATCACACCTTCTTTCAAACTAAACACTCCCCAAGCACAAAATCTTAAAATTTAAACACAATCTCTAAAAATAAGCCTCTTTTTGTACCAACAGCGCTTACATTGTGCGTTTATGTGACAGGCTAAAAAAGGTACAGTGTGCAGGGTTGGAGGACCACAGACTAATACAGAAATCCTGGTGTTACACTGCTACAGAGGGTTGACAATGGGGTACTGGTCATCAACGTGTTAGGTGTGCCTCATCAATACTGCAGGAAAGTGAGGATGCTGGACTTCTGCTACTTCTCTTCTAGACAGCAGGAAGCAAACAGTGGCGCCCAGCTCAGAGTGAGGGCTCTGTTTAAATGCTGGCTCTGACTGCCTCCTGCTGGTCGTCCTGTTGCTTGAGGCGATAGTCAGCCAAGGCAGCCTTGATCGCATCCTCTGCAAGCACTGGTGAGAAGCAATTCGATATATTAAATATACATACACGTGTGGTGCAGTTTGGAAAGGAATAACATCATTAGACAAATGTACTGAAAACTTACTGGAGCAGTGCAGTTTAACAGGTGGAAGACAGAGCTCTTTGGCAATGTCAGTGTTCCTTATTGTCAAAGCTTCATCCACCTGATAAGAAAAGAACATTGGTCCAGGACCACAAAAACCTTTCCAGTCAAAGATAAGACATGAGCAGAATTAATAAGACTATGAAAAGCAATACATGACACACTCCATGGGGCCAGAGAAAGAAGTGAATGTGTTCACTCACAGATTTGCCCTTCACCCACTCAGTGGCCAAAGAGCTGGAGGCAATAGCAGAGCCGCAGCCAAAAGTTTTAAACCTGGCATCCACAATCTTCCCCTGGTCATCCACCTCAATCTGTCAAAATGAAGGTTTTTAGAGTTTTAGTCAAATGCTAGAAGGGAAAGAACTACCATTCTTAAAACTTTAACCACTGGATTAAAATAACTGTTCCCACTACTGTTCATGTAATATGCAAAATACAGGGGAAATGCTGCCATAAGTACTTTAAACTGTGTTAATATATTTTATTCTTAATAGCTATATAAAAAAAAGGATGTAATCCACCCATGCTTAGTGCCAAACATACCTGGAGCTTCATTACATCTCCACAGGCTGGAGCGCCCACCAGGCCAGTCCCAACATTCTTGGAGTGTTTGTCCAATGTGCCCACATTTCTTGGGTTCTCATAATGATCCACCACCTTCAGAGAGAAAAGAAAGAAAAAAAACAAAAAACACATTGAATTTGTTTTTTATCAAGTTGTTGAGAGTATTCCACAATACTGAAATAAATGATGGAAGTAAAACAACAGTAGCATCCTGGGAGGCTTTTTGTTCAAAGAATCTTGAGTATCACCGTTATACAATTACAAGTTTGCCCCATTACGTAAGACACATTAAAATAAACAGATTAGGACCGGATTTCATTGTCAACTAAATCAACTGCTGCATCCTGCTTTCTGCTGAGTCACTCTCGCGTAAACAATATCTGACCTTGTATTACAAAATATCCTACAAGGACTACATTTAATACACAAATTTGATATGTTTGTGCTTGTTTGTTCTCCAAAATGAGTTATGCATATATTCACAACAAAATGTTATGGTCTAGATTGAAATTAGCTTTAAGAAATCTTTTTTTATGATTTTACAGCTGTACATCTTTAAAGGATAGACGATACATAACCGTTTTGCCAAATGGGATGTCTTATTTAAAGCCAAGTACGCCCCAGGCATTCATTAAAAAGGTATATTCTGTTTTAAATCATCCAAACATTAAAGAGAAAACCATTCATGTTTACCAGCATAAACTAAGTTAATTTGAATATATCATTATTGACCATGTGTCTCCATGTTGCAACTACGTCACATCACACAATGACATATCTGAATAGAGCTGTTGTGTAAAGGCTAGTTGAAAGATGCTTCATCGAAAAAGTATACAGTTCTTCCACAGGTAGTTATATAACATAACATTTACAGGTCTGTGCTCCTTTACCATACTGACAAAGCGTATTAATCGGATGTGATTCAAGTATTAAAGCTGGGCAGATTAGTGACGTCTTCAATTGACTGACAAGCTAACATGAAACAAACAAATAATGGTAAAACTAATGTTAGTTACCGTGCTGGCGTTTCATATATTATCTCTTTCTGTCATACTCCCCTTTTTGTGATATACAACTCATATGACAGCAGACTGATGTAACATGGTGTTTGTACATGATCCATGTACTGCTCCATCTAATTACCTGAGCCATGTAACAACTGTTACCATACCTACTCACGATGCTCTTATTCACAGATAATGGTAATATTTGTAAACATTAGCTAGCCAAACAGTAGCTAGCACACCGTGACTCGGCCTTCTTTAGTATAGCTATAACAAAGTACGTGTTTTACCTTCTGGTGATAGCAGCACTGAGTGATGAACTCCGGAGCAGATAACCTCCTGGTCAGGAAAGCCAGAGGACTTAGACACTTGTTTGCAACGGTACTCGCCATGTTGACAGTCAAAGGGAATGGCGCAGTTTAAAAGAGGAAAGCATATTGAAGCCTCAAATCCATACGTCACTCTCAAGGGAGGAGCTAAAACGAATCACATCTGCGCATGTCCAGTTTACCTAAGTGTGCATCCAATGCCTTTCTCCTTCGTCTCTGTTCTTACAACATCCGTGGTGAATTTTCATTAACCCAATTTTAAATTATTTTATTTCAAGAAGTGCTGCCACTAACGATACTTTTAATTACTATACTTTGTCTTTCTTGTCTGGTAAAGACTCTAGGCCATGCCACATAAATGTATGCCCTTAATCTGTTAATGATGGTGTTTGTGTAGGCCTAATTGCATGTAATATGAATCAGTGTTCTAGATGTGTAGATACATAGGCTACACATTGTGTATATTAAAGTGAAATTTTCTGCCTGGAGAATGCACCTTTTCAAGCCCCTGGATGGTTTTTAGGCAATTCTCCTTTATATTTCCGTGTAAATTATAGGCCTATTGTACTTTTTAAAATTGTGTAAATAAAGAAACGGAGAAAAAAAGCTACTCTTTTTTTACTAGTAGTTTAGGCTATAAAATGTTTGTTTCCTGGGTTCAAGGTGACCTCTTCAAGTGTTTTAAGCAGTAGGCTACACAGTTTAAATATTTAGGTAGTACAAATACCTTAAATGGTGCTAAGTACAGTGCTCGGTTAGATGTACTGTACGTTACTTTTCACTATTGTAAGGTGCTGCAGCTACAGGTGTGGTTGCGCGCACGATAGCCGGGCACGCTGCTGATGACGGCATAAGCATCAAAAGCGTCAGAGTGTTAACACCTGTTTGAGGTAGTTAACGTTGTTAACCTGTATCGCCATCAAAGACAAAATAAAGTTGTGAATGGAATAAAACTCTTGCCTGCTGATGAAATAGTTTTGGGTATTCATCTTTAATTAACCTGCACACGCATTACACGATGCGTGTAGCCTAAGTAGGCTACATTTACTCAAGTAGGCTACAATTTTGAGGTAGGCTACTTGTAATTTACTTTCCATTTTTACTTTCATGGCTGCTATATTCAAAGACTTACACATGAATGCATCAGTCGTAATAACAACACAATAACACTGCATACATAATGATATCAGAGTATAAAAGGGGTCTTTCTGCATGAGTATTTTTACTTCTGATACTTAAGTATATTTCAGTGCTAAAAATTCTGCATTTTATATAAGTCAAACTGAGAATGCAGGGCTTTTACTTGCAATTTAGTATGTTGTACATTGTGGTATTTTTAGGATACTTTTACCTAAGTAAAGGATCTGAATTATTCTTCCACCACCACTAAAATATCATATGAAACAAATGAATCAATCAGACTTTATTTATGTAGAACTTTTCATACATAAAAATGTAGGACAAAGTGTTTCATACAATCCCCCTACTGGTTCTACTGGCTACCTAATCATCTAAAAGACTCCAAGTTCTGGTTGTTTTGAATCTTTTAATATGATGTTATCAAAGATAAAACAAAGAGGTACAGTGCTATTATCATTAGTGATAAATATAATCTTAATGTCCTTTCTTAAGTGAATTCTGATGGACAGATTATAATTGTTTATCTTCACAAAGTAACACTTTGGTTTAAAAAGCAAGCAGGACAAGCACAATTGAGACATTGGTAGTTCTACCAAAAGTTGTCATGTTACACCATAATGAATAGGAGTGTGTTTGTACATTTTGAGAATGGTTAACGCTGACTGAATTGAAATTAAAAATTGACTTCTAATTGTGATTTCTATGTATATTTTGTAGTAATGTGGGATTTTCAGAATGGTGTTCATGATGTATCTTTGACATTTTATCTTTCTTACTGCAGATCTATAGTCCAAAAAAGCTAAATCATTTCCTTTGAGTGACAAACAAGGAAGTCACCCTTGACCTATAAGTTTTTGCAAACATTTGCACTTCTGGTAAAATAATATGGGCACACACACCCCTTGGTCAAGGACTGTGAGCTGGTGGTTTCTTCACTTTGAAGGGTTGTGAAAAGGGGATCTCCTTTGTGATATTGCAACAGTTTACTTAAAGGCTGTTGTAAGACTTGAAATACCCATATAATATTACATTTACATTTATTTATTTAAATTATTTTGACCTCTGTGACTATGTGAACCCACTTAAACAGTGGAAAATTGCCTCACCCATAAACATAAAATGCGTAAGTGAGAGGAGGTCAGATTCTTATATGGTTTTTTTTTTCCGTCAGTAACACCGCCCAGAAGAGAAGTGAGAAGTTGCATTTAGCAACAAGGGACGAAAGGCACTTTCAAGTGATTTCTTCTCCGTCGAGACATAGCGTGAGTACTTGAGTACATTTTATATAATAAACTTATATATAAATAGTTTCTTGATAAAATTATGAACTGTCATAATCATATATGTTTATCTTTGTATAAATAAAGAATCTGTGCTACATATTTTAGGAAAAGTAACCAGCATGGCTGTGGATTATGTTGACTATGACGATTACACTGCAGACAATGACACCAAGGACAACAACACCCCAACTGGAATACTGCCTTTCAATAGTTCTCAGTCTTCTTTGCATCATGTTCTAGCGATGGTCAATATCATTATATCTGTTATTGGCCTTGGAGGAAATTCATTAGTGATCTGGATTTGTGGATGGAAAATGAAAAGAACAGTCATCACCACCTGGTACATCAGTCTGGCCATTTCAGACTTTTTGTTCTGTGCCTTCTTGCCCCTGGAAGTGTTCTACATGATCACCTCACACTGGCCTTTTGGACTGTTCTTGTGCAAGCTCACCTCCTCAGCCCTGTTTCTCAACATGTACAGCTGTGTGTTTCTGTTGGTTCTGATCAGCGCTGATCGCTGTTTAATGATTTCATTTCCTGTGTGGTCACATAACCACCGGACAGTGCGAAAAGCATTTGGAGTTGTTGTCTTCATGTGGGTCCTTTCTGCACTCCTAACGTTGCCCTCGCTGATCTTCAGACAAACCACAGTCCACGGCTCAGTCACTCAGTGCCACACCAGTTACGTGAACCATTCCAGACACAAGGCAGTGGTTCTGACTCGATTCGTCTTTGGGTTCCTGATTCCCTTCCTAATGATTTTGTTCTGCAGCTCAGTGCTCTGTGTGAAGCTGAGAAGTTTGACTATCAAGTCAACAAAGCCTTACAAAATCATGGCGGCACTCATCTTGTCATTTTTCTTGTGCTGGGTCCCCTATCATAGCTTTGTTCTTTTAGAGTCAGACTTGACAAATCACAGCCTGGAAGTACTTACAACTGGCTTGAAGGTGGGGGCCACCCTGGCTGCAGCAAACAGCTTTATATCACCAGTTCTCTATGTGTTCATTGGTAATGACTTTAAACAAATCCTAAAGCGGTCTTTGACATCAAGGATAGAGGAGGCAATGGCAGAGGATTTCCGTACAGGTCACTCAAAGTCTAAGTCAATGGAAATGATCTGAAATCAAGTTAAAACCTTTGCCATCAATGACAAGGAGTATTTCACAGTACAGAAGATGATTATAGAGCTGGGTGATATTGACAAAATCATATATCATGGCATGTTTTACCTTAGATGTGTTTTTTATAATGATGATAAAATCTCAATTTTTACACAACATCAAATTTGCATGACACAGTGTTGTTGGTCAGCTATGAATTAGCCACTGGCATTAATTATTGTCTTTCAACTTTTAAAAAAAATGATATGTATTGTTTTATGATTCTGAATAAATTGCTTGTGTGTTGTTATGTTTGCATATCAGTTTGCTTCAAATTGCCCTTTGCAGGACGAATAAAGTATTTTGAATTGTATTAAATTAATAATTAACGATATATTATAATTTGGTTGAGCTGACTGTGAATGTTAAAAATGTTTGCGGAGCTTTTTTGTTCCAGCAATACCTTCTTACTCCCTGATGCTACAGTACTGACATTATTAGAAAAAAAGAACAAGGATAGGAAGAGTGGATAGAGGATACAAGACCATTAAGAGCAATCATTTGTTCAGACTCCAGCTCATCACTAGCTGGTTTAGCACACTCATTCAGACCAGAGGTTTTGATAGAAGTACAACAAACATCAATATTGTTATGGATACTGGCGCATATTGGTATCAAAGTTATTGAAATGGCAGATAAGGTTGCAAAGGAGGCTACAAAAATAATTACATTGTTAGTTAGTTCGTTCGTTCGTTCGTTAGTTCGTTAGTTCGTTCGTTAGTTCGTTCGTTCGTTAGTTCGTTAGTTCGTTAATTCGTTCGTGAGTTCGTTAGTTCGCTAGTTAGTTAGTTCATTAGTTCGTTAGTTCGTTTGTAAAATAGAAGTCAAGAGCATTATTAAACAGATATTGAAGGAAAGGTGACAAAAGCAATGGGAGGAAAAGAGGAAAGGACGATAGTTTTACAGAGTAAAAAGGAAAAGTGGGAGAAATAAGGTGTTCAGGAAGGAACAGGAGAGATGAAACAATATCAAGACCTATTTGGACACACTGGACTAAACAGTACACTATTTAAAATAGGTAAACACAATAGATGTGATTACTGTGGGCAAGAAGAAACAGTAGAACATGTTATATATAGAAAGAATGCATTTATTTCAAAAACTCACAGAGATACCAGTTGGTGGCGGTAAAGCACCAATGCATCGTGGTTCGCCAACCAAGAAGAAGAAACAGACTCGTAGCCACGCCCCCTGCCTTCTTTAACTGTCTATGATTGGCTGCCCCAAAGCCCGTCTACGGAAATTCCTTGGCTGCCCCCAGGATCGGTTAACGTACGTAGCGCTACGGACGTGTGATGCAACCAGATGTCAGGATATTTCTCAACTTCTCGAGACAAGTTTTGTTTTTTAGTGAGAAAATCACGTTTGGAACCAAACTTTGGATTACCGCTGCTGTATCTGTTGTTCGTTGCTTTGTCAGGCGGTAAAACTGTCTGTTTTCTTCTTCGCTTGCTAACGATAGCAACTACTTAACGACACTAGATGGGAGCTCACGTTAGCTAGCAGTCGGTCGAGTTGTTTGTACTAAGCTCAGTCTCTCGTCTTATCCTCTTTGCTAGCTACAAACCGTCATCTACTGGGTCCCCCTATGTACTTATTTTGAAACACTGTGTGCCAGCAGAGTCATTCCACCTGTACCCTCTTGCTGAGCGGATTTATCTGTAAATGGCCACCGCTGCCCCCCCCCCTCCAGCTCCTGGCTCTACTGCGGCCACTGAAAACCCAAGTCCCGGATCCAGCAGCTCGACAGCGACCGACAGTGGCAACCAGGACAGCACTTTCGAGTGTAATATATGCCTGGACACCGCCAAGGATGCAGTGATCAGCCTGTGTGGACACCTTTTCTGGTAAGAACTAGCTAAGTTAACGTTAGTGCCTGTGACACGTTTACAGTTTTGCACTATAAACCCACCTCGGCCAAGGTATCACGGCCAGATTCAGGTAACTCTTACTTTTCATTAGCCTGACATGGTCATACTCAGATTCTAGTCAGACCTCGAATGTTGTGGGTGGGGCTAAGTTCGGCTGGCATCAAGGCTAACTTTTCATATTATTGAACAAGAGATGGACTGGCCAATATCCGTTTTGAAAGTCAACATTTTGTAACTAACAACAACCATCATCAGTTGTTGCTGACATCTGGTCATGTGCAGTAATGGTGTAAAAGAGTGTTGATCCAAAAGGCATTTCTGTAAAGCAGAACCTGTTGTGCACTTAATTTAAGAGATTTACAAAAACAAAAGCATAACAATATTGTTTGACATTTGCTTCAGAAAACAAACAAGTAATTTTCTAGAATAAAACAATGTTATGACTTAAAAGAAATAGCATTATTTAATAATTAGTGTGTTAATATTGCATAGCTACAACTGCTAGTGTAACATCTTGGTCAGTTCCATAAAAACTTGCCAGCCTCTGTAGCCAGGTCCACCCCTTCACATATACCCCTAGCCAACTTCTGTCCATCAGGACAGGTTAGCATTTGGTCTATCAGCCATTTTAGTTATTTATTTTCAAAGAGAAGTTAAATCCCAAAACAGAAATCCGTTTTCTTCTTTAGTAGCTGAGCTCACCCCTCAACTTTCACTTGTGAAGTGATGGTTTTTATTTGGATGTCATTTTTTTCAGTAAATGTTGCATTTTTTGTACGGCCAGGTTGTTCTGGGAAGGCTATCATGTTTTACTAATTAAACCCCTTCCCTGTCAACTCTCATTTTCCTTTGCACCTCCTCTTGATCAGTTGGCCTTGCTTGCATCAGGTAAGCTGAAACTCTTTGTTTTCTCCTTTTTCACTATTTTCAAATGCCAAAGACAATGCATTATTGATGGTATATAACTGATGCAGAAAGTCAGGTCCTTAGAATCTTTGTCTTTATGCAGTGGTTGGAGACCAGACCCAACAGACAAGTGTGTCCAGTGTGTAAAGCGGGCATCAGCCGAGACAAAGTAATCCCCTTATATGGACGGGGAAGCACTGGCCATCAAGACCCCAGGTTGGTACTTTTGTGTTACAGCTCAGGCTGACTCTTAATGAATTAACACAATATATAACTTCTAAACCGTTATAAAGGTATAAACTGTGCAAATCAATGTAATCATGGCTTTTACAAAATGTGTTTTTGTTTTATAGAGAAAGAACACCCCCTCGACCACAAGGGCAGAGGCCTGAGCCAGAAAACCGCGGTGTAAGTACTTTGTAGAAGTATACTTGCATTGTAATGAAAAAGTATATAGGGTTGCATTATTTGTTGCCAGATCAATACTTTCTTGATTCCAAACACGTTGGATAGCTTTTTCAGTGTCAGCTGCTGAGTAACATGCATTTATGATGAAACCATTACATAGGATGTAGGTTTGGTAGTGTAAACCTGTGTTTTATCCATTAACAAAAGAACATTTCCCACTGGGATCTATTAGATGCTAAGCGCTGAGGTGTAGAGACGTCTCTTGAGAATGATCATAAATTGCACTGGCTGTTGCGTCACATCGCACTTACTGTATGTTAAACTGTACCTCAGATATTTTGAATATATGGCTAGACATTAAGAGAATCCACACACGTCTTCATGTTAATTATGAAATATATGTTTCACAGGGCTTTCAAGGGTTTGGCTTTGGAGATGGAGGTTTCCAAATGTCATTTGGAATCGGTGCCTTTCCATTTGGTATTTTTGCTACAGCATTTAACATCAACGATGGCAGACCTCCTCCAGGTATTTATGTTTTACACACTTTACCATGACAACTCTGTGTCTTTTATCAACAACATATCAAATAACCTCTATTAAACAATTTCCCAAACAGCAGCCCCTGGGACACCACAGCACATGGATGAACAGTTTCTGTCTCGACTCTTCCTGTTTGTCGCTCTGGTGATTATGTTTTGGCTGCTGATTGCATAAATGCATGGAAAGACAACATCTTGGGCTAACTCAAAAGATCTGACAGAGATGCGACATTGTGGCACATCATGAGAGTTTGCGCCAGTGTGATTCTGCCGCCTTTCTGGTTACTTTTGTCTCCTTGACACAAAGCGATGTGAGATTTGAATTAGGCAGGTTTTTCTAAAATCAGGATACAGTATCTGTGTTAACCCCAGGATAAAAACATTCAATGTGAAGGACATAACTTTGGTTGCCTAATGTTTTAACTCATTAACACACTTGTTCTGCATCAGCTAACAACTTCAAACTTCATGCCGCTTGACACAACATGTCTGTCTCTGTAGTTTTTTTAAATCAGTCACATGCGGTTGTTCATGTGAGAGAAAGTGGAAGAGATCATTCTCGGTGCTCTTTTTTTGTATCGAGTATTGTTTTGGTACTATTACTGTATTTAAAGATAACTCTGCTAAACAGAATAAGACCACCAGTACTCTGTACTCTCATTAACTTTTCCATTCATACTTGCAATCCCATATGCTGTATATGGTCATTTCAGCCTATATTTGATCTGTGTAAACATTTAAGGATAGCTTTTATTGACAATTAACTGATATGACTGGTCATAGCAGGAAAAGCGCAGGTGTTATTATAACATTAACAATGGCTGTGTTCTACTTGAGTGTCCCAGTAAGCTATTGCAGTACAATTATTAATTGTATTATTTACACCTGTGCTAAGAATGTTTTTGTTTTTAATCCAGCTGTACCTGATCTTACAAATCATTCTTCTCATTGGCAAAAAATGATCAAAATCATACACGTTTTGAGGAATCAAAACAATGTTAGACATTGTCTCTTTATTTTAGATGTGATTTAAAAAGATATGTTAATGCATGTAAGCAGTTGGAATATTAATTTATGAAAGTGTTCCTCTCTAAAATGCCTTTTTTGCTTTGTCACTGTAATTAAATGTAAAATACTGTAGATTACATAATTATTACTGAAATGAAGATGGTTAATGGTTGAACCTAAAACCAGCCATCTAAATGTGAATTCACTCTATTGACAGTAAAGCTATGTAAATAAAGATGCTAATCATAGTTTGTTTGTTTTCATATTAATGTGTAAATCTGTTAGGGCTTCATTCTCTCATAAGCCTTACTCATCTAATAAACATGCAAATCAAGAAACACCAAAAAAATTCAACAACTTGCTCAATAGTTGCATGTTTAGTTATTCCTCAATGTTAATTATTTCACATTAAAAAAGGATGTACTTCAGACTCAACCACTTTGTGCTGTAAAAAAATAAAAATATTTTGTGGAAGAGGTTTTTAGGAAGCAGAATAAAGTATAAAAATAGTCAGTTTGGCCTAGTCCTGTGTTGCTGGCTCTGGCTCCGGCTGTTTCTCTTGAGATCCTGGCTGTGCAACGTTGAACTCTGCTTCATACATAACCTGCTGGATCTTTATTTTTGTCTCGCACCTCTTCTGTGGAGCAAGTCGCTTCAGAGCGGGGACAAAGCTCAAAAGAAACAGTTCATCCTCATCCCGTGGCCTGTTGGGAAATGGGGTGCCATTGTCTTTGACCAGCCACTTTGTAGGGGATGGTGTACTTTGAGAAGACGACAGTGAAAGTGACTCTTGCATCAGGCGCCGTTTCCGTCCAGTTTTGCTGATGGGGGTGATCTGTGGGCTCGATGGCATCTTAGCCAGAACAGCCAGCTGGGCCAGCTGTGCATCTTGAGACATTGAAGGATACTGGGATACAAACGCTACCTGGGACTTGAGGTCAGGTTGACTCACAGGGACCTTCATGACGGACTGCTTGGTCTTGACTGCCTCAGACAATGTGGTTTCTGCCTCGGCACTGCCAGATTCGTTGTCAGGATTGTCGTGATCGTCGTCATTGCTGCCGCAGATATCTGCCTCGCCACTTCTTGATCCAGTGAAGGGTGCGATAAAGTTCATAAGCTGTCTATATTTCCATCTACTTTGCACAATCTCTCCTTGCTTCTTGCTTTTGATCTCCATTCGGACTTCCTTCAAGTACCTGTCTCTCATGTTTTTCCATTTTCTTTTACACTCCTCAGCTGGAAAAGTAAAATAAGTAAGGAGCATGAAATCTCATAAAAAGTTGTTGCACAGGAATGAGAAAAATAATATTGACAACAACAATGAGGCAGTCAGCCACCTGGACGTCCACCAGAACTGCATATGAAAAGAAATTTGACCACATGGTTTAAAAACTAGAATTAAAATATATTTTCCATCAAATAACATTCACTAAAATTTTGTGCAGATAAGTAGTCTGCTGCACAGATGTTCGCTGGGTACAGACAACTGGCTTGTGAGAAGAAACATGCTCTTCTCCCCTCACCCGACAAATATTAATATTTGACGATGGTCAGTAGTAGCGGTCTTCAGATTTGGTCTTTGGCTTAAAAAGTACTGCTGGGTTAACAAAACTCTAGGATATAATACAGCAGGAATGGTTAAAATAACAGCTGTACCTTTTACATAGCTTTTGGTCTATATTAATAAATTGACTACTGTACATAAGTAGACAAATGAATGCAATAGCGCTTCAATTGTTCATCTGTGAAGTGTATCATTTATTTTTGAGGCAGTCAGAGAGGTGTTGGTTATGGCTGCAACTAATGATTATTGTCATTACTAAACTGCCAAATCTTTTGATTAATTGTTTTGTCTATAAATGTCAGCAAAGAGCAAACAAGTTTCCATTACATTCCTGATGTCCAAGATGGTATATCTAGATTGCTTGTTTTGATCCAAAAACCCAAGCATATTCAATATACTAGACAAAAAGACAAACAAAAACAGCAAATTCTCATTCTGAACCAAGAAATGTTTTGTATTTTGCCTTGAAAATGACTGAAATTATTATCTGATTATCAAATTGCTGGTTAATCTTCTGTCAATCGATCAATCAACTACTCCTTTCAGCTCTAGTGTCGATTATACTCTGGTATTTGGCTTTAGACGGAACAATACACGCAGTGACTACTATTAACACCTCTTGGAAAGTTTTACCAAAAACTAACATTATAATCTTTCTAAAGGCCTAAATAGATCTTTTTCACGGCAGACATGTTGACATGTCATAGTAGGAAAATCACAGGTGTATTCAACACTATTAATGATGGCTGCATTCCACTTAGGAGAGGCCCTGGTATTGTGCATGCTGACTCACAGAAATAGCTTACTGGGACACTTGATGGAACTGAGCCAACGTTAAGGTTATCAATTTCAGCTGTGCTTTTCCTACTATGACAAAATGTCTGCTGTGAAAAAGATCCATTGGCCTAAATTGTAGGTGTACCTAAAGGGGCCAGGGATGTTTAATGCATGTAGGCCTATATAATGGACAAAACACTACTTTATCCAAGAAAAAAATATATAAGTTAATTAGGCTTTAATTATAAGTCTTTATAAAGTTTCACAAAGAGGCTAACGTTACACACAATTGTCTTTTTTTTTTTTTGGTCTTGTCACGCAATCTCTGGAGGTCAGTTTTAGTTTATCTCTGTTACATGCCGCCCCATCATTGGCCATGCCTCCGTGCACCTGATTATATTTCCGGTTGGGGGCCTCTGTCCGCTGCCGCCGACGCTTCCACGAGACTTCAACAAGCTTTCAGTTTATTTGAAGCTCGCGGCGTTAACGAGCGAGACGAAAAAAGCACGCGGCTCGGTAAATACAGCGACGCTGCACGTTTCCTCCTCCAAGAGCCGTGTTGGACGCGCGGCTGGCGGCGCAGTGGCAGAACACCGGACCGTGCCGTTCGGTACAGCGCGGCCTACAGCATGCGAGCTGCGGCTGCTACCGCTAGCACGGTGCGCGCGACTGCATCGACACCATCGGCTGTACTCGCGCGGATAAAAATAAATAAAATAAAAAGCATACCTGCAAGACATTTGTGAAATCACTCTGTCTCCCAGAAACACATACTGCTGTCTAATGGCTGTGTTTAGTCGTTCAAGATAACGTAGGCTAAGGAAATAATAACTGTCAGTAAAGTTGTGTTAAACAAAAAAACTATCAAATACTCACATGGGAGACCCAGCACGGTACTAATGCTTCTCCAAGCATTTATCCGACTTTCCGTGCAGCGGTAATTAGGCAAAGTGACATTGTACAGCTCTGGGTGATTAAATACAGCCAATATTAACTTATCGTCCATTTTGCCCCAGTGTTGTGTGTCTGCGCGGACGCGGAAGCGGCACAGTCTTCTCCCGCCTTTTCCGCCCAGCTGCTGCCCCAACGCGAGTTATCGCGAGTGGCGAGCTGCCTGCCGCGCTGTGTCGCTCTGCTGTTCAACGGTGGGCATTGTAGTCTTTTGTCACAGGGGGGCGCACGACTCTGCACTGGCCTACATTACTGCCCTTTGTTATTATATCCAGACAGGGGTCATTTCAGCTTTTGCAGGCAGCACCCCGAGGTCCCAACATAAGTCACCATGATTAGCTCTTAGGTCACTGTCATCGTGGTCTCTTCTGAAAGGGAACTGTTTGTAGTTTTATATCAGAAAGTTGGTATAAGTGATACTGAGCCTAATTTACAGAGGCACAAACATGTAAACAATGGTTATAAAAAATAACAAAAGCAAGTTTAAAAAGACATTCCACTAGATTTTTTCATACAATTTTTAATTTTACAATTCTCTGCTGTACACTTTTACAAAATAAGAACCTGTTGTTGCACCTTTTGTGCTTTTAAGTGATGTAGCTATAGTTTGTAATTGTGTGAGAATTCCACCGGATGCAACGTTATACGTTCTGGTTCTTCAAGAACCACCATGTGTAATATTTTTCAGAAATGTCTTGTCTGTCTTGCAGCTTCACATCACGATAAGGCAGAGTAGCAATTACAATTTGTTATAATACAATTATATACAATTTGTCACTAGTATTGTCCAACATGTCACTTCAGGTTGTGTATTTGTAGGGTAATAGGGGGCCTGTAAAATTGCATGGTGTTGAATAGAACCATATCTGATCCACCACAAATAAAGTTATTAGAAACATTGAGTTTGACTGTTGATTACAGATGAAAATCACGTTGAGAGCTGTCCAAGCAGCTCCTTACAAATCTATAGAAAAACTGTATCAGCCATGTGGGCGGTGGTGGCTTTTCGTTACTTTACCCCTTGTACCAAATATTGCTCTTACAACAACAAAATAAACCTTTATCATTCTAATCCCCAGTAATGCATTTTGAACTGTTTGAACCAATGTGGATGTGGTACAATTACTTCTATTGAGAACCATAATAACTGCTAGATAGCGATCTCACATGTTCCGCAAACTATACATCAACAATCTGGACGCTATTAAACCCAAGTGAAAAGGATGGGATGGTGTTTATTGTTATCTGTTTTCAAAAGCCCTTATAAGAGGAGCTTAAGACAGATTGTGGAAATCCATTAATTCTCTGGAAAAAGGGTGTATTGCCTTGTATGAAATCACAGGATTTGTTGAGGGGATGAATTTAACCTGTAATAGCTTTACCTTGGCTGTGCACATTGTCAGAGAAGTGAGACTGAAAGACTGCACCACACAGATAAGACACATGATGCATGATTGTGAATACAAACTACATTGAGGAGGGACCCCTTTTCTGAATTTACTATCATTTGTGTTTATCTGTATTGAGTAATATTTACAAATCTATTAGTCTCCCCACACATGTCACTATAGCAACTTGAGTCATTCATTCAACTGCCTACTGTGCTGTGTAATTAGTATGCACTGTTGTTAGTGCAGCCTCAACTTGAGTCATTTACTGAACGTATTTGCACAAGATCATTGTTAAAGCTTAAATAGGAAAGTGACATTATGAAGTAAATGTAAGAGCTAATCCTCAAATTCAGCATAAAACAAATCTCTGGCCACACCAAAAGAAACGTTCATCTTTAAATCCAGGTTTCTAATACCAAGCAATCCCCTTTTCTCTAAAACCTTAACAATAAGGATCTTAGGAGCTCTCCACTTCTCATTTTATGCAGTGAAATCTGATTTCTTTTGGAGAAAGGAATAAGGAAAGATTAACTGAATCTGCCGTCCTCCCTAACCTCTTCACAAAACTGCTCAGATTAGCTAGGAATTAAGTTTCAACCGTTTTATGTGTCTGGTCCACAGGGGGATTATAGTTTTACTATTTTTTTTTTTTTTGCCTCCCAATTTCACTATAAGGGCCTGACATGCTGTTGTAGAGAGAGGAGAAGCAGAAGAGCAGCTGAGCCTGAACTGTCGAAAAGTGTGTCAATACCCTGTGATCATCACTGCATGTGTTTTATGGGAATTTCTTTGGAGATGGATGGACTGATCCACATGGAGAGACAAAAGTTGCCTTTCACTATTGAAAACATACTGAGCAAATATCCAAACAGCAATGGAGACAGAAAAGCATGTGGAACATGTAGCACTGGAGTAAAAGAGAAGGCAGTGAGTCCTGTTGGAGGCCATGCAGAGGCTGTGCATCATGCCTGCCTGTGCTGCTGCTACTGCTCCCACTGTGGAGACATATACCAGACTGATTTCATTCATGAAGGTAAGACCAAACCCAGTCTCTTTATGAGAAGAGTCACAGCTGTTGACACGTTTGAAAGTGGTTTTGACTTCAGTAATGCTTACTCTGCTCCCTAACCTTAAATCAGATCTCCTTCCTGCAGCCTGTCAGTACGGATGGCCCCCAGCGATGCTCACAGACGCATGCAGGCTGGGAGAAGCTCACAGGGAGGAGCAGTCACCCGGTCAGGTGCAGAGGCGAACCAGACGTCACCGCACTATTTTCACAGAGGAGCAGCTGGACGCACTAGAGGAGCTGTTCCTGCAGAACCAGTATCCAGATGTGACCACAAGGGAGAAACTAGCACAGCACACTCATTTAAGGGAAGAAAGAGTAGAGGTAAGACTTTCACATTCAGCCTTTCAACAAATAATGGTCCTGTTGTTACAGTGATACAGAGTTAGATAAGTTTCAAACTGCTCCAACTGAGTGATTCAGTGTGCCAACAATGGCAGATGGACCATGACTAAAGATGAGTGCATGTTTAAATACTTAATTTGAGCACTGATATGATAGCACTGGATTTCATAAGCTCTGATCAATTTGTCATATTTTAATTATATGCCTTCCTGTGTTGGTAATGATGTACAATGATGTTGTTCATTTAAATGTCAATACACAATGTTCTAAATAACATAAGTGCAGTCTGTCATGAAACAATGAAACGACAACTAAACCACACAACTTTTTATTTGCCGGCAGGTTTGGTTTAAAAACCGAAGAGCAAAGTGGAGGCGTCAGAAAAGACTATCATTTGGTATGGGAAACACAGAAAACTAAATTTATAAGGACATATATGGACCATAACATTGAAAAAAAGGAGAGAGTTGTGTATGTGTGTGAGCTTGAGTTACATAAACACAAGGATTTTTTTTTTTTATTGCTATTGTTATCAAATATAATAGCCAGACAAAAGTGTTATTTTTCATATAAGAGACCAACTTTTTTGTGTCAGTCAAATCATGTGACAGTTGTGTAGCCTATTTGTGAATCTGATTGGTTGAGCGCATGATGGAAGGACTTGCAGTATATGCTGATACTAAATCTTGAATCTGTAAATGGGTTGTTATAGGTTGCACTGATTGTGAGTGTCAAGTGTCCTTGAGAATAAATAAAGTTATTTTACGAGAGATAGGAACTTCATTTTTGAATACAAACCACAGCACATCCAATTTAAAGCACCAAACCAATTTGAAAGCTGACATGCAGTGAGCAAGTCCGAATACAATTTAATTATTTCAGTGTATTTAAACATCTTCTATTTTTAGCTCAAAAACGTGGCTATAGTGTGTAGAAAAATAAGGTGAACATTGTCCAGGCTCTTCAGCAACTTTGATCACACATATTGTATCAGTAAGTCAATTTAAAGCAGTGATTGACAGCCTGGGAGCTCAGGAGGTTATTAGTGGGGTCACAAGTATTTATTTTATCATTATTCTGTTGTTCAATAAAATAAATCACAGATTCCTTTACAAAAGATAATATCAGTATTGCATTCTTACACAAGTAGATCTGGTATAAGCACAGAAACATTTTCTACAAAAATATTATGATTACACTGATGAACACAACTTTTTATCTTAAGGTTATAGTGAAAATGAACTCAGATTATTTAATTTGTCTCCTATATATTATTATCATTATGTATAAGAAATGTTTTTATTTTTTATACTGGAAATTTCCTAAGACAATAAACTTTCGGTGTTTTTTTTTGTGTGATCATTGTTAGTTAGCCTACCACAAACTGTATGTGCTTGTTTACAGGCAATATGTATCAGAAACAAAGGACATGTTGGAAGAAATGAAACTAACTGGGCTAACAGGAGCAGGAGAAAAGAACATACTGTAGTGTGGTAAAAGTGGACGAGGCAGAGATGCTTGGTCAGCTTCCTAATGAGAAAAATCTGACACTCTTGACACTGTAGGAGTTAACTAACTCCAAAAGATGGCAGTAGAGCGACATTAAGGATGCAAGCTGCCGTTTGAAGCCTAAGTAGAAGAAGAAAAACAGACTACGTACACATGTACGTATTACGCAGGGTAGGGTACTGCGTTGTTTGTAGCTGGTTCTGAAGTTAGCCAATCTAGTTAGCTAGCCAGCTAACTGCAGTGCCATTTGGTTACTATTAGTGAAAGTCACGCAGTCTTAAATATCTAGTTACAGAATATATCATTTAAATACTAGACCTGTGTTTCTCAAGTACAATAGCCGCCTTCCGTTTAGATTCAGTTGGTATTTGTCGTGGTAGTATCGCCGTTAGCCGAGGCTAACAGGATTCTCAATGGAGGGCAGCGCCAGCGTGAGGAGAGCGCTTTCCGGGACTCTCGTCCCTGTGACGGTCACAACAGTGGCTCTCCTTCAACATCAAACCGAGCACGAGAACGAGAAGGGGAAGGTGCAGAGAAAGGTCCTCGATGAAGAGGAGTATATCGAGGTAACGTTAGCTAAATGATAGTTCATGGTTTATGATACAACCTAGGGACGAGCTATCGGCAGTCATCACCAGACAACATGACAGCAGTGCTGTTTGCTTGGTTAATGCTAGCAAAGAAACAGGTTAATCATTTGTGTAACGTTATCTAACAAACGTACATTTTATACAACAACTCTTTAGAGCCCTTTATCACCTAGCTAGGCAAATCAGAGGTAACGTTAACGTTACCCCATCTCCAGTTTATTTTAGGGAAAAAACAAGATGGGATCCATACCAGTGTGACGTCAGGAGTCATAGCATAGTATGATAACAAACTAGATATGGTATGATATACCATAGATTGTGATTTTTAAATGTATTAGTCTAATATATTTGATATGGTTTTGTCACATTAACGTAATGACATTAAGGTGGTTAAAAATGCCCTCTTATCCTGCTTTATCACATGATACCATCCTTTTATATGAAACTATTATTTGATTAATCAATAAACAGATTCATGACAAAAAGGTAAGAGGCTACAATATTGAGAAATAATAACTACATTTTCAAGCCAAAAAGGCTGAAGGTAATCTGGTAATAGCTTCCCAAATGTAAGGATTTTCCGCTTTTCTCCATTTCATATCATTGTATTTTGGATATGTTTCTGTTTTAACTGTCAGGCAGATAAAACAAGCAATTCAGAAAGGTCTTCTTGGTGCTCTGGTAAATTGTGATTGGCACATTTCTCTATTTTCTAACATTTCGTAGACCAAAGGATCAATCGCAAGAATAATTTGCAGATTAATCAATATTTACAAACAGTTAGTTGCAGCGCCACCATCCTGTTTTGGTTTTGGGAACTAGGAAGCCAAGTAATATACCTGATTGAGTCAGCATTGCATGAGTAATACATGTCAATTCTACAATTGTTCTTTGCTGCATAATAACAATAGTTGTATTATAACAAAGAGCATTCCATTATCTTTCCTTATACAAAGTTAAATATACCTACCCGTCTTACTTCTAACAGAGTTTAGAGAAGATCATCCAGCGGGACTTCTTCCCAGATGTGACTAAATTGCAAGCACAGAAGGACTATCTTGACGCAGAGGAAACTGGTGACCTAGAGAGAATGAGAGAGATATCCATCAGATATGGATCATCTTTGACAAAATCTACACCGCGGTCTACTGCGCCCTGTGAGTAGTATGAGGAGGGAAATTGAACACTGTATTTTCATGTTGTTATACCTTACTTGCAGAACAAAATACTTGGTCTGAATGTGCTTTACACCTATTTTTGTCCCCTTTCCTTCCTCTTTGAAAGATGTGACACCAGCAAGCTTTGAGACGCCAGTGGGCCACTCAGGGTCTCCCTCCTCCTCTCATGGCAATAAAGGTTTAGATGGTGGTAAGTATCTAATTTTCTAAGATAAAAAAATCCCGATAACAAACCATTCTGATCTCTTTATTTGGGTGTTTATATGAACACTTTAAAACCGTTTGTTGCAACTTACTTAAGTCATGTTTGGCAGTGATCCTCTAATGAATGGACTTAAAAATGCTCAACAGTAATTTAACCCTATTTCTATCTATGGTGTATTTATAGAGGGCAAGGATGATGGCAAGGAAGAGAAAGAGCTGCCCTGTCTGGATCGCTTCCTTGCTAAAAATACGAGTGAGGATAATGCATCGTTTGAGCAGATAATGGATCTGGCTGAAGACAAGGAGAAGCTGAGGCATTACTGGTTATATGAGGCCGAGGCTGAATACAAACAGGTATGTATGTGCACAGCTAAAAGCATACATTAAATTCAAAGCAATTAATAAAAAAGTATGGATTACAGGTGTGGTGATCATAAAATTATTTAAATTTCAATTTTTAAATTGCCCATGACCAAATTGTTGGATGTAATACTTGTGTAAGATTAAAGTTTGTAGCTTACTCCTGCAAGGAAAAAACACATCTATGTTTATCTCATCTATGGTTATGAGGGCTGCATGATTTTGTTTGCAGTGGCAGTTATCACTGTCAATGATTATAAGTATTGGTACACCCCTGGACTACATTGAAAACATTTATAAACACTTTTGATATGTTTCAGCGCCATGACGAGAACCTCGCTTTACCATCAGCAGAGAAAGCAGCACTTGAATGTGTCAAAGCCGGACTTGAGACATGGGAGTACAAAGCAAAGAATGCCCTGATGTATTATCCAGAGGGTAAGAAGTCCAATGACATAAATCCTTATTGTATGTAATTGGTCAAATTTAGTTGCGAGAGAAAAATTAGATTTTCATGCGTTTTCACATTATTACTATTTTATTCAGGTGTTAAAGACGACGATGCTCTATTTAAGAAGCCACGGGAGGTAATTCACAAGAACACGCGCTTTGTTGGAGACCCATTCAGCAAAGCTCTCAACAAAAGCCAGATTCAGCAGGCCGCTGCCCTCAATGCACAGGTACATTTTAGGACTACGGTATATGAAAACATTGATGTAGTTTTGTTTTGGCCTATACTGTATGTGCCACATACTTGTGAATGGATTGTCTCTGCATGGCTGTTTAGTCTCTGTTAAAGAGTGATGTAGCTGATGTATCATGTTTTCTGTCCAGTTCAAACAGGGTAAAGTAGGCCCAGATGGAAAAGAGCTCATCCCACATGAATCCCCAACAGTGAATGGATATGGTTTTGAGAGTATGCCATCCCCTGCACCTGGTAAGTGGGTCTTAAAATCCTCCTCAACATACAGTAGTAACAGTACTGAGACAGATGGAACTAAATGTCGCCTTAAATGGCTCATTGAACAACTACTTACATTTAGAGTAGATTTCTGAAAGCCGTTTCTTTCCCCTCAGGTGTAGCTGAGTCGCCTCTAATGACCTGGGGTGAGATCGAGAGCACCCCATTTCGTCTGGATGGATCGGACTCCCCATATGTTGAGAGGAACCACGGTCCATCATTTAAGGTACTGAACCTACAGTGGTAGCTGTAACGAATCATTGTTTTTTTGTTTTTCAATTATTTGTTTAGTTGTAAAATGTTGACATTTATAATCTGTTTCTAAAAGATTCCAGAACCAGGAAGAAGAGAGCGGCTGGGTTTAAAGATGGCCAATGAAGCTGCCGCTAAAAACCGCGCTAAGAAACAGGAGGCATTGCGAAAGGTTACAGAGAACCTCGCAAGGTAATGACACTTGACCTTCTGCACTCTTGATTATATCTGCTTCTACGCGTACAAACAGCTTTCTGCATCTGTCAACTCCTGTCTTTAAAAGGGACAGTTTAGCTTCCATTTTTTGTTATTTTAGGCTACTTGTTTTCTTTAATAGTGCATTTGTGAAGGAATTAATACTGTTATAAACTAACTGACCACATCAACTTTTGTGTTGCAGTCGTACGCCTAAAGGTCTGAGTCCAGCCCTCACCCCCGCCCTGCAGAGGCTTGTAAATCGGACATCCAGCAAATACACGGACAAAGCTCTACGAGCGAGTTACACCCCATCACCCTCACATGGAGTCACTGGCTGCAAGTCTCCCTTCGGTGGCCCATCCACTCCCTCAGGAACACCAACACCAGACAAAGCCAAGACGCCGAGCTCTCAGGACCTTACATCACTCACAGACAATCTGCTGCAACTCCCCAAGAGACGAAAAGCCTCAGACTTTTTCTAAGTAAGAGAAGCTGTTCTCTGCAGGGATTGTACAAAACAGACATATTATAATGTGGAGAATTTGATTATGAACTGTCCAGATCCTGTTTTCTCAAATTAAAGAGCACATCTTTCAGCTGGATGACTGGATAAAGAAATGCACAGAGGACTAAAAGGATTTATTTGTTACATTTTTGCACAGATGGGTTTATGTAGAGCCCTGTGAAATACATCTTGGTATCCAAATTCTTTTTTTATTACTTGTTTATCTTATTTGTTTTATCCCAAAAACTCGGTTTCATAGATTTTTGTACAGTTGTTTCCACTCTAACAAACTATTGCTACCTACCCAGCATCACATGCTTAAATTATATTAATATAATTATAATCAGTAGCTGTTTCTGAGAATCACACATTCAAATGGGATTTCAACACACGGCATCCAGTAGCTGTCCCCCAGCTTTCCATAAATGCTGCTGTGACATTTCAGTGTTTGTCTCTGCAACGTAGAACATTTTTTTTCTTTTTGCCCTATGTTGAAAATAATGCTAAGGCAGAGCTGGGCTCAGCATCATACATACAACCTTTTCCTTAAAATCTATAATAAAATGGGACATTTTGACTAAAAAGGTCTGCAAAAGAAATACCATGTATCACCAGATGACTTCCTCGTCAATGAGATCTGTTCTACCTACTACTGGTGATAGAACAGAACTGTGAACATGTCCACTCGGCTGTGGACATTATACTTACCCTTAGTACATAACATTGTTGTATGGTGAATGTTTATTTTGTTTTGTTTCCGTTTTATTTCTTGTAAAAACAATGCTCATATGCCCACATGTAAATGGCCTTTGATGGTATGATTATGCACTGTATTTATAGCCTTAAAATGGGTGTTAAGACATTACATATATTTTACAATATGATAACAAAAGTAAGCCATACAATTTCCTCAAAGACATAGGCTCACTCATTCTGATAATTGCAGTCTTGGAGTTTGACCCATGGGCTATCACACAAGGTCAAATAGGTCAGCCTGTCCAAGGAGGAGATGAAATAGAGCACATTTATTCAATAAAATTCAGGGTAGAAATTCTTATTCAATTTTAGTACGAAGGTTTCTTGAGGATCCCAAATAAAAAAAGGCAAATCTCATACTATGACTTTTGGTGAAATAAAATTAGGTGGCTTGGTTTTAGAATAAATCTCTTAACTGGAGTGATGGAATGATATGAGTTCTTGTACATTTGTGACTTTGTGCTAAACCATTTATATAAATACATGTAACTGTTTTTTAATTAGTACACTCACACTTCAAAGTCCGATATGCGTAACCAACTGAAAACACCGCCCTGTGTGCCAGCAGCTCGCATTGTGCTGTCTGATAAACTGCGCCAGTCATCAGCGCCGCCCGTGTGTCGATGCTAACCGCTCACTGATAATATTTTAGGTTTGGATTTATCGACGGGTGGATAGCATTCACCTCAAAACAATCTCAACGGGTGCACAACACACAATGGTTATGTGTGTCACACTGGGTACACTGCTGCATTCATTTCGTGGCCGAATAATCGGGAAAATGAGATTCCGACTGGGTAAATTCACGTAAATGTCCCCTCAAGTCGGCAAAATTTCCGCTACACGACGTGCCGAATTGGCGTCATACTACGCAGTAACATTACGGGCGAAATGCAATCGTATGCAATACGGTATTGCAATTGGAAAAAAATCTCACATTTAATTTGTAATACGTTATTGTAACAGTTAGTTGCTGTCCATGTAGAGTGACCTAGCAAAGTTATTTAAGTGTAGTAACAAGTATGGGACAATATCGCTAATATAAAGCTTTATACTGAAAATAAATACTGGACGACTTTCCAACTCGGCGACCATGGATATATTATAACATTGGGGCCATCGGAGGAGCTCGTGAATGCAGCATAAACGGCTTAACTCCGCCCAGACAGCTCCTCCACCTGATAGCCTGCGTGTTGAATGTTTGGGATTGTTATGATGGGAGGCCGCAGCCATCTTGGATCAGCGCCGCTCCACAGAGCAGCAAGAGAGGACGGAGGACGTCAACGGTAGAGCCAGTTAACTAACGTTAGCTGCTCGGACAGACTAACCACAATCTGTGTCGCTGTGTGGTGCGACTATGCTTTACATTCGCTATTTTTCTTCGTTAGCTGCCTCTTTGAGGGCATAAAAATGGGTATAAACTGTGTTAAGCGTTTAACGTTATAACTCCAGTGAGGGCGGCGGCGGTGCAGATCCACGGTATATTTTTTAAATTTCTGGATAGAGGAGTTACTATGAATGGAGGATAAATGTTGCCAAAGGCTGACAGCAGCAGTTTCGTCCTCTTCTCTCTTCTCTTCGTCCTCACGTTAACGGACCCACCAAGGACAGGTAAATAAATTCAAGTTGTTTTTCCTTTGCATACATTCCCTTGAGCTCGTCTCGGAAGTTGGAGAAAGAGATTACAGCTGTAAGCAGAAAGCGGCAGGTCAGGCGGAAAGGCCTGCTGGGTAAACCAGGGACTCTGGTTGTTTTTAAACCGCGGCTGTGCTACTGCTGCTGGACAGTGTGGAGCACCAGTAGAATTAAAAAAAGTAGCAGTAGTAACTGAAATCTCCCTCGGAAATCACTAAACGACAAACATTAAATATGTATAAACAATCCACATAACATTATTTTCAATAATCGCTATTCCTTTATTCAACATATAGACCGTTGCCTCTCTTTCATACGCTATTTTTTTTGCCAATTATCAATACAGCTGTATTGGGGAAAATGTGTTTTCTTCACACAAAATATAAAAGGTGGGTATCTTCCAGCCATCAACAATTGTACGTAGGTGTGTGTTTGTGGGTGCGCTTAGATGTGAAGCTGTAATTTGAAATGCATGTCAGAGATTCATGTTCTTGCATCACAAAAGCTGGCTCTCATTGACTTAGCTACCCTTCAGCTACACAGTTAAACATATCCGAGAGATAAACTCCACAGTAATGTAATTGTCATTACACTTTCCTTAAGATGCTTCTGTCGTTTTTGTGCAACACATACTGCAGACACAATCTTATGACTTTAAAAACATAGAAAACCCCAAGAAAATACACACATGTGCATGTTTGTATAAACATAATCTAGCCACCTTAAATACTCTAATAGTACACTAAAGTCATCTTCGGGTAGTCATGTATGTCATAAAATGCCAGTGTTTTATGATCCAAATAAGGTAAATTAATTCACGTCGTTTGTCTAAATTGAAAGCTTGCACTCATACTTTGAATGCAAACACTTGCATAGCCTTCACTGGATTCCTTCACGCTGCAAAAACATAAATGCATCTTGTGGTTTTAATTTAGGCCTGATCTTGTGATCCTGACAGTCTTGTGAATTGGAGAAACTGTTATCAGTTCAAGTCATGAGTAAGCACGTTATTGTTTGGCTTATTAAAGGATTGCCCGAAAAACGCAGTACACACAACACTGCATACTTAAGTTTGTGTAGTTCATTTGTGATTGGTTCTTATGAAAATATTAAGTTGACATTATGAGGCTCTTTGTGGTTCATTTAACCTCAATTATAGAGTGTAATCATCTTTTAAAAGGTGAATTTGTTACTCTAATGTTAAAGAGTGAATACAACACCTTTTTTTTGTTTAAAATAATTTGAATTTTAAAAAGAGTATTACTGTCAGGGTTTGAAACAACTCCTAGTTGTTTTGGGGATAGTGTGGCCTTCATGCCAAGCTTCATACAGGGAAGACTATCTGTTTTAATCGTATTTTGCACAGACTGTGTCACGGAAGTCCTTTTTTTTTTTTTTTTTTTTGGAGAGCATACCAATGCACATCAAGTGCAGGCTTCCCAAAGCTTGATGCCCACACAACTTGAACATTCAGTTTAAGAATAATCCAGTTTGCTGAACATAATTCACTTAAAAAATGTTTGAGCAGGTGTTTCACACAGGTAGGCTTGAGTCAGCGCGTTCAGTTCAGAATCTGACAGCATCTACTGCTGCTGATTAGGAAAGGTACATGCATCATAAAATGAAATGGCCATTAAATGGCTCTTTGGTTATAACCTTCAGTTTTGTACAACCAGCTTTGAACATGCCAGTGAGCCAGGCAACATTAAAATGTTAACATGTTTTTAATGTAGTTGGGCCTTACATACTTTCTATCCAAGGGAGAATGAAACATGTTGGAGGTGCTTTTAATTCAAAATATGATGAGAATCACTTTTAGTGTCCAAATATCACATGCAAATGTGTCTCTGTGGGTTGCTCATGCATGTATGTTTTACATTAATCACAATATTGCAAAAGTACGTGACAAAAAAGGGGAAATAGATTTTATCATACATAAGGCAGTGCTTAAGGCTCGGTGGTTAGCATATGAACACGTCCTGTGGTCGCTTCAGTTTACTCCCACAATACAGAGACATGCATGTCACGCAAATAAATACATTGTCCACCTGATTTTAATTTGGCCATTTGTCCTGTGTGTTCCCCAACCTTCTGTCCAATGCATTGGCAGAAGTATAGAAATGAGAGGCTTCAATGTGAGTTTTGCTTAGTAACAATCGCAAAATGTACACTAAACAAAATTACAAACGCAACACTTTTGTTTTTGCCCCCATTTTTCATGAGCTGAACTCAAAGAAATAAGACGTTTTCTATGTACATAAAAGGCCTATTTCTCTCAATTATTGTTCATAAATCTGTTAGTGAGCACTTCTCCTTTGCCGAGATAATCCATCCACCTCACAGGTGTGGCATATCAAGATGCTGATTAGACAGCATGATTATTGCACAGGTGTGCCTTAGGCTGGCCACAATAAAAGGCCACTCTAAAATGTGCAGTTTTACTGTATTGGTTTTACAACATTTGGTTTGAATGTGATACTGACAATAAATAAGGGTTAGACTAAACAGCAGCAGCAGCAGAGTTCGGCTAAACATGTCAGATTCTGAGACTGAAATCTAGCCTTGCATTTGCACTGCCATCAGTCTATATCGACAACGTTTAATTTCCGGGATTGTTCAGGTGCTGCCGGAATTTCCGCCGGACGTCCCTCATTTTCGGCCGGATGTCTGTCACCTTCCGCTTTCTTTGTGTTGGTGTTTTAAACTCCGGTTGATTTATGAGGACTATGGCTAACTGCTACCCAGATCTCTGCAGGGTGAATCCAGACAGCTAGCTAGCTAACTAGACTATCTGTCCAATCTGAGTTTTTTTTGTTGCACGACTAAAACAACCTTTTGAACGTACGCATTCCACCAAAACAAGTTCCTTCCCGAGGCTGTTTTGCAGAGGCGCCGTGCCACGCTTAGCACCGCCCAAGACAATTGTGATTGGCAATGGCAATAAACCAGGGCACGTTTTTCTCCCATCCCGGAATGGTGTGTGGACTACACAGACCTTCCTCCGCAGTGCTGTGGAGGAAGGTCTGGCAATGCGAGACTACACGGCCATCAACTTGAGCAACCAGTCCACTGAGCTTTGTTTATCGTTATTGGGGGTGAGCGAGTCATCTGAGTTACACTGGCAGCTGGTTTATCACTACATGTAAATTGTCTGTAGTTTAACTTTGACCAACATCATCCGTCATCAGTCCGATGTTTTTGTTCACCTTATACCTCCCTGACGACTACAGTTGCAGCGGACAGTGCAGTAAGCCAAAAGGAGAAGACCTGAGTTATAGCCACAGTGAAAGACTATGAAGTAAATACTATTAAAGTAAAGGTGTTGGAAAAATTACTCATGTTGTTGATGTGATGGTAAGGGTAGTGAGTATTATTGGCCAAATATTAAGATAGATTATGGTTCCACTGTGACTGATGACTTAATGGGTTTTCTCAAAATAATTTTTGTTACTGAGTGCGTATACATTATGTAGTTTTCAACCTTGAACATACCTACATTATGTTTTGTCTTTTCTAAAGCACAAGGTCCATTGATTACTGTATATTTTTCCAACTGGAAGCAGCAATTCTCCTCAGCACAACTTAGAAAGCAATTGTTTGCAGATAATTTACCTTCTGATGTAGAACAGCCAAGAGGTGTTCCTTGGCTCAATGAAAGCCATTAAAACATACTTACAAGTTCGTAACTATAATCTTTGAGTGGGTTATTGGCTTGAAATGTGAGAAAGGTAATCCACCAATACGGCTAGTGTCAAATGTTTTTGACAATAGGAATAAATCAAATTGGTAAAATAATATTATTCTACTATTTCAGGAGTAATATTTTAACAGCTTTATTGATGTCTATCAGCAATCAGAAGGTACAATAACACAGATGAATTATTTCCTGCTACAGGACTCTGTGAGGCAGCCCTGACCTTCTACATATTTCTGGCTCGAGAACAAGACTCTTTCACCGTCACACCTGAGAAATTTTGCAACATCTTGCTCATGCTGATGTCCTGTATCATTGAAAGTGTATGTGGAGAAAATGAAAATGTCAGGGGAGGTAACTGACAGTGCCACAGGGAAGAGAGATTTCAGTCAGACTGACAATATGTTCGAAATCCGAGAATCTTGTGCCTGGTATCCCATCAGCTGCCTGTAGAGTGATTATGGTTATTTTATGCTGTAGGTCAGTAAATATTGTCCTTTTTATCCCTGAAACACTATAAAGGACCAGTTTTAACATTTTATCCTAATATGATAAATGCCAGCGCCACAGATCTGTATTTAAGAGCAACTCTTTTACCATTTTAATTGTTGACGTTGTCATATTAGTACTAAAAAGATGTATTCATTTCCTACCCCAAAACTGCTTTTTGTTATGTAGGCTATCCTGATGATTTGCAAACCAAACGGCTATGTTTTTAAAGGAATTTGATCCAGAGTGCATTCATCCACACAGTGTAAAGAAAATATATTGGTTTTAAATGTGATGTGGTAGAAAGAAAAATAAATGAATGCCCACACCCACTCACTGCTTCTAACAGTGAGCCTCAGTGTTGATGTGAATCATCAGCGGCTGGAGATGATGCCGTGTACAAGGCTAGTTCACTGTGCCATTATATTGCGTTGGGGCAGTCTCATAGTCTGTATTGTATTTTCCTGGTGGTAATGTAAGACATGCAGAGGCTCACATGTCTCAGGGTAGCCAGTGTTCACTCATTTGTAGACTTGACTAATTAAAAAAAAAATTTTTTTTTAAGCCTGTGAGAGAAATAGCCACAATAAGAGATGATTTTTCATTCTGCTTGCCAATGGCCCTCAGAACTGCTCCATTGTCCTGCATCAGTCAATAAAACAGTGATTCCCAGGCAGATGCATAAGCATGTGTGCTTGCATGTCAAGCATGTGCACTGCCTTGCATCATGCATATTGTGGTTAATTATGAGCTATCATCTTTTTCTAGCTTGTGTCTCAAAACAGTAAAATCTCTCTCTTGTGAAATCCCTATCAAACGAGGAGAAGATGAGCTTTAAGGCAGCTGTTAACCACAGCAGATATAATCCCAATCACCAGGAAATTCACATATTAACAAGGGAAGGGCACTTAAACTTGAAGCTGTTTATAGATAGTTTTTCTTTCTTTTCTTTTTTTTTTTTAACATGGAGATGTCCAAGCTGTGCCTTCAACATATATGATATATCTGATAACCTTAAGCAGTAGGCTACCAATATCTAAATACATTGTGCTCTTGTGAATTTCCCAGTGGCAGTTATTGGAAAAGCACAGAAAGAATGCATAGTGATTGGTGCAGGCAGCAAGTCCTTCTTTAAACCACAGGCAGCAGAAAGCACAAACCAGCTGTTTATTTTCTAGTGGTGAGCACATGCAGATCCAGCCTAAAATGAGTCTGCTACATTTATATAAACAGTCCCCAGCTGGATATGGGTTTTGTTTGCTCGCTAGCCTCCCAGTAAGTTAACATAGCAAAGCAACGAGTCTTATTACAATATGTATTATTGAAACAAAAATCTAAACTTTAAAAGTCCATGGCAGGATTTGTTAAATCTCTTTGAAGCCATGTACAGACAAGGGAAATCTTCACATCTCCCTCTGGTGAATGTGTTCAAAGATCATCATAAAATAGTTAAATGATAGACATATTATATGTTCACATAATAATAGTACCTTGCAAGCCACTTTAAAATAGATTTACTATCATTGAAATCATTTTTTATCTAGTCTATTATTCTGTTTATATGCATTCATTATTAACATCACATTTGGGATACATGGTCTCTAATGTTATCCATCAATTTGACACACATTCAGGCTCCCTGGGATCGATGATAATGCATCAGGTCCCAGGAGACAGAGACGGGTCTGTAATGCGTCTCAATCCCCTTAGCATTAACTAAGGTGACGTCTGCTGTTAGACATCTTTTAGGCAGAGTGAAGGCAACCTGCGTTAAGATCAGCCTTAAAGGATTTATTGAAAGCCTTTTTCTCAGTATGGCCTTGTGTAGCATCCGCTCTCTCAAGATGGAGCTTCACTCTGTTTAAACATGGCCCAATGGGGAAATGGATAGGTCGTCAACTGACACCATATCTGAACGTTTAAAAAAAACAGGAAGCCCATTAAAGCACATCTCTGCTCTTTATGCAAGTGAAAACATGAACACAAACCATTTTATTAACCTTGTTCCACTTAGCTACATCTGAGCTATACAGTGAGCAGGATGTTGTGCAAAATAAAGTCAATATGACCCGATAAAGCAAGGTTTGTGTCCTCTGTTAGAACACAACAAGGTTACATCTATTGTAATGTGAGATTCCTGTTTTTGAATATGATTTAATCGTGTTTTTTTGAAGGTCTGAACAAACCTAGGGAGAAGCTGCAGTTGAATGGTTAGTTTCTGAAAAGAAAGCTATTGATGAGGCTGCACTATGATTGCAAATAAGGTCCATCCATCCATCCATCTTCATCCGCTTATCCGGGGTCGGGTCGCGGGGGTAGCAGCTCCAGCAGGGGACCCCAAACTTCCCTTTCCCGGGCCACATTAACCAGCTCCGACTGGGGGATCCCGAGGCGTTCCCAGGCCAGGTTAGAGATATAATCCCTCCACCTAGTCCTGGGTCTCCCCCGAGGCCTCCTCCCAGCTGGACGTGCCTGGAACACCTCCCTAGGGAGGCGCCCAGGGGGCATCCTTACCAGATGCCCGAACCACCTCAACTGGCTCCTTTCGACGCAAAGGAGCAGCGGCTCTATTCCGAGCTCCTCACGGATAACTGAGCTTCTCACCCTATCTCTAAGGGAGACGCCAGCTACCCTCCTGAGGAAACCCATTTCGGCCGCTTGTACCCTGGATCTTGTTCTTTCGGTCATGACTCAGCCTTCATGACCATAGGTGAGGGTAGGAACAAAAACTGACCGGTAGATTGAGAGCTTTGCCTTCTGGCTCAGCTCTCTTTTCGATCCAACGGGAGCGATAAATTGAATGTAATACTGCACCTGCTGTGCCGATTCTCCGACCAATCTCCCCGCTCCATTGTCCCTCACTCGCGAACAAGACCCCAAGGTACTTGAACTCCTTCACTTGGGGTAAGGACTCATTCCCTACCTGGAGAAGGCACTCCATCGGTTTCCTGCTGAGAACCATGGCCTCCGATTTAGAGGTGCTGATCCTCATCCCAGCCGCTTCACACTCGGCTGCGAACCGATCCAGTGAGTGCTGAAGGTCACAGGCCGATGATGCCATCAGGACCACATCATCTGCAAAAGCAGCGATGAGATCCCCAGCCCACCGAACTGCAACCCTCTCCACCCCGACTACGCTCGATATCCTGTCCATAAATACTACAAACAGGATTGGTGACAAGCGCAGCCCTGGCGGAGGCCAACTCTCACCTGAAACGAGTCCGACTTACTGCCGAGAACCCGGACACAGCTCTCGCTTTGGTCGTACAGAGATTGGATGGCCCTGAGAAGAGACCCCTCACCCCGTACTCCCGCAGCACCTCCACAGTATCTCCGGGGCACCCGGTCATACGCCTTCTCCAGATCCACAAAACACATGTAGACTGGTTGGGCATACTCCCAGGCTCCCTCCAGGATCCTTGCGAGTAAAGATCTGGTCCGTTGTTCCACGACCAGGACGGAATCCGCATTGTTCCTCTTCAACCTGAGAGTCGACTATCGACCGAACCCTCCTTTCCAGCACCTTGGAGTAGACTTTACCGGGAGGCTGAGAAGTGTGATACCCCTGTAATTGGCACACACCCTCTGGTCCCCCTTTTTTAAAAAGGGGAACCACCACTCGGTCTGCCACTCCTTACGCATCGTCCCAGACTTCCACGCAATGTTGAAGAGGCGTGTCAACCAAGACAACCCCTCCACACCCAGAGCTTTAAGCATTTCTGGACGGATCTCATCAATTCCTGAGGCTTTGCCACTGTGGAGTTGTTTAACTACCTCAGCAACCTCCACCAGGAAATTGATGCCAATCCCCCCTCATCCTCCAGCTCTGCCTCTACCATAGAGGGCGTATTAGTCGGATTTAGGAGTTCCTCAAAGTGCTCCTTCCACCGCCCTATTACCTCCTCAGTTGAGGTCAACAGCGTCCCCATCCTTACTGTACACAGCTTGATGGTTCCCCTGCCCTCCTGAGGTGGCGAACGGTTTTCCAGAAGTACCTTGGTGCCGACCGAAAGTCCTTCTCCATGTCTTCTCCGAACTTCTCCCACACACGCTGCTTTGCCTCTTTCACGGCAGAGGCTGCAGCCCTTCGGGCCCTTCGGTACCTTGCAACTGCCTCCGGAGTCGTCTGGGATAACATCCCGGAAAGACTCCTTCTTCAGTCGGACGGCTTCCCTGACCACCGGTGTCCACCACGGTGTTCGTGGGTTACCGCCCCTTGAGGCACCCAAGACCCTAAGACCATAGCTCCTCACCGCAGCTTCAGCAATGGAAACTTTGAACATTGTCCACTCGGGTTCAATGCCCCCAGCCTCCACAGGGATGCACGAAAAGCTCCGCCGGAGGTGTGAGTTGAAAGTCTGTCGGACAGGGCCTCCTCCAGACGTTCCCAATTTACCCGCACTACCCGTTTGGGCTTACCAGGTCTGTCCAGAGTCTTCCCCTGACCCAACTCACCACCAGATGGTGATCGGTTGACAGCTCTCTTCACCCGAGTGTCCAAAACATATGGCCTCAGATCAGATGAAACGATTATAAAATCGATCATTGACCTTTGGCCTAGGGTGCTCTGGTACCAAGTACACTTATGAGCATCCCTATGTTCGAACATGGTGTTCGTTATAGACAATCCATGACTAGCACAGAAGTCCAACAACAAACAACCACTCTGGTTTAGATCAGGGAGGCCGTTCCTCCCAATCACGCCTCTCCATGTGTCTCCATCATTACCCACGTGCGCGTTGAAGTCCCCCAGCAGAACTATGGAGTCCCCGACTGGAGCCCCATGCAGGACTCCACTCAAGGCCTCCAAGAAGGCCGAATACTCTGAACTCTTGTTTAGTGCATATGCACAAACAACAGTTTTCCCCCCCACAACCCGCAGGCGTAGGGAGGCGACCCTCTCGTCAACCGGGTTAAACTCCAACGTAGCGGCGCCAGCCGAGGGGCTTGTGAGTATCCCCACACCCGCCCGGCGCCTCACACCCTGGGCAACTCCGGAGAAGAAAAGAGTCCAATCCCTATCCAGGAGTATGGTTCCAGAACCAAGACTGTGCGTAGAGGTAAGCCCCACCAGATCTAACCGGTAGCGCTCCACCTCCCGCACAAGTTCCGGCTCCTTCCCCCACAGAGAGGTGACATTCCACGTCCCCAGAGCCAGCCTCTGCTGCCCGGGTCTGGTCCGTCGAGGCCCCTGACCTTCACTGCCACCCATGTGGCAGCGCACCCGACCCCAGCGGTTCCTCCCACAGGTGGTGGGCCCATGGGATGGAGGGATGTCCGCCATGTAGCTTTTTCGGGCTGTGCCCGACCGGGCTCCGTGGCAAACCCGGCCACCAGACGCTCGCTGACGAGCCCTCCATCTGGGCCTGGCTCCAGACGGGGGCCCCGGGCTTCCTCCGGGCAGGGTCACTTCATCCCTTCCTCGATTTTTCATAGGATTTTGAACCATTCTTTGTCTGGCCCCTCACCTGAGACCACTTTGCCTTGGGAGACCCTACCAGGAGCACAAAGCTCCAGACAACACAGCCCTCAGGTTCATAGGGACACACAAACCTCTCCACCACGATAAGGTGATGGTTCCCGGAGAAGCAAATAAGGTCAAAACTTGTAATTTACATTTGGTTTGTAAAAGTAAATAATTTTTAAACTACATACCTACATTTTTTATTTATTTCAGGCTAATCATTAATTTGTGCAGGTCTGTTTTTAATCACCGTGTTACAGCCCACAATAGGTTGTTGCTCTATGGGATCATCAAAGCTGAAAGTCTGGTTTGTGTGTGTTACCATTTTTTTTTCCAATTCCTAAAACAGTTTTGCAAACTAGGCTGGTTTTATCAAAATACACAATTCACAAAACCACACACCCAAACTGCAAAAAACCTCATATATCCTGCAAAATGAAGCACAAACTACATCTAGCATTATCAAAATCAAACTTTTGCACCAAATGGCACACACTTCATTCATATTACCAGATTTTTGTCTAACCAACTACACACTATTGGGCATAATGAGAAGCACTCATCTTTAGTATGCTTTGCCATAATACTAAAATAGTTCAAATTGTAGAACATTCTTCAGATTATTCACATGCACAAAAATATTTGCAGATACACACACATGCTGTTGAAACATTTTTTTTTTCATATCTGCTGTGCAACATATGCACAGCAGATATATTTACATTGGACTGAACAAAAATATGCTCACAAAAAACGGTAAACTGAAAAAGAAAATTGCAGAAAAAATGTATATAGGAAAAAAAAAGAGGCAAGAAAAAGAATTAGGCAGCATCTTGCCACACCTGTGGTCGTTTCATAGTGCTTACTTCCTGATTGAAGTGGTAACAGTTAACCATTGAGGTGTTTGGCCAGGTGGCACTTATATTGGTCAATTAGCTCATGTAGTGTCATTTTTAATGGCAGTGTTTTTAAATGGCAAAACATGTGACTTTATGTCAGATTGTTGTGTCTTATGCAGAGAACCGTGTTCAGTGCATTTAAAAAGTGCCATTTTGAATTGCAAAATGTGTGTAAAGCAGGAAATGTGTTTAGACTTTCGGAGACTTGAGAAGAGGTTTTGCTCTCTGTGTGTCAGTTTAAATAATTGTGCTATGTATGTCATTTTAGTGTGTTAGCAATTGGAAAAATATGTAATGTAACCTGGACTGGTTGGTACACAGATGAAACAATAGTCACTTGAAATACCTCCAAGCTTTTTTCTAAGTGAAAATAGCACTGCCATATTTGTCAGGTGAGTGGGTGGTCCAGCTCCATTGTAGGGAAACATAACCACCTGTATCCCAGAACAGATGGTGTAATATACCTTCTACTGGGCAAGCAACTGGGGGAGTCACTGAGCACACTGACAAATACCAGACAACTGTTGACCGTATAAATAATATATATCCTTATACACAAACTAATGAGCAGCACAAACAGGATGAATATTTTCCCAAAAGACAACACATTAACACACAGTTTAGTCACACTATTCTTTCTATTTGTTTCAGGTCCACGGCTAGCTCTGGCAAGATTATTGTCAGGTAAGCACGCAGTGTATCTTTTAGTGTAGCGGCTGTCTGATCTTTTTGTTAGAATATATCAGCAGCTCCTTCAGTTTGAACCATTACTGACTATTTTCAGTTGGTAAAAAGAAACCTCCGAGCAAAAAAAATTATAAAGCCTGAAAACACCTGTGATTGTTTATACAACAGAAGAATATTATTTTCTAAATAGCTGAAATATTTTATATTTTAACTTCTTAAAAACGAGCATGACAACAATCTGTTGAACTTTCTCGTCCTGTAATCGATAACTTTGTCGGGACCTGTTGAAGGCAGAGGCATCTCTTAATCACACATGGCGTGGAGACCCACTTAGAATGGACAGTGTTGCTGAAGGGTATTAACCAGGGCTGAAACGATTCCTCGAGTAACTTGAATAATTCAATCACTAAAAATCCTCCAAAAATGATTTGCCTCGAAGCTTTGTTTAATTCATGTTACCAACGTTGTATCGCTCACGGTGTTTCCGCACAGAGGATTATTACTGTCGCACACCGAGCTGACGCTGCTTGCGACACATGCCATGAAGACTGATTACAAAATGAAGAGAGAGCGCAAGGGGCTAAGAAGAGACAGGCTGGAGAAAACGACAGAAAGTGTCCAAAGTTTGGAATCAGTTCAAACGTAATTAAAACGAAAACTCTGTACAGTGTGTCTACTGCAAAATCGAACTAGCTTACCACAATAATAGCACGACGTCAATGCTTCAGCATCTCAACAGAAAACATTGAGTCTAACTTAATCATCCATCCCACGAAGCGGACCCGACAAAAGTAAATCACAGAGTCGTATGGACGATGAAACTACACCAAACACAACTACCAAAAACAAAGACAAGAAAATACGTAGTGGTGACCACGATTTGATCTAAAGAGCCAACTTGTTGACTATCCCTTCGGAAAAACAGCTGATTGTTGCGCACCATTTTCTCTCACTCTCCACGGAGAAACGGCTGATCAACGATCTACTAGCATAAGTGTAACAGAGCTGTGTGACATTGTAATCAAATGTATAAATGAAAATAGGTTGAGTATAACTAATATTTACATATAGGATCAGTCTCAGGTTGAAACTTGTAGTTCTGAAAGTTAAGTTGCACAATTTAAGGTCATGTTTATGTATGTTTAATGTAGGCCTTAGTTTGAGGTTATTGCATTTCCGAAAATGTTTTCTTTAAAAACAATGTAATATGGCACTTAAATGCACTTAATATGTTTAGTTTGTTGAGAGATGATATTGTAAGCAAATGTAGGCAAAAAAAATTTGCTTTTTCTGAAAATTAAACCAAACTATTGTATATTATTGCTCTTCAATAAAACAAAAGTATTTCTTATCCAATTAATCAATGGAATAATCGGTAGAATACTCGATTACTAAAATAATCGATAGCTGCAGCCCTAGTATTAACAGACAAAAATACTGTGTGTGTGAAACCGTGTGTGTATTGCATACCCCCAAATTTTCACCCCGTCACCATCTTAAGATCTCTTATTTTATCAACTAAAGCTCACGTGGCCATCCTCTGCTGGACTCTGACATGAAATGGCTTTCTCTTGTTTGGAAAAGGCTCAGTCACGTGCAGGTTTGACCACACAAACTCTCTTGTTGTATTTCAGAGCAGCGCTGCAGCCCTGGGCAGTTTGCCTGCCGCAGTGGGAAGATGCAGTGTATCCCAATGTCCTGGCAGTGTGACGGCTGGACAGCATGTGAGGACAAGAGTGACGAGATGGACTGTCCCCGTGAGTATAGCTCACTTAAGCCCTTTTACACCCACTCTGTTACCGAACAGCCATAACATGATAGATTTCTTGAAAGAATAGCAACATACCGGGACCTTTTTCACACTTGGACGATCAGATCACAGCTGGACGGCTCTAAATACAGGTGTGAATGCACCCAGAATGCTTTAAGGACGCACTGGGATCTAATCAAGAGACATCCAGAGGTGTTCAGTGATGCATATCGACCACATGTGAACAGTATTAGCCTTTAGTGTGAGCGCAAAATGCATCCCTGACTGAATCGATGGACAACCCTGTAACATTTGTAGTGTTCCAAACCCCAAACACAGTTCAATCCAGCTATTTACTTTTGCCAAACAGCTCAGATGTGGCTTCAACACTGCAGGTCCTCCTAAAACACCACAAGGAATCAAAATTCAGGACTAGAAGCTCCTGACTGGCAGCGTCAGATGGCAGGGGGGAGGCAGAGTTCAACTCTGAGTGGCTGCACGTGTGTCTCTGTTTTTGTTTACTGCCGGTTGATCTCGTCAACACTGCATAGATGTGCTAAGCCTTTGACCGAAATCCTATTGTTTTCGACTCTTAAATCCAGAGAGACCTTATCCCCAGATATCTGACCGCATAATAGGAATTATTTAAAGGATTGAGTTCAGCATGTGACCTCAATACAGCAGTAGTTGTGCATGCTCTCGCGTTAATGCTGTAGGCCTGCCAACAACACTGTACTGATTGAGTTTTTAACACTGGACTCTATTCATTTATAGAACCGGCAATAAAAGTAGGAATTGTTTGTTAAAATAAGATTCCTTGTTTTCTCATGAAAAGTCCTTAATACAAATACATTTACAGTATATTCTGTATGTTCAGAAGTAAATCTGCTTATTATTATCAATTTCACACTTGCGAGCTGAACATTGTGCATTATTTACCCATTCCCTTTGTGCTTGTAGCTGTGGTTTCATAGAGGAAGGCAAGAAAACTCCACACAATGCCCACACATACCTCAGTAAGGACTTATTGTCTGCTAAATCAACAGCACGCATGGAAATCAATATTCTTGTTTGGGATTAGCTCTTTGTTGAAAAGGTGGAGTGATCCCTCACACTAATTCCAGCTCGACACATACCAGCGGAAACTGCTCAACCTTGTAACTTCACTAAAGGTTAAAGAGGAAACCCTATAATGTGAATATCCAGTTGGCAGCAAGCACATTGCAAACTGTAAACAAGAAAGCCATGATGCCAACCAGTTGCATTAATACTCTAAACCGAAATAAATGCAATCCATTATAAGGTTTTTATTTATGAATTCTCAAAATGTCAACAGTTGTGTGTTCAGGTTAGTTTATGTCTCAATTTAGGGAGCTGAGTTGCTCTTTCTTACTAATTCAAAGCAGAAGAAATAATTTCACTAAATCAAGGAAACACTGAGTTTATTTATGGCCTACAGTGTCACTTAAAAACCACCTGTAAAGGATTACCGGTCAGTTTTCAGGATGAGTCATAATAAATATCATAATGAACCTCGACACAGATCGAAATCCAAAGCACATGAAGTAAATAATAAGCGGGAGAATGAAGTGTACGTAGAGGAATACCAGCAGTAGTCCATACAGTCTGTGGAAATTGTATAAATATATGAACTTATAGCTAAATTATTATTTTATAACAAAGAAGGCTTTTGCACATACATGATTTAGAATGTGGTCCTAACAGGCAGAGCCGGTGCTGAAGCAGTGCCGGAGTCAGGCTTTTAACATGTTGCACAACATAAACCAATATGTGCACTGGAAAATGATCCAAAGATCCTTTTTTGTTGTTGTAATAATACAAAAACTTGTCTACACTTGTTGAACCTGAGTCTTCTTTTATTCAGCTATAAAGGAGGAGAGGTTTCGTTTTGGCAATGGATATGACCAGGTAGAAGACGTCATCGGTGTGGCTCAGCCTGTGCGCTTTAACAGTAAGCATCTCACTTCGCTCCCCCGTAAATTGTAGTTGATCATAAAGTTGTTGAATTTGAAATTGAAAGTTGCATTATGTGTATGCAGCTTTTATCAACCACAATGCTAAAGTTTCTTTTCTGTCCATAGAGAAATGCCCCAGTGGGTGGCACCACTATGAGAAGACGGCCAGCTGTTACAAAGTGTACCTGAGGAACGAGAACTACTGGCAGGCCGTGGATACCTGTCAGAAAGTCAACGGCTCATTGGCTACTTTTGTTACCAACGAGGAGCTGCAGTTCATACTGAAGATCGAGGTGGATTTTGACGACAAAGTCTGTGAGCGCAGAGACCAGTGCAAGTGAGTTTTTTTCCTCTTTCTTGCCTTTTTACGTGGCCTTTTTATTTACGGAGAAAATAGCTGCTTTCATTCATTTATAGAAAAGGAAGCTCTACAAACTCAACTCAGTCTCTAGAGATCAAAACCTTTTGAGTTGCAAATCTACTTTTCTAACCCATTAAACGTATGCTTTGTTCGTTTTTTTTTTGTTTGTTTTTTTTATGAAATAACTATACAGTATACATATACAGTCAAATGTATCTGTGTGTTCCAGCAGAGGTGGGGGACTGACAGTGCTCTGTCATTGGTTGCAGGCCATCTAGTGGCCAATAGGGGCTGTTAAAAAGTGCTCAATACTGGCTTATGAATAAAACCTGAAATGGATCATTTGACAGTAAAATCCAAACATTGTAGCAATTTAGTTTTTTTGTTTGTTTTGAAGGTTCTGGGTGGGCTACCAGTATGTGATCACCAATCAGAACCACTCCCTGGAGGGCCGCTGGGAGGTCTCATACAAAGGTATGTGGCTTTATCTGCTCTAGAAAGCAAACTACTGTTTTGTGACTTGATTGTTGTAATGCTTAAAAATGTTTTGTCTTTCACCGACAGGGTCGATGCAGGTGTTTCTGCCACCTGAGGGTCTGACCAAATTTGGAGACGCGTCTCCCACCCAGGACAACGTCTTCTGTGCCCAGCTGCAGCGCTTTCAGATCAAAAACATGAATGAACGAGGCCTGCACAGCTGGCATGCTGAGAACTGCTACAAGAAGTTTCCCTTTCTCTGCAAGAGGAGTATGTGCTCATTTTGTGTTTTCCATTAGGAAATGCATACAATGTTTATCTTGGACTATGTCTTGATGATGTATTTTCCCAACAGGGCAAACGTGTGTGGATATAAAAGATAATGTTGTAAACGAGGGCTACTACTTCACCCCTAAGGGGGACGACCCGTGTCTGAGCTGCACGTGTCATGACGGCGAGCCTGAGATGTGCGTGGCTGCGTTGTGTGAGCGTCCGCAGGGCTGCCAGCACTTCCGCAAGGATCCCAAAGAGTGTTGCAAGTTCACCTGCCTGGACCCAGGTACTGCCACATTAGCAGAAGAGTTGTGTTAGATGCTGCATAGAAACCTTGAGTATTCATCCTTGGAGGTTTGCACAAGGTGGCGCTCCTAACAAATCTACAGTGTATTTAATTTATTGCAACGTGTGACATTTTCTTCTGAGCTCTTTCAGCCACAGGAATTTTTTTTACTGTTTGCAAGAGACATGCAACATAATTTTAAAATATTTGTTACATTTAGTTTAAGAATAACATCAGGATTTAATTGATCCTGTTTTTAAATGAAGTGATGGCATCTACTGTCTACCCTACTACTAGATTTTTCCATGAACTCAGTTGACACATGAGGTGTAATGAATCATTTTTTCAAATAGTTTAATCTTCATACATGAACAATGCGGAATTCCTTTATGAGCTGGACGAGAGAAATGTGTGCAGTTGTCATACTCTGGAGGACCAATGAGCTTTCAGCGTGTGCTGTGATACTCTTATTTTGTCACCTTTTCTCTTTTTTTCCTCAGATGGAAGCAGTCTGTTTGACTCTATGGCCAGCGGGATGAGACTGATCGTCAGCTGTATCTCGTCCTTCCTCATCCTTTCTCTGCTGCTCTTCATGGTCCACAGACTCCGTCAGCGGAGACGTGAACGCATCGAAACTCTGATTGGAGGAAACTGTGAGCATTAAGCCTGTTGGACACACACACACACACACACACACACACACACACACACACACACACACACACACAAAACTCTCCTAACAATAATTCTCATCATAATCAGTTCTAAGTTGAACTATAGTAACCAACACTCATTGCACCGTGCTCTTTGTTACAGAGCAATTCAGACTCTCTCATAGATCAAGAATATTGAAGAAAGTGTGTGTGTGTGTGTGTTGATCTGCTCAGTGCACCACTTTAACCTCGGAAGACGAGTCCCAGGCTTTGACTACGGCCCAGATGCCTTTGGCACAGGCCTCACTCCCCTGCATTTGTCTGATGATGGAGAGGGAGGCGCTTTCCATTTCCAAGAGCCTCCTCCGCCGTACGCAGCCTACAAATACCCCGACATCCACCACCCTGACGATCCCCCTCCTCCTTACGAAGCCTCCATCAACCCAGACAGCCTCCTCTACGTGGACCTTGGTAGGCGCAGAGCCTTGTTTCTGATTCATGTATCTCATCATGTACAGAGTGTAACGCGCTCGTCCTTATTCCCTCTCTTTGTCGTTACCTGCAGGACACCATGGGGTTTCCGTGGTGCCGAGCCAGATGAACGTCATGAGAGACGGGCTCCAGACCGATATTCCCAACGCCTCTGGTCCCATGCCAGACTTGGCGCCGTCCTCTCAGGAGAGGGAGGACTCTATAGATAGCAGCACTTTCCTGGTCGGGCCCGACACCCCGACAGATGGCCACGCCTCCGCTTCCATGCCCGCAGACTGCGCCTCCTCTCTCAGTACCGTAGTATAGGACTGTGGACGGACAGCAGGGAGCTGCATCCGGACATTACCTGCTGGTTGAGGATGGTCCTGAGTGCATTCTGCACGCAACAGACTGTTTTCATTTATTGAAATGCTGACTGCAGGGAGAAGAGTTTAGGTTTGTACAGACACATCAGAAGCAGCCCGTTTTTTTTTAAATTTTTTTTTATTGTTTTTATTTTTTAAGGTACGAGGATGCCGTCTTTCTGAAGACTCTTCTGCAGTTGTCCTGAGTGTTGTTATTTTTATTTTTTTTTCATATAAACACTGGCATCCGAGGGAGCAGAGAGGACTGTTTCTGAACAGAGGGGAAAAAAGACTTCATTGAAGCTGAGAAGGCTGCACTTTTACTTTTAGCATCGACTGAGCAAAGCTTTTAAAACATCTCAGAGTTGGCCTGAAAGGTCGAGAAGCCCTGATGTAAATACCCCTTCAGGTCTGTGCCGGTCAAATTTGTTATACTTGTGTTTGTTGACTTGTCACAGTCCAGCACAACACAGAGAATGACAGACTGACAGTGAAGCCAGCTATTGTTCCTTTTGCGTTTTTGTTTGCATCTTACTGTTGTTCAAACTGACTTATCTGTGTTGATCTGTCGGTCTCCAGGCTACAATAATGTTCTCATCAGCCCCAGAGCTCAATTTCTACTCGCTCCTAAGAATCTAATGTCCTCTCACTTTCTTATTAGTCTGACAAATGAAGCTGTCTTCCAGGTTTATAGTGCATATTTGCAGCAAAAAGTTTTGTCGTTAAGAAGTTTAATCTTGCAAGGTTTTTAGTAGGTAATGCCGACGCAAGGCATTATGTATCAAGGAATGTTGTGGTACTGATAAATATCTGAGTTTGTTATTGTGTTCTTTTGTTGATGATTTATGACTGCAGGCTGTCATCTTGATTGTTTGTTTATTTTCTCATGGGATAGATGCAGTATGAACTCCCCACTGATCAGCGAGCGGAAGCGATGAAGCTTTTCAAGTGTTCGTGTGAAGATTAGGGATGATATTATCCGGTCATTAAATTTGAGGAAATCAATTTATTTAAGATAACCGTTCCAATCATGAAGTGGTTTAATCATACAGATGTTGTTACTTTATTGTCAACTCTTTGCAGCATAGTTGTGTATTTGCTAACTGAACCATGTTTAGTGATTCAAAGCTCAATGTTTTGCACGCTCATCCCTCGATTTAATCAAGGTTTTTTGCAAAGAAATTTGTAAGCTGTCACATTTGGATGCTGCCCTTCCATTCCTGATGTATTTGTATGTGTGGTTCTTCACGCGATACATCTGTTATCTCAGTGATAGAAGTTGTTTTCAGCTCCTGATGAAGATCACTGACAGTAGCTTGGATCTTTTTCTGTTTGGTGTTGATGGGTCTGTTACCGTCCTTGTTTCTCAGTGGGATTGCAGCAACAAAATATTTTAATAAAATAAAAAAAAAGTGTAAACTTGTATATTTGGAACTTGTTAGACCCCTCTTATGACGACAATCGTTTGATTCACTTGAGGATGAATTTAACAAAGCCTGAAGAAGTTACATGAGTCGTCTCACAGCCACCAGCATTCAAACCGCTTTGATCTGCATCAAGAAAACCAGCTGTAAATGTGTCCGAATGACTTGTCTGTGTATTTTCATGTTTGAATGTACTGTGTGTTGTGCTGAAGCTTATTTTCCCCATTTTTCTTTTGCTTTGTTTTTGGCATTGACAATCCACAGCGGATTATCCAACAAACAAAATCTCATAAATTGTGGGAAAAAGTAGCGTCTGCATGTCTGTAGGTGTAGGAGATGATGTTCTGGGTGGTTTTTTTTCATCGTTTGTTTAGTTGTTTTTTTGGGGGGGTTTTTTTCAACCTGCTTTTTGGAACTGCAGTGCATGTTTTTATCTTTTGGCATGTCAGGATGTTAAATCTCAACAGTCCATACTGTACAGTAGGTTCAAAGACTCCTGCATATAGTTTAACATCTCCATATGCATCACAACCCTGCCCGTGAACCGAACAGCTGCATTTACACTGCTAGACTATGGTGGTATGACAACAAATTTGATTGGATTTGGAATGTTTTATGTATTATACAACAAATGCTACATTTCATTGTCTTTTATTTCATAGCCTTTTAATTACCAAAAAAAGAAGCTTCATTTGCAGGGGGTGGGCTTGTGTTTTTCTGAGCTAGATGTACATCTAATCAAATGCCAAATAAATTGCACCATGAAGGACGACTTGTGTCAGTGGGTATGAACACAGCATCCATCGTACTGAACTTTATGTTGAACCTCAACAATCACGACATTTAGCTGCTCTATGAGTCCTGCAGGAAAGTCAACCAAATGTCAGAGGATTAAGGTGGGATGCAGGGAAATCCCCCCCACCAACAGTGAGATGGAGGTTGTTGGATACATCCAGTCCACGGCAATGAAAAGATTCAAATAATTTAAAGAAAGACGATATAGCGCACCTCACGGTGACTCATAAGGCAGTGGGCGGAGCAGAGATAGATAGCGATACCCTGCTGGAGAGCATTGTGGCTGAAGAAAAGAGGCTTTGTTCACACGGGCCAAGTAGTGACAGAATCACATCATCTATTCCTGGATGGAAGAGACATAGTTTTTATATGTCAAGTTGAGGATAACATTGTTCCACATTTATTTATTTTTTTACTTTTGAGATCGTTACAGGTGCTACATTTCTACACCCTCCTTATATGAAGCCATATATATTATGTTCCCTTCTAATTAAGCGTGCTACACATCCACTGACTTTCCCATGAGATGAATGGGTCTTGTTACTGGTCACTAGGCATCTATGCTGGCAGCAGTGGCAGGGAGGAAGGGGGTGGGGGGGTGGGGGAAGCTGTCCTGCATCAATGCGCCTGTTGATCAGAAAAGACCACTAGACTGCTAATGACACGCTTCACTGATCAGACCAGGAGAAAATAAAACTCAGCTTCCACCTCAGTTCCCATTTAAGCAAGACATCCGCACTGATCTTCAGTCTACCTCAGATACGACACCTGTCTGGAGTCTTCGGGCTGCGGGATCCCACCATGGTTTGGACTCCTGCTCTCCTCGTGATTGTGATTTCATACGTTAATTCAGGTGAGGGTCCGCTTGGAGTCTCAGAAGATAAAGAATATATTTATAATAATGCAATTTCTAAATTCAAGCTAATTAAACAAAAGAAGAAACATTATGCTTGCCAATATTTTTGCTATTTTTATATTCCAGAGGACTACTGTTACGGTGAGCCACACTGTGGTAAGTAATGGACTACTTTTTATTATTTTAAAACACACACACAGCTATTTAAATAATATGATCTCTTATTAAAATGTAAACTGTCCTCATAGTATATTAGCACTCTGTCCTCACTTGTTGGTGAATAATTTACTGGCCATAGGGAGACATTAATCAACTGAAATAGACCATGATTATAAACAATTAAACTTCTGTTTCTATCATTCTTTTTAAACTGTGTAGCTGTTCTAAGTTGGTGACCCCTTAAAATGAAGCAGTGTCTTCTTGCAATAGTTGAATATGTCTTTGAGTTGTGAGCAAATGTTCAACTCTCAGATTGGGTGTTTTGAATAATTGTTTTTGGAGGCCTCGAGAGGTTAAATTGTCCAGTATTGCACAAGACAAAAAGGAAAAGATTAGAGAAAGTCATAAGAAAAAAAAAACTCCCCACAAACCACAACGCCCAATTAGTAGCTGTTCCGAAGCTTTTGATCGTATCATGCAATCTTCCTAGTTGACAAAACATAGAAGAAGAATCAGAAAAACGTGACATTTGAACATCTCCTGCGCAATTTCATGACAACTGGGCAACGTGAAGAGGGCATGTTATGATTGAAAGCTCTGGAAAAGCTACTAAATGGACCATGCGGTGAGATTGTTTTGTCAGTTTCCAAGATCAAGAATTAGCTCTGTCATAAACTTTAAACCAATAAAAGGTAATTTGATAACAACTGGGAAAACTCCATCTGCTGAGCAAGATCGTGAGATTTGATCAAAAGCTCCAGAACAGCTGCACAATCAGGACCTTGTGGTGAAGTTGTTTGGTCAACATCTTGTGCTGTTTCTGAGGTCAAGAATGAACTATAACCTTCAACATTTTTCTTCTTTCCTGTCACAATAATCACCTGGAGGTTAATCTCGGAGACCACTAATGTAGATAACACTTCTTCTGCTCCGTCGTTCACCGGTGTATATGGTTCTTATGTAATTTCTTCGCCGTCCTCAGATCCTTATGCATGGGGAGACATGTTCCCGTCTTGTCACCCTTTACTTGAAGAGCATCACTCTCCCATCAATCTGGACCACCAGATGACCAGAAACGAGTCTCTGAGATCTTTACATCTGGAGGGCTTTGATGTGATCCAACCGGGCCACTGGGCGCTTAAAAACGACGGACACTCTGGTGAATACACCACACATCTTGTCATGACCGTGTATATTATTGTGTTGGTGATTACACCGTTCTGGTTGTTCTCAGTCGTGCTGCAGGTTGGTGGTGGCATGTCAGTGAGCGGTGGAGGTCTTCCAGATGTTTACCACACTATCCAGCTGCACTTCCACTGGGGAGGCCCGGCCACTAACGGATCAGAGCACACAGTGGACAGACGCAGATACCCGATGGAGGTACAGTATGGTCAGTAGACAAGCTCTACACCGTCACCAAGCAACTGTTGCAGCAGGCTGGTACAGTGCGGCCTCCCCTTAATGTCTGTTTTTTTTTATTTTTTTTTATTTACTTCTAGATGCACATAGTCAACATGAAGTCCATCCATCCGAATCTGACAGAGGCCTTAGGCGATCCAACAGGACTTGCTGTTCTTGGATTCTTCATTGATGTCAGTTTAAATACATTTGTTCTATATATTCCAACATTTGTAGCATACAAATACATCCTGATTTTAAGCTTTATTGCAGGTTGTTTACGCAGACCATGTGCACTTTGGACTCATATCCCAAAAGCTGTCCTCTGTCGCTTATAAAGGTCAGAGGACACTCATAGAAAATTCACTCCTGCCTGCTGTTTGTGTTGTTTGTAACTCTTTTCTCACCACTGCTGTGCCACCTCCCCTAAGGCCAAACTACTAAAATCGAGCCATTCCCGCTGATGAACCTTCTGCCAAAGCACAACATGAGTCAGTATTACCGGTATTACGGCAGCCTCACCACCCCTCCATGTTCTCAAGCGGTTGTATGGACTCTGTATGAAGTCCCCATCTACATCTCATGGTCCCAAGTAGGTCTCTTAAGTCTTTCTCTGAAAGAAAACCCATATTAATGGTTTCCTGAAAGAAAACCCACATTAAGGGTTTCCTGAGTGCTGTAAATAATCATTTATCTTTTCTCTTCAGCTGGCTCAGTTTACCTCACAGATCTTCTCTACAGAGGAGGATGCAGAGCAGGTGACACCTCTGCAGAACAACTTCAGACACATCCACCCCACCTTCAGTCGCATTGTCTCCGTGTCCAAAGATGCCAAACTCCTCACAGGGACGGCCAGTTGGCCCCTCAGGTCCGCTGTGTCACTGCATCTGCTTCAAATCATCTTGCTGGGAAGCTTCCTTTCTGGACTTTAACGACATGTTAAGTCCAAATCATGAAACATTGCATCAATAAACAAAGATGTAGTTATCCGAAAATGACATTTAGATGATGTCCAGCAAAGAAAAAATACATGAAACAAACTATGAAGAAAAGTACTGTAAACTGTTGAGTTGTTACTAAAAGTTTCATGATTGTGGCCTGCTTTCTGCAGGATTAACTCTATTATTGAGCTAAAATGTGATAAAATACATGCATCATTATTAACAGTTAAAAATAATGTGAATTTAGCACTGAAATGTGTTTTGTGATGGCAGCCATCTGTGCATTTATGACTGTAGGCCTTTTGCACTCATAGCATATTTTTGAAAAAGGTACAATCCTAATACTATATATTGTCTTTTCATTTGGCTTTGGGTCAGACATTGTAACTCCACAAAAATGTGGAGAAATGTCTAAATCGAGAGGATTCATTTAGGGGATTGCTCCGGTGCCAGATGTCCCTTATTTTCGGCCGGATGTCCGTCACCTTCCGCTTTGTTTGAATTGGCATTCTAAACTCTGGTCGATTTCTGAGGACTATGGTTAACTGCTCCTCAGATCTCTGCAGTGTAAATCCAGACAGACTATCTGTCCAATCTGAGTCTCTCTGTTGCACGACCATTGGCTGTAAATATTATTAATATATACAGTCTATGTGCACGACTTAAACAACTTTTGAACGAGCACAAGTTCCTTCCTGAGGCAATTTTGCAGAGGCACCCCCAAGACGATTGTGATTGGTTTAAAGAAATGCCAATAAACCAGAGCACGTTTTTCTCCTATCACGGAATGCTGTGTGGACTAGAATGCGAGAGTGATAATAAAGAAAAAAAAAAAAGAAGATACATTTAGTTTAAGTGAAAAGTTAGAAACAGGCTAAGCGTCTACTGCCACGCTAGCAGCTCTGTGAGTGAGGCTGTACTTGAGCTAAATGCCATCGTAAGCTTGCTAACATGCTCACAATGACAATGCTAACGTGCTGATGTTTAAAGGTGTTTAAAGGGATAGTTCGATTTTTGTGTGAGGTTGTATGAGGTAGCCTACTTATCCATAGTCAGTGTATTACCGGACTATGGAGCTCATAGAACACTACTTCAAAAAGTTAAGTTCAATGTCTTAGTTTAGCATGTTAGCATGCTAATGTTTGCTAATCACTTATTTGTTTGCTAATTAGCAATAAACACAAACACAAAGTAAAGTACACCTGAGGGTGATGGGGTCATAAATCAAAGTATGGGACAAATGAAAATGTTGACCTGATGATGGCACTTCATGGAAAGTTGAAATACTTCAATAAAAAAACAAATGTAAACCTCATGGTGGTGCTAGCATGACTAAAAAGAAAGATGAAGGCAAATACATGTTAAATTGTTAATCGTGAAGTTTTAGTAGATTTGGCTGTTGTTCACATAAGTATTATTCACTCATACAGATCTCACATAATGTCTGCCAGAACATGGTAGGCTATGTACTGCATTAAGTTACTCCCATAATCTGCTTTCACTGATATTTTGACATGTCATATAACAGGAAAACAATAGGTATAATTAATAATATACTCCTGCATCCAACATGTTAAATAGTTTGTGTGTGTGCATCATTTGCATATTTGCCAGGATCCACCAGCATCATTGTAAACCAGCAGCCTGTAGGAAGGACTTCAGGCTACACTGAACGACTGTAAAAACAAATGCAAGAAAAAAATAAACATGAGGTTGACACTTAAATGTCAGTTCACAATTTAAATTTTCTTTTAATATATTTCCTGTATTCAAACAATAAACATACACATCCTATTCTGTGTCCCATGCGCTGTTGTTGTTTTGAAGTCATAAGAGACTTTTGCTCTCTCTCTCTCTCTGCTTTGTACCCTGTTTAGTGAGGCGATGACTATTATGCAAAAAGACTTCAGTGAGTTGTAAATCTGTGGCTGAGGTTAGTCAGCATCAACATATGTTAAAATAACACACCCAAGCAGGCACGTACAGTCTGTGACACAGCCAATCATGAGTTTAACTGGTTAACCTCAATTTGTCTTGTAAAACGTGACATCTTGAGCCAGAAACAAAACAAGAGAACACAGTTGGAGTGATAACGTCTGACCAATCAGATCACTTGGTGTGGAGGTGTGTGTGTGTGTGTGTGTTCCTCTATTCACACCATGCTCCTCCTGTCATGGCCTCGAGGCCACACACACACACACACACACACACACACACACACACACACTGTAAGCCTTTCTCTCTGGACTATGTGTAGCCTATGTGAGTTCCCGATTTAGCAAAGGTAACGTCAGGCTGCAGATTTTCACTGAAAGCAAACAGCAGCAGCTGAATTTACTGATTAATAACACAGCTTCAACCACAGAATTATGGGTGAAATCAGCAGAACTGTAGAGCTCGAGCCAGCCTTACAGTACATCACAAAAATGACCTGCAACTTTCCGAAGGCCTGACCTGAGACTACAAAGTCTCAAGTTTTGACCTGCTAAAAACCTAGAACATAAAAAATGAATGAGTGGCGGATACCTGGGGATCAAACTAACCTTTCACTCTCCAACCTCTCTAACCGTAAGGCCACCACTTCCACCTTGTACCTTAACTTCAAATACTTGTGACATGGCTTGGACTTGCCTCAAGGATCTGAGAATTGGCCTGAAACTTGTTCTGATAGACTTGAGACTTGCCCAAAAAGACTTAAAAACAGCTCTTAAAAGCAGTAGTCTGGTTTGGAGAATGTCATCTGTTACATGGTCTTTCATTCCTGTATCACATTACACAAAAATAATCTACGTTATATATAATATACATACAATCTTTTGTTTGCTTTTCATTTGTTGTACTGCATTCACCACTGTGAATGCTTTCATTTGGAGTTACTGGTGGTGTGAAACATACTGGCTGTGTGTGTGTTTGGACAGTGAATCACATGACAGCTCCTCACTCAAACTAGCCTGACACAGACTCATTGTTTGGTCAGCTGCTGCCTACTGTTTCCATTCATGAAAAACCAGCATCAGTGGGACTGTCTGGGTTTATTTCAGATGATCATCCATCAAATAATAAGCCCTTATAGTATAGTTACTTTATTTCATCTCCCATATTGTGTGCCCAATGAAAAACAACCACTGTTTATGGATGTATGCAAAATTGCTTTATTTCCATTTTTTCATACATTTGTTGTGTAATAAATAGACATGAGAAACAGGCTGATGCTTCAATCCTCTTCCCATGCCGATTCTGCACCGTTTAGTTTTTTTCTCCACACCGCAAACAACTTTTCATAGAATTTACAACAGAAAATAAAAAAAACAAAGCTTGACACAAGCTGAATTTCCTGCTACCAGCTCATCACTCTTTTCATAGATCTCTGAGCTGTGTTCGTGTAGCTAATTCCGGGGAACAAAAATATATATATTTATATAGTATTCACAGTTACAGTATTTACACATTTTAGGATTACAAAGCAAATGGGCAGAAAATGAAGATGTTTCTACAAGAAACAATCTTTCACAAGAGGTGGAGACTTTTTCCTGTACACAGTGGACCTTTTTCCTTAAATAAACAACCTTTTTCAACCCTCAGATTTCTTTACAGTTCCCTGAAAATATTTTTAAATACTCAGTCTTTCGTTAAAAAAAAAAAAAAAAGAGAGCGAAAGATGCATCTTAAAAGTGTTGCCCCTGTTAAGATAAAAAAGCTTTAGATCTTCTGTACAAGTAATCATATATAATATAAACATCACTGGTGGGAAAAAAGAAAATCTCCATAGTCGATCCAACTGAATGAAAAGCAATGACTGACTTGGTCTTGAATGGGGGAAATCAATGGCTGAGAGGGGGTATAAAGCAGAAGTGCAAGCCTCGAGTGCATTCACTAATATTTTTTTTTTTTTTTAATCTTAATGTCTTTATAAAGAAAGAACTACCCTGGCAGTAGGTCTATTGGGTCGTAGAAACACTTTGTTGTGCATGAGAACATTGAACACTGGTAGAGTAATAAGTGTTACAGCTGAATAGGAGAGTCTTCGACAGAGACTGTCATCCCAGGTACAGATGAAAGAAGCCGAAACATCATCATCAAAACACCCACGGCGGGAAAAAAATAGGCAGCAAAAACAGATTTGTATATCCGCCACCGGCATGCTCAGGTTAAACATAGACAGTTTTACATTCATATGGCACTTAAAAAGAGAAATAATTATTTCTTCATAAGCTGAAAACTTAGTTTAACAAGTATTTTCAATCGCTGCCCAGTGGACAAGAATTGGTTACATTTGAATTTCTTGCTCTGCATGATTGGGGGGCCTTCTACAATGTGGCAACACACACACACACACACACACACACACACACACACACACACACACACACACACACACACACACACACACACACACACACACACACACACACACACACACACACACACACACACACACACACACACACACACACACACACACACACACACAAATAGTGTCTTTGAAGAAACAAGCAAGAAGAAAACTACCTAAACAAAACTGGAAAACACTGGAATATCATTAATACAAATTCTGCATGTCATCTTTACCTTTTTTGCATAAACAAATAGGAAGCAGCATGATCCATTATTGGCTGGTGAAAGCAGGCATGATATCCAAATATTCCATATTTTGTGGCAGGATTTAACCATTTGTTTTGCTTGAAATTTCTATTATCTGATTTATGTCCAAGAAAACTGGTGCAGAAGAGGTAAGAGCGAGAGAGCAGGGTTGCAGTCCGGTGTTGGGCCGTGACACTCTGCCATCATCCCATCTGCTCAGGTGCCCGACCACGTCTTCTCTCACAGAGAGGCGTTTTCCTGGCGGGCTTGTGCGTCTCAACAGTGTTAGTAAGCAGCTGAACATGTGAGTCTGTGTTGTTGTTGTTGTTTTTGTACCACGTGTGGTGTACGTCAAGCTTATGATTCAAACGAGAAGTGTAAAACTGTACAAACCAGGACTGGATGTGGAAGGAGACATGCTGAAATACTGCCCCAACGTTTAGAAGAGGAAATGCTGCACCAGCAAGTCAAGTGTTTAAGTAAGTTCTGGGTCACTGGCAGACATAAAAAACTATGCGTAGTTTTAATTTCAAGAGCACCATAAATCGTAAACAAATCTAGAGTTAAATATGTGAAGAGGGCCGTACAGACGAGCAGGTTTCTTCTCCTTGCTCCAAAATAGCCGAGTCTGAGGACAGCACTTTTACACCCTGGAGACGATTGACCTCACATGGACGTTAGTTCAGCGTTCCCCTACAGTTCTCTGCCCCACACAAACAGGGGATCTTCTCATCCTCGATGGGGAACTTGTAGTCATACGTGATCTCCTCGTTGACGTTAATGGACTGTCTGGAGTAGATCACAATCTTCTTTTGAGACTCCACCGTGATGACCTTCGCATAACAGTTGGGCTGAAAGAAAACGCATCATTAGATTGCTTTTAAGCTTGTGTTTCTGTTTCACACACTTGGTGCTGAAGCTTTGACAAAAGGAGCATCATGCGGATGTCGTCTTACATTGCAGCTGTGGTTGATGAAACGGGCAAAGTTGCCACACTTCGTAGCATCTATGATGGTGTCGTGGTCAACGCGGAACATGTAGCTGCTGCCGATGCCCTCCTCCTCATAGCGCTTCTCCCGCATGTCCGCAATCACCTGCCAATGAAGGATTATCACTTATTAGAGGTCTGACAGCTCTAAAATTAAACTATTGGCTTTATCTGACAGAATTCCACTGGATCTCTACTTTAACCCCATCAGTGGGACTTGTTCATTTACCGAACCGTGCATCTCGCTATCAGCCAACATATCAACAGCTCTGGTCCTTCAAAGCAAAATGAGCTATCATGCTTGGTAGTAACTAGAGATGGTCCGATACCATTTTTTGCTTCCCGATACCTGAACTTGTGTATCGGCCGATACCGAGTACCGATCCGATACCAGTGTGTCATATATGTTATGTTTTAACAGCCGTATACTACTATCCCTATATGGATGTGATATGATTTCTATCTTTGTTGTCGGTCTGGCTCAGGTTAAACTCTTTGTGAAACATGAACAATGAACGCCCTTTTATTATCCAGTTTGACAGTCAGTTGTAACGGAAAAAGAACATAAATAAACTACTTTAACGTAGATTTTCTTTAGGGCTTTATTACGTGGTATTGGATTGGTGCATAAACTCCAGTACTTCCCGATACCAGCGTTTCAGGCAGTATCGGAGCATCTCTAGTAGTAACCCTCTCTTACTTGCTGTTACGGCAGTCCAAGCAACATCAAAATTTGGTTGTGAATGAAACATTCAGAATTCTAATAAACTGCATTTTGTAACAGGAATTGGGCACACCCTAAAGTCTACATATATACACAGTATAATCCATCATAAATCTTGAATGCAATTTATCACATACAAATATTTCTTATTCATTATCAAATAGCTATATATATATATATATATATATAAAACTTTGAGAGTAAAATAAATGTAAGTACATTTGTAAAAATGCGACCATTGTTTATGTACCCACAGAAAAACCCACTTCAAACGAACCAATCAACTGCCTCTCACCTGTCTGATGTTTTGCCCCACGTACTCGATCACCATTTCATCTGCAGCGATGGGCTCCAGAGCAAACAGACCCCAGTCATGGATGTGCGACCTGCAGAATCTGATCTTTTTCTTACGAAACTGTAGGAGTAAAGTGGAGCAGAGTGTGACATTTGTAGATGACATAATTGCAATGACGATGACGCCGGTCTGTCTTATGTTCTTACTTACTGCTCTTTTTTTTAAATAAAATTCAGGGTGAATCAAACTGCCTACTGGAGCAAAGTTCAGTTTGACAGTGTTTACCTTCAGCTGGTTGAACTTCAGCAGGTCACTGTCACATGCGAACGAGGACAGCAAACGTCGCTGCTCCGACCGCCGCTCCGAGCCAGGTCTTGTAGAGACGGGGACCTGTGCGGGAATACTCATACCCTGCAGGAAGAAGATGGAGTCAGACGTGTCTACCCACAGCAGTACAACATCTATGATGCCGCTGATGTTTTTACATGTACACTTTCACAGAAGTCTGTACTCACCTGTGTGTCGAATGGCAGCTCCTCTGACTGCAGCTTTGTGCTCTGAAGGTACTTGATCTTGTCTTTCTTGTCGATCTTGTAGTATCCCTCACTTCGCGCACAGCCGGTCACGTGATCCCTCATGCCGTCATCTCTTCTCTTTTTCTTCACTCGGGGGATATTGGTAGGTGCAGAGAAGTCAAGGAAGAAACTAAAAAAAGGCCTTGGACCACAGCTGAGATGTCCAAACACTGAAGCTCAACAGATATTCAATAGAAGCCAAACAGTTCCTGATTCTCACCACCAGAGGGGGCTGCTGTGACACACACACACACACGCACACACACACACGCACACACACACACACACACACACGCACACACACACGCACACACACACGCACACACACACGCACACACACACGCACACACACACGCACACACACACACACACACACACGCACACACACACACTTAAGCAGTAAAGGATATATGGATGGTTGACCCAGAGCGTGTCGTTGAGCCAGTCGTTGCCGTTATCCTGCTGGAGCATCTTGTCATAAGTGATCTGCAGAAGCCGTATGTCTTCATCATCTATGCCTTCGTTCCAGATGTCATACAGTATGGTCATCTCCTCAAACTCGGAGCGCGTTTTGAAGTATGGCCGGGGAGGCGAGGTGACGGGGGACAGGCTGCCCAGCAGCAGCTCCTCCCAACATCGCCGTGCCCTCCGTGTAGGCTTTACAGCCACAGGTGCCTCTTCTTCGTAGGACAGGAAGCCGTCTTCGGCAGGCAGGACCGTCTGAAGCTTCACCTCTCCTTCCCTGAAGTCCAGGCTTGGGTGGTCGGGGGACTTGGCAGATATCGTTTGTGTGGATAGATCGCCGAGGTGTGCGTCGTAAGGCAAAGGGGTGGACTCAGATGAGATCTCCAAAGACTCATCTTTTTGCGGGGTCTTTTTGCCTTTGGGTCGTCCAGGTTTCCTCTTTGATGGGGCAGTATCTGATGGGACAGGGACATCTACAGTGAGACCAGCAGGCAGATCTTCAGGGACACTGGCTGAATGCTCTGCTCCAGCTGACAGGGCCTGGTTAGGCAGAGCGCAGATGGGCGGCTCCTTAAAAACTGGTCTATCGTCCAGGCTCTCAGAGGATATTTTCCTGTTAAGAGTCAGTGCTGTGGGGTCAGGGAAGACAGGGGTAAAGGTTAAGTCTCTTCCTGGAGTGCGGGGGACTCCAGCACTAAGAACAGGTGATTGTGCAGGGTAGGAAAAGGGGCTACCGGGGATGTGAGGGGAGCTAAGCAGCAGGCTGCTGCCCGTCAGCGGGGCATCACTACCGGGCGTTATGGGCACGGTGTCCGTGCTCTGAGACTTGCCCAGACTTCGGGCACGCTCCATCAGGTCCCTGCCCGGCGTGCGGGGGATATCCTCGTCTGTTGGGAGCCTGGCCCGCTGAGGGAGGTCAGGCAGGGGACCAGGGGGTGGATGAAGGAGGGATCGACCTTCTACTGCCGGGTGTGGAGCGAGAGGGAGGTGCATTAAAGATGCGGAGACAGATTTGGGGACAGGTGTGTTTGCATCTATGTGGGATGGGGCTAATCGACTGGGGGTGCAGGGTACTTCCTCGGGCTCTGCTTTACCTTTGGCTTTTGTCTCCTGGTCGCTTTCAGGCAGGGCACCTGTGGGAGTGGGTGGCCGGAGGTTTGCTACATGTTCCTGAGGTTCAGACTTCACTACAGGAATGTCACGGTCCACACTGATGTCTCGCCCTTTGACTAGAAGACAAGAAAAGATATTCATTTCTTTTAACATCTGACTTCAATACTGCAAAAATGATACTGTAAATACCTATGCTGTATTATTTGGCTTGTATAATTTCAACAGACACTCACCTGGGATGCCATTGGGTGATGGCGGCTTCAGGTCCTCCGTCACCTCCTCCGCAGGACTAGGAGGTCTCCTCCTCAGGTTCTCCTTATCCTCTGAGACCAGTCCCGGAGGAGGGCTTGGTGCCTTGGTCTCCGTCTTCCCCTCCTCTTCATCAGAAGACGACGTTGATGAGGATGAAGAGGACGAGGAGGTCTGGGCCACTTTGCCTTCAGCCTCCACATCTTGTGCTGCCTCCGCCTCCTGTTCTTCCACCTCATCCTCTTCCTCTTCCGAGCTTAACTCGTACTCAGAGGAGTCCGCACTTTCTGCTGACGAGTCTGAGCTAGCTTTAGAGGAAGCTGAACTCTCAGCTTCTGCAAGAAATGGGGAAAGAAATGATCAATTACCGGAAAAAGACAAAAACCCAACCAACTGCTGCTGTTTGATATTTAAAGTACCTTCATCAGAAGAATCTGAGGAAGCGCTTTCACTGGATGAGTCTTCGTCGTCACCCTCCTCATCGCCACTCTCCTAAGAGATGACCACAGATCATGAAAATGTTTACAAAATGCAGAAATATTCAATGCACACGATGTAAAAGACAATCCAACAGATACAGACACACAATTAATGGTAATTACGGCTTACTTTGCCTGACGACAGCCTATCTGTCGCCTCAGTTTCATCAGGCTCTTCCTCCCTGTCGGACAATGACTCTTCCTTTCCTGAGGTGTCCAGCTCCTCCTCACCCTCGCTGTCCAGTTCAAGTGGCCGCGAGTGCCGCCGCTTCGCTGCTGCAGCGTCGGCATCCATTTTGGAATCGTCCGTTGGGAGCTCGGCTGGGTCTCGATCCCGGTCTGACAGAAATGAACCACAAGATATATTAGATTTTAGCAAAAAAAATGTAAACCAGGAAGAAGAGAGAATTGCAAATGTGACAAAAGAGAGAGGGTTACCCTCATCCTCCAGCTCGTCATCCACTGGTGTGGAGGGCCGGGCTCGTTTGTTGTCCCCTGCTGTTGCAGCCTCAGGTGGGTCCTTCCTTTTTACCTGAGCACAACATGCAACCATTAAACACAATGGGAGCTGCAAATGATCGAGAAAAGAAAGGAGTATCCCTCCTTGTCCTACTAAAAGACAAATTTCAAGGCTTACCTTGAAGGAAGGCAGGCGTATGGCTCCTCGCAAACTGATTCCCAGGCCCACTCCCTCGTAGCCCAGTCCCTCGCCCTTGTTCCAGTTCTCCAGCAAACTTGAACCCATCGTTTCTTTGGGTTTGGGTCTTTCTTCTTCCTTTCCCTCTGCACCCTTCACTGGAGTCAAAGATGCCTGGGAAAAAATTACATGATTCTTAAGTTAGTTATTGTATCAAACCCTGTTATTATACTGAACAATGACAAAAATGTTCATGAAACAAATGCTGCTTTATGTAAATGCAACTCTTTATTTTCATGATCAGTTAATCAGTTGATTGTTTTTCCAATTAATCGTAAAGGAGATGTCTTTCACTTGCTTGTTTGCCTGATCAACAAAGATATAAAACAGAGAAGAGCAACAAAGACTCCCATCTAAAAATCTGGAAACAAGGAATAGTTAGCATTTTACCTTGATAAATAAAATTACACTAAATGATATTTACTATTAAAAGGCATACTATGTAACTTTTCCCTCTTCGGTCCCCCAACAGGTTGTCTCATTGGAACTACAGCTGTAGTTCCAATGAGACAACCTGTAGGGGGACCGAAGAGGGAAAAGTTACATAGTATGCCTTTAATGTAAGGTTATAGAGCTCAACAGTCCCGCCCCTCCTCTGAGAGACTGTGGGTTCCGGAAGTAAATTTCCAATTCATTTCTCCCATTGACGTCTGGAAAAATCTGTACATAAAGAGTTTTAGACCATGCCTTAGGCTAACCAGCTACGTCGCGACTCATAAGCATACAACATATCATTTCAACTGAAAAAACAAACAGAAAATCCCAAAAAAGTCAAAAAGGTACAAGACTATGTACATAGTTTCGTTATCAAGCGAAGGAACTACTCATCCCATAAACCACCGCGCACCACTGAACAAAGGAAGCTACGTTAGTTTAGCTAACAGCTAATTCGGCTAACCGTTAGCTGAGACAGCATGTAATAACTTTAAAAGACCCTCAAAATTAAACCTGAAAATAACCGTTAATATATAACAGCTGTTACGTCAGCTGTAGCCTGCTTTACCCAGTGTTTAGTTTGAGTTAACGTTATTTTAGACTGAATCAAGCTGTCAGCTAGCGATTAGTCGAATTAGCTGTTAGCTAAACTAACGTTAGCTTCCCGGTGGAGGCTAACGGCAGAAGCGTGGAACAGATCGTGTTTCGTGCAGTGTTGTCAATCCTTAGTAAAACAGGATTATCATTTTGGGCATGCGCATGACGGATCGTGCAGGCAGCTCCCGGCAGCTCCCCCTCCTCACCAGCATGAGAGTACTTATCCAAGACATCGCGAATAAAAGACATTTATCGCAAAACAAGGTTGGTGCCCCATGAACTTTTGGCATCTATATGAGCATATACAATCGCTTAGTCATGTCGTAGCTGGTTTTAAGTCTACCATCGACGGTTACGATTTGATGGCTTATAGTCCAATTTGTCAATGGAGAAAATGCATTGTATTTTTACTTCCGGAACCTGCTGTGGGCGGGACTGTTGAGCTCTATTGTGGATGTAGATTGGACAGAGAGCTACATTAGCTAAAACTACACAGTTTTTTTTTAAAAGATTTTTTTTTGGGCGTTTTTTCCGCCTTTAATTGATAGGACAGCTAGTTGAGAAAGGGGAGAGAGAGAGAGAGAGGGGGAAGACATGCAGGAAATCGTCAAAGGTCGGACTCGGACCCTGGACCTCTACGTCGATGCATAAACCTCTAAGTATATGTGCGCCTGCTCTACCCACTGAGCGACCCGGCCACAACAGAGAGGTTGTTTTAATTATTCTTTTTTAATAATCTGCAAAAATGCATGTTTTGATTGATGAATTGATGGTTATCATGAACAGTTGTGCTACAATGCAAACTGAATGACTTGATGTGTCTACAATTTATGGCTTCTATAATGTAATGAAATCACATATTATGGACATTATTAGACTCAATTTATATAGGTTAGAAGTCAGGGCAAGTATATTTTCCCGCACACATACTGTGCATGTGTGGATATAAGCTCTTTTGCTTCTATAGTAGGTAACACTGTATTTGCATCTTGGAAGGTGAAATTAATAACTTACCTTTGCTGAATGTTCCTTCTTTTCCCACCAGTCATCAAAGGCTCTAAAAGCCACCACCTCCACCATTTTGCGGTTGAGGTCCCTCTTCATGATGGCCTTCAGCTCCTTGACAATGACCAGCAGCACACCATCAACAGTGGCTTTGTGGGGATCCTCCTTTTTAGTCTCATATCCAGGAGGAGGAACAGTAGGGTTGAACTTTGGTATACTGGGATGCTGCCATTGTTCGGGTGCTGTGCCGCTAGCAGGTGTAGCACCCATAGTCAGAGGAACGTAGGGTCCCCCATACGGCCCAGATGCACCACTGTCCATAAAATGTGGATAAGGATAGGGCCCTCTAGTCTGAGCCATGCGACTCAGCATCTGCTGCTGCATCTGGAAGGACATGGGAACGGTGCTCCACTGTTCCCACCGCAAGCAGTTCATCAGCTCCATTTGCACCAGGGGCATCATGCTATGAGGGTAGGGACCCATGGGCGGCAGCATATGGTGAGGCACTCCGGGATGACCGCCCATGACAGCAGAGTGAGTGGCCAGGTGGTGATGTGAGATCTGGAAGCCGGCCTGGTGCGGGAGAGGAGGGAAGCCGGGAGGAGGGATGGAAATGCTCTGCATCGGAGACACTGCAGAGTTCATGACAATGCCCTTTCCACAGTCTCCACCGGAGATTGGAGTCCCGGGCATCTCATCGTCAGAGATTTCCATGTCTTCTCCCGACGACTGATGACCCTGTGTGAAAAGGGACAGCCTGTCAGGACTATGCAAGGTCAACGTGTATTTTTCACAGGTTACACAAGAACAATCATCTGCCCTTTTCCTTCCATGACAACTGAGCTAACACCACTGACTTATGAAGACCTTGAGATAAGGTCAAAAAGCTCAGGAAAAAGCTAGTATGTGGACCTTAAGTTTATATTTGTTTTTGCCTTTTTAGCTTTAATATTAATTATGGGTATAGTTTGACATTTTTCCAACTGGTTCTGATACAATACTTGAGATTTCGTATTGATTCCAAAGCAATCCTTTTTATTTTATTTTGGATGCTTAAAACACATTTGTATGTTTTGGTTATTTAAACAATACCTGCACTCAATACCAACCTACAGTACTCTGTGCTATGGACACATTTTGCTCTGAGGTTGGATACTCAGTAAATCATTTAAAATAAGAGCAACAAATTATTTAAGGACTGATCTGAGTTCAAAGTTTAGTATTCACGTTAGCACATTCAAACACAACTGACCCATGTTGTTGGTCAGCATATTTCCAAACAGAGCTGTTTGCTTTAGGCATCTCAGTGATTATTCCTAAAACCATAGTGCATAATGGGAGGGCAACACTTTCACAAAGGAGTTATGTTACAACTGCTGCAGGAATGAAAATAATGAGAATAAACTCAGCATGGGAGTGGCATTGTTATCCAAAATGACCTGTTTGCAGTGCTTGCTTTGTGATAACTTGAAATGTGAGCTATAAGATGCTGCTGCCAATCCTGACTGTCAGGGCAAAACCAGGAAGTGTGGTGTTGAATGGGGCTAACTGCCAAACTTTGTTTTCCTCTGTGTGAGCATGTGGTGAGTGTTCGAAAGAGGAAACAAGAGTGTTTCTCCAACAGCAGCTCTTATGTCTCCTTTCAAAGCACAGCACAAAGTGTAGAAATACAACATCATGGGCCAGATGATGTTACTATGACTTCAAACAAGATCAACTTCATATGAATGTGAAAGTATTTGTAAGCCTGTCAGTTAGGTCTAAAACTTTTCATTCATAACTTATGTCAACTGTTTTACATGCTTATTTTATACACATATTCAGAAACTATTGTGCTAACATATACACTTATTACGGGAACAAACACTACTTATTAGTCCTTTAAAGATCATATGTGTACTCTGCACAAAAACAAACCGCAGCAGCGGTCAACTGAAATAGCAAACACCTTTTTTAAGGTGCCTTTTTACATAGATTGCTGTGAGATCAGAACTTCCTTTGCAAGGCATAATAAAAGAAAATGAAACAAAAGGAAAGTTTACTACTACCACCTTGCACTGAAACTAGACCTCACTTCCTGTGTCCTCAGGGTAACTGTCACAGCTGTAAGTAAACATCAGCATTGTGCAACTAAGGCTATCAATACGAACTCATTTTAGCCAAATTGGGAACCATGGGGGGCTGTTTCCTGTGAAATGTAACCTAACGCATGAAAATATGCATATTGTTATTTTTCATATAAACACAAGTTTCATGCAAATATGAGAAAAAAAAATCAGTGTCTTACCGTTTCCATTTTTTCAGTGGGAGTGTGGCCTCGGAAATGTCCATCTTTGAGGTCACTGTTTCTCGTCTTCTCCTGGACAGGAGAACTGATTCTCTTGATCAGGGAGGCAGTTCCAGGAACTGGCTCTTCGTCTTCCGAGTCTGGAAGTGGGGTCGGACTTATATCCTCCAAGCCTGTGCTAGAAGGACGGGAGTTTTGGTGGCCACCTTGGGAGCCGCTTGTGTAAGGGGGAATTGGGGATAGCTGAGAGGATGAGGAGGAAATTGGACTTCCATCCATTCGCACCTCAGGGTCTGAGGTCTGCTCCAGGAATGGCAGCAGCTTTGTCCTTTTCTCCTTGAGGAGCATCTCAATGCGGGAATCCAGGCTATTGCGCTCTGGATCAAGCGTGGGGGAGCCAGGTGAGGGGCAGTGCTCTGGTGTTTGAGGAGGAGGGGTGGTTGGATGGGGCACGGGCTCCGGCGGGGGCTCTGGGATCGGAGGAGTTTCTGGTCTCTCCTTGATGGGCAAAAAGTCAGTGGCAGCTGCCAGAGCCGGCTGTGGCGGTCGGAGGTACTCGCCCTCCCTTTGGGCTGGGTGATTGAAAGTAGGCTCTGACGGGGGGAACGCGGGGGGCAAAGGAGCCTGGTAGGGCGAGAAGGCGGAGTTGAAGTTGGGCGTAGCGGGGGGAGGAGCTGTGTAGGTGAAGGAAGGGGTCGAGGGTGGAGGTTCAGGTGGGGTGAGTTGGTGCTGTTTGAAGGGAGCTTGTTCAGATGTCGTGCTTCGGTACATGTTGCTGCGGTACTGAGGCCTCTCCGGTCTGCGGTTGTACGCATCCTGGAACTTACTCTCGTGTCTGCGAGATTTGTAACTTCCAGAGCTCTCGGCCCGGCTGGACTGGTACGCCGGTGTGGACTGCCGACTGGAGAAATTGGAGTCTTGAGAGAAGGGCGTACCTGTCTGCCGTGGGGTATGAGGGGTTCCCTGGGACTGGGGTGTGTCCTGCCTTAGGCTGGAGTAGCCTGTCTCCAGGGACAGAGGAGTGGTGGAGCTGCTGGGTGGCAATGTTCCTCCAACAGCTGACACGCTGCTCTCTGACAACCTGCGGATGGGCTCGCAGGCCTTAAAGGAGACAAACAGGATTAAGATTAATCAAGGTTTCACAGGCAAACATTCACACCACTAAAACCTCTACCATCACAACTAAAACATGTCTTGGATTGTAATTTAGAAGCTATTGTATATCAATGCAGTCATAAAAAAAATAGTTGGATGATTTTTTTGAATAGTTACATTTCACAGTGCATCTTTTAAAAAGCAACTAGTAGATAAGAGTATCTGGGCACAATGCCTGGGGGATCTCGTGTAACGAGGCCAAAGTGCACATTTCAGTGGCTTTGTGATTTCAGTCCACAGGCAAGGGTCTGGATAACATTTCCTCTGCTCTACTCCACCACCTGCTGCACTGATAAAATAAATTACAGATAAGCATGTCAGCTTAGTTTGGTAAGTTACTTCTACAAAGTGACACTACAATTCAGTAAGCATCAGGCTGACCTCGCATAAACCAGTAGAGAGACTGTACTAAACTATATTATTATCGAACTTCCACTGCCACAGATTAGGAAGCAATTTCTCATAAACCTATGAACAAAATAAAGTTTTTACCAGTAAGGCTTCTGCCAGGCTACGAGGGGAAACTTCTCTGGCCTCCTCTCCACCAACAGGCAGGGTCTGTGGAGTGTAGCTGCCATTCATCAGGAGCTGGAAGTACCTAAGGCGATTCTCACCTGCAGAACGGTAAACATGCAAGTCTATAATGCAGCCTTAATGCCAGAAGGATTTTTAAAACTAAATAAAGACTGTTAATGCACATATGGTAATCTGAAACGTTGTATGTAATACATACAGTAGATAGATGCTATAATATAATGGTCCAAACATGTTTTTAAATTTAACATGTGCTAAACAAAATGCAACAGTTAACTTAATTCCTTTCAAGAGTAATACATGTGTGTAGCCAGTAAACACTGTACACATTATTAAAAACATCAGTCATTATTTTGCTAATTAAATTAACAGATGCAAAACTGTTGTAAGTCAAATAATTAATACATTACATTGTCCTAAGTGTAATTCAAGTTGTTGTTCTGCATTAGTCAGAAGCAACAGCAGAGTCTTTGAATCTTAACAGTGTTACTGACTGAAAATGTTGCAACAATTTCAGAGATTTCTTTTAAATGTGACTCTACAGAGATGATGTGAAGAGGGAGACGACTCTGACAGATTGGTTTGTGTTTGTTTACAGGTCTGAAATTATGCACCATGGGAGTACACAGCCCCCCTCAGCGCTGGCCTTTTGGGAGCAGGCTTATATTCAATGAAATTCAATTACCCCACGTTACCAGGCAACGCACGTTAATTTACACACGTGATTGCTGTCCTCCTAATAATTCAAAACAAGGGAATATACCTCTTTGAGGAGAAGGTTTTGCTTCTTCAGCAGAAAACAGGCTTGATCGTGCATAATGTAGGTTACACATCTTCTCCTCGAATGACTGAATCACTGTTTACCTTTCGGGTCCAGCTCCACGTGGATGAAGTTTCCCATAACAGACGTCTTGTGAAGCGACTGCACGGCCACTTTGGCGGCTTTCACATTCTCAAAAACAACTTTGGCAATCCCCAGGTGCTTTTTGTTCTTCGGATTGTACAAGATCTCCACCTGCTCGATTTCTCCAAACTTTTTGCACATGTCGGTGAGAAATCCTTCCCGAATGTTGTCGTTCAGCCTGGCGAATGTCACCTCCTTTGGAGGCACAGGGCCGATATAACACTCGTCGATCTGGAAGAAGAATAAGAGGAGTAAACGTTAGGGGTGCTTTCGGGTTAATGTTGCACCATGTGGGGTCATTTCTGACAGCTGAGATAAGAACAACCTTGCCAGAGTGGGTACGATGAACTTGCATACCCAGTCATCCCCTTTCGCGCATTATAGTGCATGTAATTTGGTTTTTAATAGCCCATCCGACAACATAATGTCACCCGACATCCCAAAGATGAGTGGGGGGGGGGGTGTGTCTGCAACTTTTGACAGCCCCCCCCTTTTCCCAACAAACTGCCATCATACATTCTATCAGAGTAGATACCTTAAATTTCGGCACCGGTAGGTCCGTCTCTTTGTATTTAGTCCACAGCCGACCGATCCTCGGGTCTCGGACCATCTCCACCGGTGGTATCCCGGGATTCTGCAAGAGAGGAGGGGGCACAAAACTGTTATCCATCGCATTCACAACTTCACACGGCGAGAACTTGTTGCAAAGTAGTTTTACACAAACCAGACGCGGAGTTGGATTAAAATGAACACCTCCGACAAGCCGTTCAAGATGCTGGAAAACACCAGTGGCCGGCCACAGCAACACAGCCACATTGTAACCTATCATGGAGGTCGGCTACTCGGTTACTATTGTAGCCGTTTCGCAGCGAAGGCGGTCCACTTACGGGCATACTGAAAGTCTGTCCATCGTAGCGATACAGTTTGTGTGGTCCTTTCTTCAGCGCCGGGTCGATAATCAACTTGTAACTTCTCCAGTGGTGACTCCGCTTCTCCGCTGAGCCGCAGACGGGATGACTGTCCATGCCGTTCGCCAAACCTGAAACGACAGGCAGCGACAAGGAGAGAAGAGCTATCGTGAGGCAACGCTAAACACGGTCCCGTTACCAGCCCCCAACACTTTAAAAACGTTACAGATGCATGACTTTGGTGGCAGGGGTAGCTAACCCAAGGTAGAGCGAAAACGGGATATAGCGTATATCCCATTTACGGAAAACAGGCATTAGGAGGGCTGGAGAAAGAGGAAAAAAGAATAAGCTTACTCGAACTCTGCTTTCTGCCATGGTCTTCGTTCAATCTGTTTTTCTCCCCTGGCTTGGACATGGTTTGTCCGATCGAGTGGTTTTTCTTGAATTGAAGAAAAGACAAAATCGCTTTCCTTTCGCCGCTTACATTACATGATTTAGCTTGAAGAATACTGCCTCCTTTTCGGCGAGAGCCAACACATATCGTGTGCCTCTAGTCTGTAGCTTCTGTCTCTCCCACAATACACCGCTAGGCTTGCCCACCTCCGATGCTAGCCGCACTTTCGCTACAAACTTATTTATATTTTCACTGGTCACTTAATTATGTTATTGCATTGAATACAATCGTTATGTTTTAAATTACTCCGATAGTAACGTTCGAATAAAAACATGAGCGTATTATTGGCCCGGCAACCGCTCTTTGTCGCTAAACCTCTAAATCATTTTGTGTGGAATCTGCCGATTGCATTTACCCAAATGGCAAACACAAGATAGACACAGGGGGCAAATGTCTTCTTAACTGCCACTAAAGGCTAATAAAAATGATTTGGTCGCAGGTTTGTGGACAGACCTGTGTTCCTTCACAGATTCAAACACGTCGAGACATAATTTGAAAACAAACTAATGGGATTGGGGAGCTGCTGTAGAGCTAGTTGACTGCTTATGTGCAATTTCTGACAGAGGAACAGGATTACAATACGCAACTCGGTTGGTAAATGGTTGAATGTAACAGTCAGCCTAACGTTAATAACCGTTGGAATGCGGCGGCTTGTTATGTGTTTCTGTCAGTTAGACCAACAAACTAGTGCCAAACCGTTCTGTTGGTCCTCGCTTAAAGTATTAACCAGCGGTGGAGCTTTTAGTTATATATTCTTAACTCCGTATGGATCTCTCGTTTGTAATTCTATTTGTAAACTATATATTGTCGACCAAACGGGATTTTGTTTGACATTGTCTAGCTAGTGTTTTGCAGTGCTCGGGCAATTGGCTGGTTAACAGCGGCAGCTCGGCGGGCCAATCAGAACGCAGCAGCAGAGAAGCTGTCTGCTATTAGAGGCACGGCTCAGGAGTCCTTCAACAGAGAGCAGAGAGAGGGGGCCGAGCGCTCTCGGCAGCCATTTTCCTAAAACAGGACTCAATGGCCTATATGGGTTTCCTTTGTTCCAAAAGGGATCTTACACTTGATTTCCTCATCTCTCACGGACTATGATTAAACTATGATTCCTCCTTTTAAAGGATTGAGAAGAAGGAAGAGAATGTACTGGATGTAATACCCTGTGACATCTTGAGCCTTTTTTCCTCTGCCTGGAATCCATCTTTGTCTTAACTAGGTCATGGCACACCCATATAATAGTATTTATATTTCTTAAGTGAAAAGAAACCTAATGTTGTGAATAAACAGTTGTATGATTTTGGAGATGTTAAATTAGAAAAAAACACAGTTGAAGTGACAATGTGTAATGGCTGATTTTTGGCATTGCACTCATGGCCTTGTAGGATATGAGTAGCAATGAGTAAGTTCAACTCTTTTATAATAATTTAACAGTTTTGTTAATTTAGTAATGTAAAATGTGAGGCATGCAGTTACTGTTATCAAAAGTGATTTCTGTCAAGTTATCTGAGCTCATCAATTTGATCATATGCAAATGTTGGAATCTGTATAATAGACAACTTTATTGAATATGTTCACTGGCATGCTGACATGTAGATATAGTTCAGAATACAGTCCAGGTTATATGCCACTGCTAGTCAAATGCCAGAAAGCAGGCCATGGATAACTAATGGCCTTTTGCAAACTAGTTTACTGTGCTGCCTGTCTGTAATTTTGACTGTTGATAGGTCATTTGCTTTGATTAATGACTTTAAAACACTTTCCTCTCACAACAGCAACGCTGGTGGCTTGTGTGTTTATACCCTTCCTACAACAGTGGAGACAACTTCAAGCACGATTAGGTTTGTGCTGTCCATTTGCCATTTAAAATATGTCCAAAGTGTAATCGTTGGCTTGACCTTGCTTCAAGGGCACATTTAAATGTATTTTAAGAAGCCAAGTTAGGTAGCCCTTTACAGTTTCTACAACGGTTAAAAAATAGACTTTCAAACCAAAGAGGAAACAGATGGAGGGAAAACTCTTATGGTGAAAATATTTACCTCAGCACTTTGGTGAAATGCAGTTAACAGGCCTAAACGCAGGGGCAGGAGGAATGTTTTCAGCTCCATCTTCGGATCCTCTAATAATGGCATTAATAAGGGGTGGGATAGCGTCTCCTGAAAAAGAAGGATTCCATTAGCACGAAAGATAGAACGCTCTTTTTAAAACTTTTTGATCAGTGGTAGGCATTGCCTCTCAGCCAGCGAATATGCATCTTCAAGCATCATCTGTGTGGGCAATATGCAAACTATCTCCTCTCTCTCCTTGAAGACAGGATTGCAGTCAAGTATGACCTCTTCCATTTCGACATTTTCTAACTGAGCTACATCATATAATGCCACAAGGAAATGTTGTTTTGAAAGGTAATGGATTTTGAGCTATTTCACTTAATTTGCCATTTTATGTATACATGTAGCAAGTGTTCTAATAGAGGACAGACAATAAATAATTGTGGTTTAAACGTTATCAGCAAAACTAACGTTATATTGACTTTAAAAGAAAATTTGAACTGTAACCCATATTTTTTTGATTGATTTTGTAAACTTACAGTTTAGTATTCAAAACATCCTAATCCAAGTCTTAAACGAGCAAAGGAATCTTATGGGGAGAAATCTCGTAAATTTCACTGCTTCCCTTGTCCAAAGAGACCCTTTGGTAACGTGTAGGCTACACTTGTTCAATGGTTTATCTGCTGTTCTCTTGCCTCAAAATGGCTTCTTTACAGACAAAGGGGAGCACTGTGCTGTGATATGTTGCTGCGCCATAACTGGGAGAGGCTCGTTCACTCGGTGAGAGAGCCTCGTTCCAAGGACATTTCTCGGTGATACAACAGGAAATATTAACACATACCGACATGGGGGATTTTACTCGAATGTATGTATGTTTAATAATAAGTAAAATAGAAAAAAAACTGTCGACAGTGCGTGAAAGGAAAGACACGTTAATAAATTTGGCTGTCGGTTGCTGGGCTGACTCGCCCTAGTAACAGCAGTAATCCGAGAGCTCTGGACGGTTGCCATGAGAGCTCGAGCGTGTTGTTGCTCCCCCACACTGCCATATAAGGTCATCAGGAATCCTCTGCAGCAGGCTGCAGCCCTGTTGTTTTGTCACTGGAAAGAGTGAGTGCTTCGGGCTTCCGCGCGTGCTCTCTGGCTCGAGACAGAGACCGGCGGATCACTAACATCGAGTGATTTAAATGCTACAGATTAGAAAATACAAACTAACAAAGATGCGATTCTAGCTTTTGTTCGGTGAACGAGTTAAAAATAGACAGAGGGGGGTCTTAATTCGGTCTTCAGGTGGGCCACTATGGTCCCTGTTACGCACACCCTTTTTTAGTGTATGAGCGTGTACATAGCTGCTTATGAGAACACACAAAATCGTTGTCGGTGCGTGTCAGAGGCCTGTTTTTCTTGTTATCCTCTGCTTGCTCAGTCTGCCAAGAGCGCGCGTTCCTCCGTTTGCAGGTCACGAGGCTGCAGACAGCATTCCTCTCAGTCAACCCTGTTTCGAGACCCCCACTCCCAGTGCAATGGGGACACATTGGTGAAGAAGGTTTTATGTGTGTAACAAAGGTGAACATTTTGCGTTCACATCAGCCAATGAGGTTATTTATAGGCCTTTGTTAAAAAGAACCTCCCCGGTGGGTTGCGCAATGCATTCCGTTTTGCGCGCCGCTGACAGACTGGAATATTCCACACAGAGGATTGGCCTCTCTTCTGCAGGACAGCTGTCTCTCTGCACGGCGAAAAAACTATTTTTGACAATTGTTTGTTTATTAATTGATGAAATGGGGCTTTACACGTATGGATATTTTGTACACCTACAGGACAATTTAATATCCTTTATATGCTACGTTATTCACATGTTAGGCTGCCAGTTTCACCTTGTAAGTCAAACAAGCACTCTTTATTTTTTTATACAGGCATTTTTCATAGCTTGTACTACATCATACCGTATTGTAGAAGCATATGGAGCACATGAGAACGGGTTTATGGCTATTTCTGTGCAGTCAGAATAATCAGGCAGCCAGGCAAACTGCCCTGTCTTTCTTTGTATGCTCAGCCTTTTTATTCTGACGGATTGTTTACTGAATCAAATAAGGTATCCTTTGTGCTTTGTGTTTTTTTTAATCTATGGGTACACCTGCTTATTCAAGGATGTTTTAAATTAGTAGTACTATATTTATTTTATTTAAAACGTTGGCTTTTCTTCTTTCGAGGCTTTTCTTTTTTCTAGCTCTTAAATATGTGCATGCATTATTAGTGTAATACACATTATGGTTTGTGATCTCTATACATGGCAATTAATATTATCCCCTGTCTGTGTTTCTGAGATTTTTAAATAAATAGAATATACCCTCATTTTTATGTTTTATTGTTGTGGAAACTGAATCAAGTTATTGCAATTTTGAAGTTTAAATAAATGTTTCCTTTTTTTCTTTCTTTAAAACGGTATTTGAGCCTGTCATGAGACAGACACACTAAAATACACAATAGACATCATTCATGCTGCAGGGTAACATTTTTTACACCGATTTCTTTTTATAGGTGAAACTCCCTTTTAGTTATTGTAGTAAATGTGTGTATTCTGGCAAAAAAAATACTTAAGATGACATGTTTTCTTAAAATAGTCAAAGTAAGGACAGTGTCAGCTCATCCTCTTAAAGGAACAGCTTGCACAAATTTTCACCAGAAAATAGCACTTGTGCTACAACCTGGTACAATGCATCTCTCCTTGTTCTAATACAAGGTTAATGTGAACTTCTGCATTGTCCCTGTTTAAATAAAATACATTACAATTACTAAAGCAATAGTAATATTATATTATTATTAAAAATAAAATTTTTGTGTATTCTGATTATGTAGGCTCATTCTCTATGATCTCTCTTCTGACACCCACTTTAACTGATTTCTGTAATTATTATCGACTTGGCTGAAACATATTTCCAAACCTAATGTTAAATATAATTTTATTGCATGTACTGTGTTCATTGACATTCTCAATCATCCATTTTGTTTGATATCCAGTAGTTGCTTTTGGTCATTACCACACCTGGCTCAACCATAATATATACACACACACACACACACACACACACACACACACACACACACACACACACGTTTTCTACAGAAAGGTAACATACCATAACTCAGAATTTTATCTTATGGGACGAGAAAAAATTGTTCATCCTGACGCCCCAATTTGTGATGTCACTGCTGTTTTCAGCCATACAGACTGGACAGAGAAATATGATTGACCTATTGCAATACCCCTGGGGATTCAAAATGGCTCACATTAAAAGGAAAATACAGGAATAAACATGGTCAAATAATCTGCTTTTTACCAGATTGGTTGCTTGAAGTTTCTGTACCTCATATTTATATACACACCTCATATTTTGGTTTCTCATAAAGACAAGTGGGCATTTTTGGTCAATCATCATGAACATGAAATCCCATGTATATTAGACTGGCATTTAATGAATTACCATTAAAGGAATATTCCATATCGATTCAAACAGCCACTCCTGGCAATGAAAAGGGTGTGCAACTCAAAATAAAATACATGCAGACTATATATAATTGAGGAATCTGAGAGAAGTGAGGCAGCTGGTTTATTACTTGGTATGTTATCATTTGTGTCATCTAAAAAATAAGTGGGGCTGGCCTTTCACTGGTATACGTTTCTGAGAAAGCAAGTTCCCAAAAGTAAAAAGCTCTGATGGAGCTATCAAGGCCATACAATCATGACTTCGCAGATAACAATCCAAAGATCTTACTGTAATGATAACTGTTAGTGTTAACGAAAACCTGCTGACTTTTTACATCAGCAAGTAAATATGTTCAGTTTTATTTCACACGCACACCTCTGTCGATGGAGGCTGTACTTCAGATTGAGTGCCCACCCAGAAAATGAAACATGCTATAGAGGGAGTAGCAGCAGCCAGACTCAACGGCTCCTCGTGTGCAACTCACTATTCTTACCCAGTGATGCTTTCAGTGAGAAGACTGATAATAGGACAGGAGAGGAGTGTACGGGGTCAATTGGAAACAGCTTCAATGTAACAGGAACAGGAAGTGGTGAACAGAGCAAGCTACCCGGTAAAACATGAGGCTTGTCTGTTTCTCTCTTTTGACACTGCCTGTACATCATCTCAGCCTTTCCAAATATAGATTAATCAGGCTTTGCCATGTATTTAACTTAAATCTGGAGGAAGTATCTTCAGTCCTGTCCTGCCTGGCACCTGTTTGATTATTTGAAGGCGAAATGACACAAAACCGTGCTGCTGGGACTGCTAATGGTACCACAAAAAAGGGAGAGGAACTTAAAATTGTGATAGTGGGAGATGGAGGCTGCGGGAAAACGTCTCTTCTGATGGTTTATGCTAAAGGTGACTTTCCAGAGGTAAGAAGTGCTTCCATGCCATGTAATGTACCTCATCTCTTGATACTGTATATTCATTTGTTCGTAAAGATAGTTTTTTTCTTACCATATTTGAGACTAATAATGTTTAAACTGATCTAAATCCTTTTCTCAATCAAAATGTAGTAAAATACAAATGTGAGCTCCACTCATAGGGATCACTAATAAGATGTTATAACTAATACATATACAGTAGCTGTGTCATAAAATGGACATTTTTCTCTTGTGTGCCAAAAACAGAAATATGCGCCATCAGTGTTTGAAAAATATGTCACCACTATCTCTCTTGGAGGAAAAGAGATACAGCTCAACCTGTATGACACAGCTGGTAAGATTCTTGATCAAAAATCACCATCCTTGATTCTTTTTTTAGTACATTTCACATGATGTGGAGAGACCACTGGATGGAATACAATAGAAACATTGTGCAGTTGAACAGCACTCACACACAGGTCACAGGTCACCAGAAGGGGAAACTATTTTATAGTTTTATATCTTTTAAGATTTTTAAGTTCAGACATCTTCCTACTTTAGTCCTTATCTTAATGTTCTGAAACTGACACAGAGGAAGTGGTGAAGGTCGATGTGTTCGTCAGAGAGCACCATCGACGACATCTTTCAGGAACTGATCAACTGTTTGCATATCAACTACTTATAAGCTGTTAGGGAACCAAATTTAGGGCAAGATTTTTTTAACCTCATATATAAGTGAGAAAAAACTAATACATAAATAAATAGCAAATACATAATAAATAAATATTTTAGTTATTATTAAATTATTGTATTTTTAGTTTAGCCCTTGACCAATAATAGAGTCAGACTATTAAATATTGTACTAAATAATATTGCTATTTACAATTGTTTACAATGTTTACAATATACTAACATCTGTTTAAGTCAAGGGCTGGGTATCAAAAAAGTGCCATGTACTAAAAACTGTAGCATTTTGTTTTAGTGGTACTTAAATTAAGGTATTGATTTGGCACCAGTGTCGATTTAAACAATACCCAGCTTGACTCCAAACTGCTGTGCTTTTGTGGGGCATGAAACATGAAGTTCATATTGTTAACGGAATCGTTTTTAAAGTCATTTCATTTCCAGGAAAACCCATGACAGCTTATCGTTTGCATTATTGCAGCAGGGTGCCTTACATCAGCGTAAGAGGAAGCTGAGGCCAGGATGTGGTTTTATACAACCACCCAAACTTTGTGACATGTGTCATATCTTTATGTTCAGGCTGTTGCATCCGAAGCAGACCAGACTTTTTGTTTAGTCAATAAGAATTGTTATGTACAGTTGTGTGCACAGGTTTACATTTACCAGCTAACATGTATTGTGTGCCTTCTTTCTTTTAGGACAGGATGACTATGACAGACTGCGTCCGCTTTCATACCAAGACGCCGATCTGATTTTAGTCTGCTTTGATGTGACCAACCCCACCAGCTATGAGAATGTCATGATAAAGGTAATACTTTCTGTGGTACATTCACAACGTGCCAAGTTACAATTTCAGGTTTGCTGTTCAAATTCAGTTTGTAAATGATTGTTGGAGTCTGGTATGTTGGAGTTGGCTGCATTCTTTTAGCTATGATTAACTCATGCGACTGAGCCTGCATGTGGACATCGACCCCCTTGTGCATGCAGGTGTGCTGGGACTGTCTCTTTTCTGAATGCTTTCAAAGACTGTGATCCTGAAGAACAAAGTCTGATGTTACAGTTTTTCTCAATTGCTAAAACACAATTTCTGAAACCTTGCTCCATTTTCTGAAAACATTAAACCCAAAACCTCATCTTCAAGCACTATTTACAAAACCCCTGACTCCTCTCGCAAAATGAAACTTTAAAACAAAGTGATCAAAATGATATCAAGCAGTCAGTAAACAATACACCAAAAAATAGAAAATACATTATTCAAAACATATAGTTCTCAGGGAGAAGTACATTTTTAATCTCAAAACAAATTTCATATTTTTCCGTCATTGTCTTTTGATGAACGAAAACATGTTCTATCATAGTATGTCAAAATTGATCCGAAATTACTACTCTGCTTTGCTCTTTGCAATTTTGTTTGTTCATCCTCCTCCTTGTACCCCTATTTTTACAGTACTGTACCCTGCATCTCACAAACTTGTCCTTTGAGTCTGTGATACTGTAATTCTTGTAATTCTTTGTTGATATAAACCTGCAACCAGTCCAAATCTATTGAGCAGTCAGCACTGTTAACAAATGGTAAGCACAATGTTCAGGGCCATACAATTTGTTCATTGTACAGTATACAGCATACAATGCACTGTACTACAGTATACAATACTAAAAGGGACAAAAATCCTCTTCGTCCTCCTCTTCCTCTTTCTTGCCCTCCTCGTCGCCCACCTCGCATACGCACTCGTCCTCTCACATTGTTTCTTCTATCCATTCTCAGACGTTCTCCTTCCCACCTTCAACAACCTGTTTGCTCTCTGAACTGGCTTATACTGGTTGTGTCACATCATTTGAAACAAGTGAAATCAGTTTTGAGTAGTTGTGTTCAATCAATGCCATGTGTTCTCTATTTGTATTTGATTGTTGCCACTTGTGTTTACCAGTATGGATGACATGTGCATTAGAGTGCAGAATGTGTTTTGAGAATGTGTTTAGAGTTTTGCTGAAAAGTCTAAGTGAGATCTGCAAATTGTGTTTTACCATGTGGAATGGTTTAAGGTATTGACAACAGACTGCACAATTAGCTAAATGAGTTCAGGCAACTGAGAACTTTGTTCAGCCAATGGGTTTTAGTGTTTTAGCAATTGAGAAAAACTGTAAAAAGAACACACATACAATGCCTCAGATCCTTAAATTCTTACTCTGTTTACCCAGTGGCACCCAGAGGTGAAGCACTTCTGTCGGGACACTCCGGTCATCCTGATTGGCTGCAAGACTGACCTCAGGAAGGATAAAGAGTGTACAAGGAAGCTCAAGGCCATGAATCAGGATCCCATCACATACACACAGGTAAAGCAAGAAGTGTGCAGACATTTAGGGATCTATAAAAACTTTTGCATGAGGTAACGGGAAGTACGCTACAATTTGATACAATGAATCAATACAACAAATCTCTTCTAAAGTTGATTTATCATCTTATAAAGACTAATTCTTTGTGTTAATGTTGGGTTGGTCTGGGATGTAGGGTGAAGAAACACGGCAGCAGATGAATGCAGAGCTCTACCTCGAATGTTCAGCAAAGTATCAGGAGAACGTGGAAAACATTTTCAGGGAGACCACCATAAGAACTTTAGCCTTCAATCGAAAACAAAGGAAACACAAGAGGAAGAAGAAATGTGTCGTTTTGTGAAGTCAAAACAACAGATTCTTGAGGACTCCACAGGCTAGATTTTTTTGAAAACCACTCATTCACATTGAAAGTGGTTGGACATTCGGAGACTAAAGATGCTTGGTGTCCTAGACAGATGTGGAAACAGCTGTATGACCACTGGTTCAGACATAAGTCTGGGCCTCACTGAATCATCAGCCCTTTACTGAAGAAAATTACATAACAGGAAAGACAATTTTGGAAGAAGAGAGAGTGGTATGCTACTTGAAAAGCCATCTGTGAATATATTTTTACTTTTCTATGAGACATTTTTTTAGTATTTTTATATATTTTTCTGGTTTTTGTTTTATTGAAATGTATAGCCATCTGTTGGAGAAATTTGAACAGTTAGTTCTTGTGTTGTCAGATTTTTCCAGAGGTTTTGTAATGCCAATCGATTTCAAATGTCTGAATCTTGTTTAAAAGCTGCTGGTAGATAACAAATTCCCCGACAGAATAGCTGGTGTAAATCAATGTATCATGGTACAGTAGCTTTAACAGGCTTGAAAGATTTTGTTGTTGTTGTGATGAACAGTATCAGCTCATTTCCAGTAAAACAAAACACTGAACTAGAATTTGTTTTGAAGCTGTGTCAACTTAAAGCTCTTACCTTTACCAACAGCGCCCACTACTGTTGGAAATACTGAATGCCTGCTATGGCTGCACAGTTAAGGTATTTCCACAATTCCCACACAGTAAGTTGAAGGAACACTGAAATACATTCAATTACTTTTTATCTCATTGCACAAGAAACACAGAAATAGCAAAACAATTTAATTAGGTGTTTAATTCATATATTTTTTACAACAATGTACACAGAATGAGAAATTGTTAACTGTCTTGTTACTGATCTCAGGCACAAGTTAGTTTTGAAATGAATGATGAAAACATTGTTTCACATTAGCTACATCATAAAAATGAAGAAATCAAATTTTTTTTTTTTGTGTGCATTCTGGCAGCTCTCTCGCATCAAATGTAACACTTTGGTCAGTAACTCAACGTGCTTTAATGTTCCCTCAATAAAAGTGATACATAAATATTGGGATTCTCTTCAGCATGATTGCTTTCTGGGAAATGACAAAAACAACACTACCATCCTTACATTTTTCTAAATAAAAATACTTTTTTTTGTTGCTGTTACAGGCTGGAGGGAGAACCAGGCATTACAGACCAGACATTTCTGAAAAAGCAAAACAAAAAGACCCTACTTAACAAGCATGAAACAGGAACCACACGACACTACAGTGAACTACAGCAAAAGCTCTAGGTTTGGCCGTAAGTTAATTCATACAAATATTTTATTTAGTACGTTTATTGGAATTCCAAAAATCCAGCACATTTTTAATCATCATTCTGTACCTTAGTCTTACAGTACCAGCGCTAATAGCAGCATTTGGTGATAACACATTTCTGCAACATCACATAAGGGGGAACTACCAGCATATTGTTGTTTCAGCACAGTAATGATACATCTCTGTGCATGACTTTGTGATACAATGTTTAATAGGCTTGAAGGAAGAGTTAGATCATTAGTGAAACATGATAAACATTACAACTTGTGAGCATTATGTTAATGAGAACATAAAAGTGTAAACGTTAGGGCCGAGTTCCCATGAAACCCCCCTTTAATCCTTTGAGGACAGTACAAATTGTTATGTCTGTGTTCATGTGATCGAACCAAGTTTTAACATTAGATCATAAAAAAAAAGTTATGGCTTTTGTGACCACTGCCTCAAGGGAGAAACAGTGTAGCCTTCCCTTGTAGTCCTTACTTTTTTTTGAGGAACTAGGAAAACAGCAAAAAAACAGAGCCACAACTGACTCAGAAAAAGACACCAAAAGGAAGAAAAAATCCGAAATTGAAGGACACCCAGGAAGTATCAGGTTTATGTTTTGTTAAAGTTGTCGACCTACAAGTCTTAGTAAAAAAAAATACTGGTTAGCAGTGAAATAGCACAACAGGAGGAGTTAAGAACTACACATAAAAAGTTAGATAATTCAAGAAATGAAGCGCAGTGCCAAGATGAACACGTCCAATTTTGTTCAAGCCAGAGACAGTTGGCCCAGCGATACTTCACAGAAGTATCAAGAACATGACAGACGACGGTCTTTAAAAGGCAAACTATATTCTGTTCTGTTGATCGATGCTACCACCTGCCCTCTTTTAGTTGCATATGATTTGAACAAAAGGCTCTCCGACAGATTCATGCGCTGACACAAACACCCAAATAAAAACACATTCTTCCCTCTCACTTTTTATGTACAGAATATAGTGACAAACTGTTCCATCTATCAGGTGAACAACACTGTGTTGAGACTGACTGTGCAGCAACATCGACGACAAGTCATTTGAAAGCAGAAGCCTGTTGGCCAGATACTTTGGCTGGACACCGCTGCCATCAAAGCCTGAGAGAAACAGTGGTTTCAGCTTTGTCTTCTCCCGGCCTGTAGTGTGGGTCAGTCTATCAAGCGATTGTGCGTGTTGCTTTAAAATTACTGGCCGTTTGTATGAATCCGAGGAGTTTTTGTCTCAGTCATTTTTTTGCACCTTTTCCTGTTTTTTCTGAACCTTTTGATGGACGACTTTTACGGTAGTGAGAAAATTTCCCAGGAATAGGACGAGAAATGTCAGTGCCAGCATAAATACCTGGAAGAACAAGGGAAAAAAAGGGGTTTTATTGCTAGACGAGTCATGTAATGCCATTTCTTTTTTAAAAACTAGCTACATCTGGAATTTGAAGTGTTTAAGGGCTTGGACATGTTACATAGGTAGGGATAGCATTCTTTCAAACACTACACCAGACTTTATCACAGGCCATTTCAACCAAGAAATCGAGTTAAGCACGTGTGCCGCACAAGTCGGATGCTGACAAACGTTCCCTGCCCATCTTTGGACTTGCCAAACTCATATTACCAAACCCTGGCCTGAATATGGCCTCAAATGTGCTTGTGTGTACACTTCTTAGATACAGAAACACAAATTAGTTTAAAAAAAGAAACCTGTCAAACCTTTTCCTTTTAACCATTTAAGCAATGGATTGGCCAGTGTGATCCTTACCTGCCACTCCTTACAGTCCTCACGTCCTCCCAAACGAAACAGGGTCACCGAGTTGTAGAGCTGCCAAAACTGCAAAGGAAGAGGAGGCATTATCTTTCATAACGTTGCCGCACGCGCTCGATGCACAAGCAAATTTCGCTTTGATCCACATCCTTCTCCTCAGTTGATACGGTCTCTCAAAAATGCTCTTAAAAATAATAAATCTCTGTTTATGCACTTAATGCAGATCAAACAATGAATGCTGGTGTAAAATACATTGCCAAGTGCAATGTCCTCCTGATTTTAAAATATTTGGAATAAGGCGATAAAGCTGTAATTTGATATTAAACAAAAGTAGAAAAGAGACGAAGAAAGGTTTTGACTCACGTGGCCAAAAAAGAGGAATGGTAAAAGAAAAGTGAGGCCTCTCCACATCCAGGACTGGAATCCCTCTGTGGAGACACAAAACTGTAACAGTGACCTTGGGACAACATGACACAGAATACTACACAAATGGTCGCTGCAGTCAGTCAGATATGGTTTGACAAGCAAATCGACGGAAGTACTCAAATTACGCCGACATCTGCTTGGCAGCCATTGATGTTAACAACTGTCTCCTCTCACCTTTACCCTATTTCTTCTAGACATGGTGTTGCAGATGGCTCAAAAGTTCAAACGATTGAAATGACTACTGCCAAAAATAGCTTACAACTCACCCACTGTGAGGTCCAGCTGATTTCTCTCTCCCAAAGCTCGCAGCCTGTATAAGCAGCCACTCTGGTAGTAATACTGCAGGAACTGAACAAAGCCTGGATGACAAAAAGACAAAAAGATTACAGTCCACCCAACACTGTAATGTGATGAACAATTAAGTTTCCATGATCTGATCCATATCTCAGTACTGGAAAGGAAAACTACTTTTTAGGACTAGCATTAGCTTATCAACTCATAAAATGGAATAAAACAAAACAAAAAATCAACAGCAGCCTGTAATGTGACGTTTTGTACACTGAAATTGGGTCATTATGTCCTTAAAACAAAAAAGAGCCACATCATCTCCGTTTAAGCTGCATTTGTTAGTTGAAGCTTTTTTTTTTTTTGTAAATGAACATCGGTCTGTTTAAACATTTGACTCATGACCCAAAACCCCAACCAGAGAGCCCCAACATTAGTTATCACATCATGAGTCTACATGACTGATATACTACACAATGCTTGTAACCACCAGTGTTTGTGAATAGACTTCACTTCTGTATTCTGAGAAGAAATGTTCACAGAAGAACTGTTGTATTATAAAGGCAACCATTATCAGCAGGCTCGCGGTCAAGTATCTCCACCCAACCTCTCTGATCGACAGTATAGTACGACTCATGCTAAAAATTTAGCTTGAGCCATGATTCATGTCCTTAATAAGATATTCATACATCAAGATTCTTATGTCTAATTAGGTCTACTGAAATTAAATCAATTCAGTGTCAGCTATTAGTATGAGGAAGGTTGTGTTCGCCTCCAATAAAAATATTTTTAATCACACCGAAATGTCCAGCAACTACATGTTGGTTTCAACATTTCACTGTTGTGTAACACACATGGTGCTGCAGGTAATCCCTGACCTGCTCTTGCCTTGGTCTACTATCATACCTTATGGTGACAGATTGACAGCATCTGAAGCAAGAGCACAGTCTAAGTGGAGTTTTGAATTCTAGCATAAACTGTTTATGTTATTAGATATTTGATTTAGATATGGGTTCTGTCATCCGTTTTGATTTTGGTATAACAATACAGATGAAAAACCTAAAACTAAGTTAATTCTCTTATCGCCTCTTTTTTATATTAGCAAAGAGCAGCATACAAATCATTCAGGTAGAACTTAAACGATCAGTCAGACATTTAGATGATTGACAGAAAGTTCTTCAGCAACTATTTTGATAATCGAATAATTGTTTCAGTCACTGTAAACTGAATATCTTTGGCTTTTGGACTGTTAGTCAGACACTTTGAAGACTTGAAATCATAACAGACATGTTTCACTATTTTCTGACATTCTATAGACAAACTATTAATTAAATCAAGAAAATAATTGTCAGTTTAATCAGAAGAAGAAAAAAAATTGCAGCCCTACATTCAGGTATTAATTTGGCTAAATAGCAAATACATTATGTATCAGAAAACAAAAATGCATCTGTAACAACAATTCTCCTTTATCTCCCACAGCTGGTGTCTGCAACTGATGTGGTCATACTGACTGGCAGCACATGGCAGAGTGCCTTTAAATGTCCCAAAGTGTGGCTACACTAGACCAAAGTCAACGAAAAAACATGTGATATGCAATGTTTGCTACAAGGTACTCACAACAAAAGGAGGGACTACATGTTCCCTGTTTTAACTACCGTACACTACCAAACAACCAAAGGAAGAAGTTACTGCTGCTTTATGAGGATGCACCAACTCATGTTTGGGTAGGCCCAAATACTAAAATACTGAGAAATGGTCCCACCAAACAGACAACCCAAATAGATTCAATGAGCAGATTCAAAACTGGATGCAGATTTGATGAAATTACCTCAAACCCTAATCTGAAATCAACAAAAAATGTTTCTGGTTATGACCCAAACAACATTATGACATCTTAAAACACCATACTGTACATACACAGCAATGTAACAAACACACATTTTGTTCCAAGTCCAGTGAACAGATTAAAGTCTTACTCTGGTAGATGGAGAAAGCGAGGAACTGGCTTCTGAACATCTGATACATGGGCCCCTCTGGCCTGTGAAAAAACAGAAGGTTAAAGCTAAACCAAGCAACTGTAGCCCTTATTGTCTTAACAGTCGCTAACCTGCACGTGTTTGTACAAAAGTTGAAAATTATGACGGCTAAAACAATGTAACACCAAAGAAACCAAAGACAAAAACTCACCAGGTGAGCATCACTCCTGACAGAAAGGTGGATACATAATGGTGAGACACCCACCAACCTTTGATCCTAAAAAGAGAATAGAAAGAGATTTACAATTGTATACCCCAGAAATTCAAAATACTACTCCTATCATAGAACAATTGCTCTTGTGGTTTTACTTTACAGTTTCAACAAATAGCAGTAACATCACAACACACCTGGAGCCATTGCTCATGAGGATGCTTTCCCTTATGGTCAATGTGCAGTAGTACCACACCAGCAGAAAGTTGAAGATTTCATCAGTGACTCTAAACAAAATAGAGAAAATAAAATAATGAGCCACTCTCTGACTTTTAATAAGTCAACGAAAATAATGATTGAGGGGGAAAAAGTGATCTCACCGACAGTTGAGAAAGAATAGGCAGGTTATTGCTCCAAACATCAGGATTATTGTCATGTAAAGCTTGAACTTCTCATATTCATCTTTGTAGGCAAATCTATATGAATAAATGGAGGTAAAAAAAAAAGAAGATGAAACATACACAACTCCAAATACCAAACCATACTTTTCACGCTGTCCTTAAGGCTGACAACTTCACGTACTTGGCCTGGTTGCTAAGAAGCGTTACGTTCACATTGCCCAGGACCAAATTTAGGTACAGCCTGAAAAAACACACAAGAAACCTCATAAACAAAGACAATAATTAAAACTCATTGTTTGTAATGAAACATGAAAAAGTACTGACCCGTTTTTCTTTGGCAAATATGCTTCCATATCAAAGAACACATTTTCTTTATCTTTAATTTGTGTTTTGATGTCTTTTATTAGTTCCAATTCTTTCTTGTCACATGTTTGTGAACACCTGTGGAGAGAAGACAAAATGAGGTAATGTCCACAAACAAAAGCACAATAAATGGAAAGATCACTTTTTTAAGACTTCCACAAAACCAGGGAATCAATTTCCCCCCAAAAAAATGTCTTTTAAACAGGCTTTGCCACAAATAAAATGATAAACAAGTGTACCGACTGTAGTATAAGCTAGTTTTCCATCCTGATCAGAGAATACTTACTTCGTCAAGCTGCGCCTGAGGTCTTTCAGGCATTTTCTCTGTTTACTGATGGCGCTGCTGCATGTTGTCTGAAGATTGGTGAGCTCCTCAAGTTTCTGTCTGTATATTTTGTGAGTTTCCTAGTTATCAGACAAACACGCAAAGTGAGTGGAGAAAATTTGTTAGGACAAAAATGTATATTCTGATGAACCCCCTCCCTACACATCCACGACAGGACTTTTTCTTTTACAAATGTAGTATTTTTGGGATCATGTAATGTGGAACTTTTAAGAACCCAAGACCATAGAAGGTTAATCTTTGTTAAAATACTTCCACAATCAAAGTTTCATTTCATCACAGAAATGGGAGAAGTGGTCCAAACAAAGGTGTTTTGTCATTGTAGGCCTGCTTGAAAATGTGTTTTGGGGAGTGCTGTTCAAATGTACTGTATCATAATACTCGCTACAAAACTGGACACTGAGAAATGTAATAACAGTAAGATATCCTAACCTTTCAGAGATGAAAAACAAACTTGACAGCTAATCACACTACAACTTGATGTTTCTATGTATATCACATGCTAGTTTTCAGATACCAATGCTGTTAACATACACATAGCCAAATATAGGGATGTATTCTAAAAGGTTTACCACAGGCCAATCAACAGTGTGTTAATCACCAAGCCCCTTCAAACCCACAGACCCTAGAGTTAGGACTCGATGCACAGATGTACAAATATACAATCTGAAAGGAAGCAACTGACTATGGATGGGAGGCGGTTTATGTGCAGGTGAAAATTTTACATTTGTTAGTCGCTAGAACATGTAACCTTCCTTTAAGAAAATCCCCGATCACTCTGACTGTCACCTTCATCATCTTTCCCTACGGAGCAGCTCCAGATTTTACATTTTGATGGCATCATAGGTCCACGTCTGATAACGTAACCGACATGAGGAGAGGTCGTGCCACGTAGCTAACCACAGACCACATTATACTATATAATACCTCAAAGTGAGCTGTATTGTATTCTTTGTATTATTGACTTATTATAATGTTTCACGTTAGCTAGCGAACGTAAGCTAGCGTGGTAATGATGAATGATGATGCATTCAAGACCACATGATTTACTCAAGCAAAGCAACAGCGTTAAGTTGCCTTTACGACGTCTGAGTAACTTTGGTAGCAATAATTTAATATTAATAAATCGCACAATACTACTGTAGTTAGCTAGCTAGCTAAGTTACTAACGTCATAGCTGCTCATTAGCCGCCTTTCACACTAGCAGCAAGCCGGCTGCTAACGTTAGCGGCTGTAAAACACAGATGTTACAGTAAAGTCAAAGCTAATGATCATCCAGTAAAACATATTCCATCCCTTAGATATCGCTACCAACAGCACAGTTATTGACTCAAAGCCGCGGCCACGACTGAGCTGAGAATGAATGACGAATAGGAAAGAGCCATCCAACTAACGTAGCCACGAGAGTAACGTTATCGGCTGTCAGTGCCATCCACGACACGCTACAGCCAGCAATGTACCATACATAATGTACGTTACTCGTTTTAATGTTGTCTGTCACCTGTAATTGTTGATATTCCTCGTCAATTTCCTCCCACTCCGTCTGAAACTTTGGTTTGGACATTATGGTACAGTAGCTGATGTAGCGAGGGGGACGACTACACAAGCCTTCACCCGAGTAGCTAGAGTATCTCCTCACACTCTCGTGTCTGGCTGTCCACTCTAGCTAAGTTTTTTTTAACTCGGCTGCAGGGAGCATGCGCACATCGACAAACGACACAGAACCATTGGTTGAACCTGAAGACACTATAATAAAATAAAAATAAAAAATAACAACAAAAGAATTAAAAACGATGTAGGCATTAGTTGGGCCTCCTCGACACATTAGAATATAACGTTAAATTTACTTTCAATTTAATTAACACTACACCAACTACAGTACACAGTGCTGTTGCTAGGATACAGCGAATGCTAGACTGTGTCGGTAAGACACCGGTTAGTAAAGTTTACTGCTAGCTCAGCTGTCTAACATGTTTTCTTAATTTATTCGGTAACGTTAGTTAGCTACATAGCCTGAGTTTACAGGCGGATTGAGTTTAAGTAAGTCATCCGCTTGGACACATCCCTAAGGTAAGTAACGTTTCTTTTCTTTGAATGAGTGTTTGACATTCTAATTTGGCCGGTGTTAACTGACCTGCATTGAAAGAAGGACAATGTAGAGTTGTTCTCCTTTCCTCCATTGTTAATAGTCTAACCTGTACAGCTTCATGGGTGTAACCAATACATCCATGGGTGTAACATGTTATTTATGTTATAGGGTTTTCATCAAGCTACGCCTGGCCATGCCATATTTTAAAACATCTAAAAAAAATCAGCCATTGTCAACATTGCTGGTTAAGTCCCAGAAATGTGGACTAAGGCACACAGTTTTCTCTGTCAATGGAAATGAATACACTGGAGAGTGGCAGGACAACAAAAAGCACGGTGAGATACTTTTTATGTGAACTTCCACTAAACTATACAGAGACGTTTGTGAACGCCTGTTGATGAAGCATAACATACTTTGGCTACAGTACTATAGCTAAATGTTTATTTTTTAATTTTTTTCAAGGAAAGGGAACTCAGGTTTGGAAGAAGTCTGGTTCCATTTATAATGGAGAGTGGAAATTTGGAAAACGTGATGGATATGGTACCTACAGTGTGCTGCTTTCAGAAACAAAGGAGTATACAAGGAAGTACTGTGGTGGATGGAAAAATGGAAAAAAGCACGTATGTATTTGATATACTGTTATACATGTCATGCACACTGTAACATATAGGTACACTCTGTGATATATTTTGCATCGTTTTCGATCTCTTTAGGAGTATGGGACGTACTTCTACAATAACTCAGCCGTTTATGAGGGGGAGTGGAGTGAGGACCATCGAAGTGGCTGGGGAAGGATGTACTATGAGAGTGGAGATATCTACGAGGGAGAGTGGCTGAAGGATAAGAATCACGGACAGGGCATCATCCGATTTGGTAAGAGCACTTTGCTATACACACATAACAAAAAATAATCTAAAATAGATAATAGTTTAATGGGACAAGATGGTAGATTTTAAAATTTGGCTTTCCAACTTGTGTCCAAGCAAATGGAAATTGGTATGAAGGCGCCTGGCGAGATGGCAAGAAGAACGGAAATGGAAAGTTCTACTATTCTGACAAAGGCCAGCTTTATGAAGGCTTTTGGGTGGATGGAGTACCAAAATGTGGGACCCTGTCTGACTTTTGGAGGAATGAAGCACCGACACCGACAAAGTATCCAATTCCACCGGTATAACATTTTTACTCTTGCTACTCTTGCAGCGTTTACAAGTGGTCTGTCATCACTTATGTGACACAATCAAATAACCATGGACAACAAAGCACTTTTACAATGCATTATTGTGGATTAAAATATGAATGTATCTTTTTTTTCTCAAGCTACACCTGGTGGATATGCAGTTGGTATTAAGGGAAGCCCAGTCAGCCTACCTTGAGAGGATCAACAGCAAGTTTCCACTCAACAACACACTAACAGACAACGAATAAAAAAAGAAAATACATGGACTATTGGCATTCAGCATGTTCAGTTCTGTCAAAAATATTTGCACCCAAATAGTTTGTTCGTGTCTGTGGTGCAAACCAAAAACATCTATTGATATTTCCAATGAGTTGAAAACAATAGCGATATAATTTAACATGTTAATTCAGTTTACTACTAACACAGATGATTAAACACTGTAACTGTCATAATAAAAAGCTTGCTGCTAACTCTAATTACATATAATAGATCAGCTCAGTTCTAGGGTTACTAAAACATTAGACTACATACATTAAGAAAATACCTAATGATATGCCTAGTTACTGAATTCACTACATTAGACCGACTTGATACTAATGTACACACATAATCAAAGGTTATGTGATAAATGTAATACTAGTATATGGCAATATCAAAATGACACATCCGTTTATTTTCTCTTATAAGGACTGATCAAATATTAGCCATTACTGTATTTTTTATACGCTGCACTCTGACAATACTCATACCCTGAGATGAAAGGATCTCCTCTCTACCATGCCATCAGCATCCCACTTTCAACTTTCACTTCAGAACTTCTACCTCTTCCAATACAAACTTTTAACTCATAAACATAAAGATTGATCAATTTCTCTAAATTGTTGAGATTAAAACCCTGGTTAAAATAAATGTGAATTAACAGCTTGATTGAAAAGCACTCCATGAGTATTCTGAGTAAATTATGAAAGCAACATGCTAATTCAGGATATGTGAGACAAGTAGAGTGCTTAGGCTCAACAAAATGAAGCACAGAGGAACACTAATGTCTAATGTAGACAAGTAATCCACAGATGTTGAAATGTGAGTGGGATTTCTTTAAAAATCTCATGAGGATAAATGACAATTCACCATCAGATAGGGCTGGCTCAGTTGGTTATCTGACATAAGAGTGATGATAGGTGAAAACTGATATGTATATGTCCACTTAAAGTGCCCATATTATGAAAAAAACACATTTTCTGGGATTTGAGGTGTTCTTTTGTGTCTCTGGTGCTTCCACACGCATACCAACTTTGAAAAAAATCCATCCATGCTGTTTTGAGTGAGATACGGTTTCTGAATGTGTCCTGCCTTCAGTCTCTGGGTGAGCTGTTAAAAATCGGCACGGCTTGTGATGTCACAAGCCGAAACAAGCTGGCTAGCCGCAACCGTTAGCTCGTAGCATTAGCACGCTAACGCTAGCATGCTACCTCGTTCTCAATAGCAAAGCACTGCTACAACACACACAAGTTCACCATAATCTACAAAAGAACTACTTACATGTGCGCCCTCATTTAGAAGTCTCCCAGCTAATCCTGCCTTGTAACTGACCAAAGTTGGAGAAACAGCCTTTCTTTTACTGTCTATGGAGCTAGCTAGCTGACATGATCTACATCTGAGCTACTGCATGTGCGAGTGCAATCAAAGATAGTACAGAAGAAGAAGAAGAAAAGAGGTCTCACTCTGTAGCTAAAACAGAGACCAGGTGAAAAGAGGATCTGCAGCAGTGAGAGAGAGCGGTGCAGTACAACAAAAATATGGTGTTTTTTGAAAATTAAACCATGTAAACCTATTCTGGTACAACCTTAAAATACAATTATGAACCTGAAAATGAGCATAATATGGGCGCTTTAAAATGTTGCATTTGCAAAATGGTGTGACTTGCTTAGCCTGTGTCGATAATTGCAAGTACATTTCATAGATAACAGAGATATTATGTTCTCAAATAGTACATTCAAATTATTTGTGAAATTCTCAAACTTTGAATGGCTTTTGATAAAAAAACGTTTATTTTAACACCACAGCCTGTGCTACAGATGTCAGCAAATATACTATCCTACTAACACGGTTGTTTTAGCAGCTGTTGAGTCAGTCTACAAGCATTACAAAAACAATTGGTGGACATCACAAGAAATCATGTACACAGTGAACAAGGAGGAGAATTAAATACTTGTGGTTTACAAAACACAACAAGGTACTATATATATATATATTAACAAATGCAGTGTTCACTGACAAACAGTAAATAAATGCAGCAGGCAACAGACAGGGTTCCAAGTTATTATTCAGAAGCCTCTGCCATCGTGTATATGAGATATGAGTCTAGAAGTTAAATCAAACAACTATTATAGTTAAAACTTCAATTAAGACTTTCCAATTTCAAGTCACATGCATTACGGCAGATTTCTGATTTCACAGTAGAACAAACATGTTTTCTAAAAAATACAACTCTTTTCACAAACGTAAATGTCACAACAAAGAGGTGAGACATCCTTATTCCTGTAAAAATTTAGAAGCCAATAATGTGGCTTCTGACTTGCAGTCAAGAGTTCCCCCATAGATGTGTATTCGCCATACTTCACTATGGAAAATGTGAGCTTGGAGACTGCAAGATGGAAGACTCCCCTCTGTTGTCCAGCTCGTTTTGTAGCCTGGTGAGATTAGAGAGTTCTTCCAGCTCCTGAAACTGTCTGTCAGTCTTGTGGCTAACCAAGGAGCGGTAGAAATGCACAGCAAACACTATGAAGACTAAACCAAAAGGAACCATAATAGAGGTGGAGGTAATAGCAGCAGCCACACCAGCTGAAACGGTATTATTACTGGACTTATTGGGCTTAACTGGCAAAAATTTGACCCAGCAGAGTAGAACCACCTCGGCTAGGAAGAGTAAGGTACCAATAACTGTAGAAAAAGCCCATGCCAGTTCAATGTGGTGGTGCATTCGCTCATGTGGAGACTCCTTCACAGAGTTAAGGTTGTGGACATTGCTGACAGCCTCTATATTGGGCAGAATGCAGGTGCTGACCATCAGAGCGAACAGGTGGACAGCCACAAGCACAGTGGTGCAGGCACTGAAGGCAATGAGTAGAGCAGGTGGGTAAGGATAGCTGTTGTCCAGCTGCACTTCTACCATAGCCACCTGAAAGGAAAGAATAGGAAGAGAACGGAAATCACGTTTGCAATACTGTGTAAAATGACTGATTATTCTACAAAAGAGTAAGAGGGTGGTTTAAAGAGAATGTTACCATAGCAAATCCAGAAAGCAGAGCTGATGTCCGACTAGAAGCCTTCAGTTTAGCTCGACTCAGGTACAGCTTCCTCCAGGACAGTGCTTGCAGTGAATGCTCGTTCAGACTCATGTTGCTCCTGTTATCAAAGGATTGGGCGAGCATCGCTTACGTAATTACCTTGTTACTCTTGCGGAACACGACAGAAACAAGCGTTCAACATGCCAACAGTGTACCCTTACAAAACATTTAACCTCGCCAACTGCGGAAGCTATTTTTCCACCACCAGTCTTCAGCGTGTACTGCCTGCACCTAACATTACCCATAAGCCTGCGCGCTCTGAGGCGAACATCCGCTAGTCAACTGTGGGTTGCATTCGGTTGCATTTCCTCTGTTATGAGATTACGAATCAGCCGTAGTGAATACGGATGTAATCACCACGTCCAATGTGTAGTAATCGTCAAAACATGTTAATGTCAACATGAACGGTTAAATGAACCATTACACCAGTCCACGTGACACACGTCACGTCCAGCGTACAGAAACAGTAATTATTACGATTAGAATGAATGAAATGAGATAAAGGGATTTTTGTTTTGTTTTTATAAATAGGCTATTTTAGCGCTTGTTTTTCTTTAACATGGTAGGCTGAACTATTCGTTAATAATGGTTTAAACGTAATGCTTTTTACTTTAGACAACAAACAAACAGTGATTGGTCTGATGTGATAATGGTTTATTCTTTGTAAAACCAGTTTAAAAGCAGTGAACTAACATGTCGTGACGTTGTCCAACAATGTTTTGGTTCCTGGCGGTGACGTAATACACAAAAACATGGTTCCCTTGTTTTGAACCTGAAAAGCGTGCTAACTGTTTCTTTAACTTCACTACGCATGAAGATGCATTTCCGAAACAGAGTGACTGGAAAACATTGATAAGAGACGATGGCTCAGGCCGTGGAAACGTGTGCTGATTCTGGACGCAAGCTGGTGTGTATCATCTGCCGTGTTAATGTTAGCTTATGAAGCGAGATTGGCAGCGAGCTAATTAGTTAGCTAAAGCTAACGTTTTCAACGGTAAACGTTGGCATGTTTGTCAAGTCACTTAAGCTGTTCAAGTTAGAGATGCATGAGCAGAAACGATAGCTCTCTCGCATTAGGTGTTAACGTTATAACTTATTGTATATTTGTAACAGTTGAGCGGACGTACGTTCAAGATAAACCAACATCTAGCTAGATCAGTGAAATCCTGCAAACATTTGACATGTATCATTGTGGAGTATCGTTAACATACCAACTGCTGTCTTTTCCCAGGACAAGTGTCGTTTAATTGTTATCGTGCTTGACGTCACGTTTAGGGAAAAAAATATGCTACTATGGACAGTAACGTTATCAGAAAACTGAATATGACCCTTTACTCCAGTTTGAAGTTAGGAATAAGATAAATGTTTACTGGCTGTTAATGGAGACAGAGATGGCCGTCATAACAGAAAGAGTTTGCTTTCCACGCGTGTTTCAGTTTCAGTTCATGTCCATTGACTGTATTAACAGTCTATGGTTATGTCATGTAAATCATCTCGTTTTCAATGGCAGCGCTCCATCTGCCGGAGGATGTACGACGAAAACGAGGATTTGTCCGATGTTGAAGAAATTGCAAACATCAGAGGTTTCAGTGTGGAGGAAAAGCTTGCTAGTGACAGTTACAGCTCCACGTTTGTTCACTGCATGGAGGGTAAAGGTAAAGTAACACATTACACAAAGCATATCATGTTTTCTTTTGATTAACCACTTTTCTGTTTGTTATTATATATTTGTTATTATATTATTTTGCAGTAAGATTGATTGGTAAGATGCATGTCTTTACCACAAATGTATTTTCCTATAAATGCCTTTGTCCATAACACACTCACTGTCTTGCAGACTTCTCTTATGAATATGTGCAAAGGGAGGCTCTCAGGACACCACTCATTTTTAAAGAGAAAGATGGACTAGGGATCAGGTGAGAAGACATTTTTGGGAGTTCACATGTTTACAGATGGTTATTAAGAATAATCTTTGACGTTGATTGAGCCCACTTTTATATTTGTTGTAAATTTGTGTTTTTAACCAACACATGTATTATTTATATATACATTATTCATATATTATTAACTGAGTGACATCAATCCCTCTCTTTCATAGAATGCCTGATCCAGAATTTACAATCAGTGAAATTAAAGGCTTAGTTGGTAAGTAGGATGACACGCACGCACGCATACACACACACACACACACACACACACACACACACACACACACACACACACACACACACACACACTAAAATGTATGCCTACATGTTTACTAATGTAGCAATAATGTTGTTAAAAGGGTGGAGAGCAGATGGAAAAAATTGGCAGGTCAGTGAGTTTTAGCTTTTCAGAAGATCTGCGGTGATCTGAAGTGTCCTAAAAATATTGTATATTCTCACATCCATGTACATGTTTACTTCCACAGTACTGTATGTGGAAGGAAAATGTTACAAAGAAACAAGTTCAACCCATACCACAACTATGATTGATTCTGTAGTGTTGTTGGGATAGTAAGCTCCAAAACTTGTGCTATCGGCTAAAATGCCCAGTTGTGGATAGGGAAATAATGTTTATAAATTTAAAAAAGCTGTTTTATAGTCATAGTCACAGTATGTTCAAATAACATACATATTATATCTTATTATTTCAATGGTATTATTGTTTTTTGTTCATTGTTATCTCTTTTTTTGGGTATTTAATTAGTGAACACACACACGTATGTGTCTATTTGTCTGCCTGTCATATAACATTGTTGTGTGATGGATGATTATAGTATTTTTGCATGTCCATCTCACTTTCTCATATTGTGTATTCTAAATATGTTTCCATATATGATCTTGCACTTTTTTAAATCTATTATTATTATTATTATTATTATGCAAAAACAATGTGATCAGAACATTTTCCAATTGCAAATTTTTTTTATACATTAAAATACGACAAGTGAAGCCTGAAACTGAAATGGATTGGGGCGTAGTTGCTCCATCTAGTGGGGAATATGGTGAATTACATTCATTAGAGCTACTTCATGATGAAATCTGTCAGATGCCAACAATACACATTGTCTCTGTATACATCTCACAATAGCATGCTAGATTGTTCTTAGACAAACTTACAGACATATGGTATTACATGTTAACGACAGTAAAAGTGCTCAAAGCTTAAAGTAAAGTTGTGTCCTGGTTGTGGCTTGCAGGCAGTCGTCGGTCTGTGGATGTTATGGATGTGAGCACTCAGAAAGGCTCAGAAATGAGCATGGCTCAGTTTGTCCGTTATTATGAGACACCAGAGGAAGAGCGGGACAAACTCTTTAATGTCATCAGCTTAGAGTTCAGTCACACTAAGCTGGAGAACCTCATCAAGCGGCCCACTGTGGTAAATATAACATGACACTCTCTGTATGATGTCATAAAAGTTTCATGAATGTCACAAATCTGGTACCATATTCAAAGAATGTATGACTAATAACACTGTGATTGATTGTTAAAAAGTGCAGTTTTGGTCACTCTCCCAGGTGGATCAAGTGGACTGGGTGGACAACATGTGGCCTCCTGATCTGAAACATAGCCAAACAGAAGCCACCAATATAATCTCAGACATGAAGTACCCTAAAGTGCAAAGGTATGACTTTACTGGATTGTGTTTCTGTTTTCACAAAGATTTATCCTGAGCTGTATGTCAGACTGCGTTTAAAAAAAAAAGAGAAATGTATAGAGCCAGATAAAGAAAATACTCGGAGGAAATAGCTGCTTCCTTGGCAGTAAATACCATTTCTCCTCCCATCTGAATGTCTCATGTATCACTCTATCACTGTAGAGCGCTGTAAGTGCTCTTGATTGTTGCTAGGCAGCAGAATTTTCCACAGTGGAGGATGGTTTTATAACAGCTGTAGTCTGACTGCACCGGCACTTTTAAGCCAGTCAGCTGTCAGCATTTGTACATAGCTTAAACTAAATCTTTTATTTGTACTGTACATAGCTAAGAGTCAAAACCAATTGTGCTTTTCCTTTTAACCTCATATTTCCTCCCATTACACAGAGACCCTACTAAACCTACTTTCTACCCCTCTGTCCCTCTGCTGATTTTCTGTTTATTGATTTTACTTAGTTTTAATTCAATAAGAATCATAGTTAGGTGAGTGCTGGTGGTCAGGTTTAGGGTGTACATAATGGGATACATGAGGATCAGATTTTACAGATATCCAGTAACAAATAATTTCCATTATTATTTCAACCAATACCGATACTTACGGTTTTCTTTTCAGTGTCACCACTAGTTGTTAGTTCAGCTATTGTTATGCTGCCACAGTGATGCTTGTTGTCGGTGCAGACATGATGCTGAAACCATATTATTAGTGTCTGCTATTTTAAAAATGTGACAGGCATTTTCATTTACCAATTGATTAATCATGATAAAAAAAACAGATTCATTGCTAATTAAAATAATTGGGTGTTACAGCCCTAAATTATTATCTGTCTTTGTTTCATTATTTTTTCTCATGCAAGCAAAATTGCAAAACTATCTGACTTTAAGGCAATTTGTTGCCCTAGCTTTGGTCGCAATTGCAAACCAAGTGGTGTTGAAGGAGCAGAACTATCTGGCATAATGTTACCACAACATACTGATGTTGGCATTCGCTGGTTGATTTTTGAATGTTTGTTACAGCCATTTCTTTCAAAGAACGATCACATCATCTCTCTGTGGGAGACATAATAGTATTAAATACTGTATAGATTTCTTTGGTAATGCTTTTTTTTTCTTTCTGTTGGTTAGATTATTTCAGATAAACAGAGCTGTTTCCATCTAGCTAAATTACTGAATCATTTATATCTAGAGTGCTAATCATTCCTCAATTTATTTCCAAAGGAGAGATGTCCTATTGTGAACAATTTTCTATGCTGTAGTGCTCTTGTGAGTGATTTCTAGTGGTGTTTTCTATTGGTAGCTGTTGTTTTCAGCAAAACACGACTGAGATTACCGCTACCTTTTTAATTGGTTGAGCTGTGTTTTTCTTTTTTTTAGGTCTTTTCAGACTGTTATGCTATACTTGTACATCCTCACACTGTACATGTTTTACATAGTGATTTTGTTATCTCCTTCTTTGCTATAGGTATTGTTTGATGAGTGTGAAGGGCTGCTACACAGATTTCCACATAGATTTTGGGGGAACTTCTGTTTGGTATCACGTATTCAAGGGACAGAAAGTAAGTTAATTCTCGTCTCATAGTAACATATCTGATACTTTGTGCAACAAATCTTCATTTATTAGTTGTCCTTTCAATAAATATTAAAGGGGACATATTATGCTCATTTTCAGTTTCGTACTTGTATTTTGGGTTTAATTACTTTTGAGTTAAAAAAAAAATGTTATTTTCTCATACTGTCTGAATATTCCTTGTTCACCCTCTGCAAGAATCGCATCTTTTTAAGCGCCTGTCTCTTTAAGCCCCCTTTCCGAAAAAGCCCAGTCTGCTCTGATTGGTCTGCATTTCCGGGTCTTCCTCGCCTGTCCCCTCGGCATTTCTGCACCGTCATTGCAGCCGGGGAATGATGTTGCTTTTGTGTTTCTGTGTGCATTTCTGCGGTGATTGAGCGTTCTGACACTTTTACAGTACTTATATAGCACCTCGATCTGCTTTATAAAGACTTCTCACTTTTTACAATATGGGACCTTTAAGTGGAGAAATTAAGAAAATGTATGTCTGGTAACATGTAGTGTTGCTAACAGTCTCAGAGTTGATAATTCATCTAACCTGGCCATGGCTATACAGTATATCCTTTTAAAATAAAAAAAAATGTTGCTTCTCCTCAGGTGTTTTGGCTTGTGCCTCCAACCCCACATAACCTTGCCCTTTATGAGGACTGGGTCCTGTCAGGCAAGCAGAGTGATATCTTCCTGGGTGACCGAGCTGATGGATGCCAGAGAGTGGAGCTTAAGCAAGGATACACCTTCTTCATCCCATCTGGTGTGTTGGCATGGTTGTTTTAAAGTAGCCAGCAGGAAAAGATTAGCTGCCACTTCAATGAACTGTAATCCTAAGCTTTACCTGGCTATTATATGGTATATGCTGCTATGGGAATTTGCATGAATCCACTATATGTTTTCTTTACATGTTTTGTACTTTTTTTTTTTTCTTTTTTAAATTAAGGGTGGATTCATGCTGTCTACACTCCAGAGGACACACTGGTATTTGGGGGCAATATTTTGCACAGCTTCAACATTCCTATGCAGCTTACCATCCATGAGATAGAGAACAGGACTAAGGTAGGAGTCTTCATTGTACGGTTGAACTGTGGCCTGCACAGCAATACAGTAAACTCTACCTGGGATAAATCAATCTCTTAAGAGAACCAGTTTGGTGTGAGTTCACCTGAAGGAGGCAGGAGATTGAGAGATGGGATGAAGGAGGAATCGGCTTAGTTTCAAAGAGAAATAAGGGAAAAGAGTAAAATAACAAAATATTTGGGAGTGACAAAATGTTAACAAATATAAATGTGAAAGTCAGGAAGATATGTAGGAACCCAAAAGCAGTATTCTTTGTGTGTTGTAAGATGTTGGTGGCTTGAGAAGGGAGAGGGGCATGAAGGGACACTGAATGTTAATGATTATACATCAAATAAATATTACATTATATATTAGTATAGTTTTTTTATGTGAATGTGTATAATAATTGTAAATATATTTGTAAAATGGGGGAAAAAAAACAACAACATTTTAATACCACCTTCATACTGAGCAAGCAATATTACTTCATGTTTAGATCCTGGATTTTGATATTTTAAGAAATCTGTGTGGTGTACTTTGTGGTACATGAAAGTCCAAATTACAAAACTCTTAGGCCAAGTATGAGTAAGTACTACTTTAAAGTAGTATTTCTAGCTCACTATACAGGTTTGTTCGTGTAGTACATTTAGCTTCTCTATGGCATGTTCAAAATCTGTATTATTTCAAATTATTATTTTAACATCTCATAATACATGCCTGTTAAAATTGCAGTTTGTTCTTGAAGAAGTGTGTGTGTTTGTTTGTGTGCATGAGAGGACATTGTCTGCAGTAATAGAGCACAACATATTACCACGAGTAATAATCCCTTTTTACACTACTGTTGCTGTCAGTAATACGTGTTCTGTCTGAAGTCTCTGTCATGCTCATGCACATGTGTAAAGACACAGACAGAACTCTGGTTAAGCAAGATTACACAACATTTAAGAAATAAGGTAAAGCCAACAATAACAAGATAACCTGAGTGCATGTACATATGAGGTGTTTTTCAAGGTTACACTGATGAGCTTTGTCCTTGTTTTCAGGTTCATCCCAAGTTCCGTTTCCCTTTCTACTATGAGATATGCTGGTATGTTCTGGAGAGATACCTGCACTGCCTCACCAAACGCTCTTACCTTTCTCAGGAGATCCGCAAAGAGTCTGTACAAATGGGTGAGTGAAATTAAGTAATGCAGCTACTCATTAAATACATACTCATGACATACACAAGATGAAATAGAAATACAATGTGGACAGATACGATCAGTCATTTGATATAAGTATTTTTCTTTCATTTTGTCCCTTCAGACTATGACACAAAGGCGAACACAGAGAGCCTTTCCTCTGACTCAAGGAGCCAGGACATGAATGAGGACTCATGTGAGACTCAAGTCAGGGATGGCTCGGGTGAAAAACCAGAGAGAGCTGCCCAGGATGGCCCCTGCTCTCCTGACAACCGGAGGGGCCAGCATCTCAAAGCTGTTTTATGTGTTGACTCTGAGGATAGTTGTAATCCCGGCTCCACCTCTCTAGAGTTCCCCCAAACCCCCTCTGACTCCCCAGCCTCGGAGTCTCCAAATAGATGGACGCATTTGACCGAATTTGAACTGAGCGGACTTAGGACGTTGGTTGAGAAGCTGGAGTCGCTCCCTGAAAATAAGAAATGTGTTCCAGTGGGAATAGAGAACCCACAAGCCCTGCTGGAAGACATAAAGGTAAGAAACAAAAAGATGACACAGTAACACAGTATTATTCACAATATATACCATTTAATAGACACAACAGAGTTCTCTCTTACTTTATGTTTGTCCCTGTGGCTGTCTAGGTTGTCTTCAAAGAACATGCCGATGACGACCCCAAATTAGCAATCACTGGAGTTCCTGTGGTGTACTGGCCCAAGAAAACTATTAAGGTAAGAATATGTCTGCCGCACTGTGAGACTTTTTTATTGCTTTTGCACCAAATATTGTTCTTTATCTTTATTTGTGGCTTTCAGATAAAACTGATACACACTTTATATACACTTGATTTTGTGTTGATCAATTAATACAATAGAAAAATCATCGTAATTATATAAGTGAGCAAAAGTGATGGGCAGAGGTTTGAGCCCATGCACCTGTCACTTGACTTTGTGGTGCAGTAATATTTCTGAACTTTTCACCTGAAAGGATTATTTTGTGAAATTGTCTTTGCACGGTCTACATCATCTTTACTTTTAATGGATGCATATTTAGACAATGGCATGAATCAATGCTTTAATGTCATACAGTTAAAAATCAACTGAAAGTATGAGCTTGTGTTTGATATATTTGACTTATTGTCAAAGAAGGGTCTGGTTTTCAATATCAACACTGAATTTTAATTATTAAAGTAGCACTTATTCACTGCTTACATGTTTGCAGATGCTCATTACTTAAGTACTACTTATGCATGTCTTTTGGGCATCAGAATGCTATACAAAATACCTCCTTAGACCAAAGTGATATTCTAGGACTTAAATAGCTGTAAACTTCAAGTTTGAAGTGCCTTAAATGTCCTTATAATTTATCCTTTGAGGCCGTAAGGGTAAGAAGGCTTTTTACATTAATTGGCTAAATGTAAAAGAAAACAATTACCTCCTTCTATTTTCCCTAATGGTATGAATGGTAGTATGAAAAGGTCAAAATGCTTAATGCTTATTTAACGAAATGATACACAGATGTACTGTGTTCATTTTCAATGCTTTCTGACTTTTGCATTATAATATAAAAATGTGGAGAGTTAAATATATAATGGTGGTTAAAAACAGTACATACAGTATGTGCTCAGGTATGTTAGCCAAAAATGAACAAAAATGTAAATTTGAATTAGTAAATTCAATGCGACTCTATTAAGTTAACTGTTGCTATTTTATATATTGTACATGCTTTTTTAATTTTGTATTAATAATGTATCGTCCAAAGGATGCATGAAGTGTGTAACAGACGGAGAAGCCTCAACAGGAGGCGGATAGAATGTGTTGTATCTGAATGTATGGGGGTGATTTTCTATTGGTTTCATGGACCCTCTAGATCACCCCCACCCTTTCGTCCAAAGGCCAGCTGCTGGTGGTGGGGCCTCTTTGTGTTTGCCTTTTATAATGAGATGCCATCTGGCTCTATTGGCTGTGCGGAGCCTGCTCTCCTCTCCCTGTGATACTCATCATGAATATGACAACACCTTCTCTGCATTTCCTCTTCTCATTGGACAGAGAGCAGCACCCCCCAGTAAATATTCTGATGCACAACAGCCTCCCATTGGCCCCGCGCTTCCCAACACCCCTCCTGTTTTTCAGGGAGAGGATCCATATTAATGAGGCAGGCTTGTCTGTGTTTCCTACATCTGCTTGTGGTATTGTGGAGCTTTAGAGTAGGAGGGAGGGCTGTAGGCCAGACGGCAGTAGCAGGAGTAGAAGGAGGAGGAGACTGCAGCCATGTCAGTTTGCTGTGAGCTGGACGGTGTGTGAAAACCAGCCATGGCCATGTCGCTGAGCGCTGATGATGAGGACTACGACTCAGAATCTGAGCAGGTTAGCACACCAAACCCCAGCAGGCAGGCGTAGTGAGGCCACCAGAGGAATGCTTGTGCCAGACGGAGCAGTTTGCAGCATCACAGGGCAGCGAGGAAATGGAGCTACCTGGAGAGAAATGCATTGATTCAGTCTACCCTCTGTGTTTGGTCTTTCATTTTTGCCCTTTGTTTTTTAGTTTTTGATAGGTTTGCTGTTTGTTTGTTTGTGTGTGTTTCTGTGTGCATGCTTGTGTGTTTTTGTCAGGTGAAACCAGCAATAGGAGAAGGCTGTGTTTATATAGCTCAGAGCCTCAGGGCTGCTGTTGGTTGTTTTAAAGCAGAGAAGCAGAGGAATGGAAATTAATGTAGATGCAGGAGATTAATGTTTCATGGTTTGATTGTAAAAGCACCAGATACGCATGTCAGAATATGTGTTAACCCCAAGAAAAGGTGATCTGTTAATGAGAAAGCAGTCATTAGGAAAGGAATATTTGATGGCTTGGAGATCTAAGAGGAGACTTGCTTACACAGCAAGAAATGTGTTTTGTTAATTTGAATATTTCTTCCACTAAACTCTGAACCACACCTCCTTACTGTACATTAATTCTGTGGCTGCATTCGGATTTAAATAAAACATTAAACTGCAGATGATTGAGGCCATTGTTAAGTTCTGTTTGTTCCAGTGATGTAAATGCACCTGTTCTGGGTGTCACAGCTATTCGAACATCAAAGAAATATGCTCAGGGCTAATGTGCAATATATGTTAAAGTACATGCAAGTCAAGTCACACAGTCAAACAGTTCAGCATCTAGCACTAGTCTGAACAACTAGTTAGTTAATATGTACTTGTACAGTATATTCTATATCTCTAAAACATGCTCCGCATACTCTGTAAAGAGTTTTAAAAGTGTTTTACTGATTGACACTGTTGCTGTTGTTCAGTCAACATTCCTCAGCTTCTGAGTAACTATACACTCCAGAGGTTTATAGAGTTGGTGTAACACTTGTTCCACTTTCCTTTTGTCATATGTAAAATCTGAGCTTAACACTACATACTATGTACTATAGCAACCATACGTTTTTTTGTGTTTGTTTTTAAAGTACAGCTTTACAACATATGCCATCTCTAAAGCTTAACAGGAAAGTAATCCCTCCGAGAACTTGTGAATCCAATTTTTTGCCAAGTTAATTGTTTCCACATTGTATTCCTAGAGGTAAAGAAAAGAGAAATCATGGATGTTGCTTACAATAATCTGAAAAAACATCATAAAAATGGGCCAGTGTTTGTCTGTTTATGACTTTTAGACACCACAGAGTTGTGTGTATCTGATTTTGAATATCTTCTGCTTTTGAAAAAAAAAAAAAAAAAAGAACATGTCCTGTTGTTTCTGCAATCTTTGCTCAGTATGCGCTGTCTTCAATGTGTGTTCGAGGTGATGTTAAGTATATCCACATTAATTGATTTCCACTGTTCTCCACAGTAGCTTAAGAGGCTCCAAGGCTGTGTCAATGGACATTAAAGTCTGCTTCTCATTATGTTGCTCAGCTAAAGGAGCTTTAGATAGCCAAGAAATTACTAGTTGGTTACTTGAACTCTCCTTGTACTGAGGACACATGTATGTGCTGTAAGGAGGTGTGTATACTACATCTACTTATGGTAAACTAAAGACTAAAAACACTTGCCCCTAATACAGAGAGTAGTTACTAATAGTGAGAGGCAGTTTATTTCTCTGGCAGTGTTTCTGTCAAACCCTCCTGTCATTTTAATTCTGAGCATCAGAGGCATATCTGTTTTAGAGATCACTCACTTAGTAGACGGGGGCGGGGGGTTGGTTAGAGGGGATTTAGGGGACAATATGGACAGCTTTCTGAAGTATCGTTTCATTTGCCTCTTAAACCTGCAGTTGTAGTTACAGGTGTAATCAGACGGTACACACTACAGTGTCTAGCTGCCTGTTATTTAATGTGATCTGACATTAGCAGATTGATCATAACTCTGACCTGTTGTCTCATGTTTGTAGGGACTGGCAAATGACAGATATGTGTCTTTTTCTGGGATATTTGGTCTCATTCCAGTGTTCTTCTAGAGCAGACCTCCTGTCTGTAATCCCCATGAATACCCCCAAAACAGTCCAGTGCAGACTGCACAAGCACCCCCCCCCCCCCCAATATCTCACTCTAATCCTGTCTGGTAACCACATATCTGACTGCCTGTGTCAGTCTATTTCATGGCTATTGTTAGAATAAATGATTGTAATATGCCTAAGATTGAGCCTGCTTTCTTTTTCTGTTAGAGTCTCATTACAGTTCTTATTGGTTACACGTCTGTGTGTCATAGACTGTTCTGTTAGGGAATGGGACGTGGCTGTTGCTATGCTGACGCTAGGAGAATCTGCACTGCCGATGTAACTAAAGAAATCTTCATTTCCAAGAGCTGCAGTCTTTTGCACTCCTTCTTCGGGTTTATTTCATCTCACACATTGCCACATATTTTCTCACTTGGCACGGTTGGCAGTATTTTGACTTGTGGTTTTCATGTTAAGAATACATTGTTGTGGTTGGGGCTGTGAGCCTGAGAAGGAGCAGAATATATAACACTAGAACAACAATGATGGAGATCAAAGGCTCTCATTTCCATTAACCAGTTCTATTAAATAGAGCACATTTAATGTGTACTGTTATAAATTAGTCTATGTTTCCCCTAACACAGAATAATGACTCCTAGTGATCCATGTGTGAAATGTAGCCATAAGTGCAGTTTCTCTTTGAAGTCAAAACATGCAAGCAAGTGAAGTGCTAAATTTGGAAGATGCCTCCAGAGACATTCTTGATATGTTTGTTTTCTCCTGGATGCTATGCTTTAACAGCCATGAAAAAATGTGTGTTCATACAAAGCATGATCAGATTTGTGTTTGTGGATATATATACTATGTATATGGATGCATCTCTATGTGGATCTATTGACCAAGAGTTACAAAGAGCAAAGAAAGCATTAGGTAGTACCTCCTACATCCACCATAACACTGACCCTGTTGAATTTAATAGTATAGAATGTTTAGATTTTTTTTCTTATTACATCACATGATTATGCGTCCTTATTATTGAGCCATAGCACCATTAATAAATTAAATGTAATTTAGAACATTAGATTGAGGTGCTCTTCGGAGCTTAATGCCTCCCTCTTTTCTTAAATCTGAAATGTTGGTAAAAATTCACTGAATTGTCAAATTGATAAACTAATAATAAAATAAAATTTGTATCCATTTACCATTTAGTATCTAGTGAAAAAATGATTCTAAAGCATCTGCAGGCCTAAAAGTCTTCTTTGTCTTCTTTCTTCCTTTTACACAGTACATACTACAAATTTGCTTCACAATATTAATGTGAATGCACTTCTATTTGCCGTATTCGACTACTTCACTATATTTAAGTAGCATACTTTGTATGTAGCATCATGATATTGCTAAATACTTATCCTTTATCAACAAACTAATTCATCTGACCATTTGAATGCCTGTTTGTGAAATATCTGTTGCCTAATCATTTTAGGTACTTGACCCTGTATCCTTTTTATCCTTTTAGCCCCGGCCTCCCAACCGGCCGAAACCTAAGATGGCAGCTTCTCCTGCATCAGCAGTCAAGCTGTCAGCTAGTCGGGGAACATCTGGTGCCAGGAGGAGAAGGACGCGCTGTCGTAAGTGTGAGGCATGCCTGCGGACAGAGTGTGGAGAGTGCCACTTTTGTAAAGACATGAAGAAGTTTGGTGGGCCAGGCCGGATGAAACAGTCCTGCATCATGAGGCAGTGCATTGCAGTAAGTTCTTTGTTCATAATGTTCTCAGGGAATTTTCATTTTGATATACACATGATGTTAAAGGAATAGTTTGACATTTTGGGAAATGTGCTTATTTGTTTTTTTGTGTGCAGAGAGTTAGATTAGAAGATTAGACCATTTTCATGTCTGTATGCTAAAGCTACAGCCAGATGGTGATTAGCATAAAGACTGAAAACAAGTGGAAACAGCTAGCCTGGTGCTCAGAAAAGCTAAAGCCTACTAGCACCGCAAAAGCTCATATCTTGTTTGTTTAATCTAAAATCTTGAGTCTTGTTGTCACCAGGAGGTTGACAGGCAACCACCAAAAAATAGATTCAGCACGTAACCACACCTTGTCGTTTTTGCATTTTGGTTTTAGTACGGATTATACAAATGTGAAATGACACAGTCGGTGAGCTTCAGTGATGCTTGTAGGTGAATTTATTTTACCTTTGGACAGGGCCAGGGTAGCTGTTTCCCGCTGCTTCCAGTGTTAATGCTAAGATAAGATAACTGCTTGCTGGCTCTAGCTTCATATTTAGCATTTAGACATGAGAGTGGTATTAATCTTCTTAACTTATTTCTCAAAATCTCAAACTAATCCTTTCCTTAGCTTTCCTTTCATTTAATTTTGAATACTTGATTTTGGGTGTGTCCATGTGGTTGTGAGGGTGTTCAACATGGCCTCTAGGGCAGTACAGGGTGATTACTAGGGTGTTCCAGGTGGTTGCTATGGTAGTGACACAAGTATTACTAATAATGTGTGTAGTGGCAGCAGAAGTAAGAAGAGATCCGAAGTATCTCCTTGCTTGAGCTGGAAGTCGTTCTGGTCTGCCTTCTTGAAGGCCGTCTCAATGCTTTTATTCCTGCCCCGAGGATCGAGAATTGAGGAGTAGAGGATGGATATTTAGAAATAATGTTTGGGTTCAGGTTGGGCTCGGTCACATCATCGCGGCATTGAACATTTTAAATTTAAAACTGCTTATTATGTAGGTAGCCAGTGTGTTAACAGTGTGTTGTTGCCCCGTGTGTGCTGATGCGCTCATCTGTTGACATTTCCGAATGCCTTCCTACAGTTGCTTAATAAAAGCGGGCTTTCCACACAAACAAACGTACATGGGAAAAAAATGAGATTTGAACTGTGTCGGGCTCGGACATAAATATCTTAAAGTGCCCATATTATGAAAAAATCACTTTTTCTGGGATTTGGGGTGTTATTTTGTGTCTCTGATGCTTCCACACGCATACAAACCCTGAAAAAAAAACATCCATGCTGTTTTGAGTGAGATACGGGTTTCTGAATGTGTCCTGCCTTCAGTCTCCGGGTGAGCTGTTCAAAATCTGCACGGCTTTCTACGTAACTAGCCGAGACGAGTATTAGCATAACCGTTAGCATGCTAGCTCGTTCTCAATAGCAAAACACTGCTACAGCACACACAAATTCACCCTAATCTACAAAATAAATTGTTTAGAACTACTTACATCTCCCTGTTCTGCAGGTATTCCACACAAAGTTGGAAGTGTGCCCTCATTTAGAGGAAGTCTCCCGGCTAATCCTGCCTTGTACAGGCCGAAGTTGCAGAAACAGCTAGCTAGCTAGCTCATGTAATCAGGGTATGAAGTTAACTTTTTTGACCGCCAGCCACAGTGACTTTTTACCAGCCAGTTTTTTTTTTTTTTTTGCCTCATAAAGGTGAATTGCTTTGTCTCTATGATCCTATCCTGTCCTATTCATGGTAGCCTACTCGTGGACATTGCGCCGTCATCATGTGCTGTAGTACACGTGATGCCCGTTACACTCTCGTTACACCACTGCATATAAGAGATGAGATGACTGACAAAATCAGGAGTAGCCTACGCGCACCACAACAACAAAAAAAACACTGGTGAATGCACCATAACACATGAGTTGTTGCAATTTTTTTTGTATAGTTCTTAGGCTCAGGATGCTGCAAATGTTGGTATAATATGAAAACGGCTAGTGGATTTAAGACACAAAATAATAATTTATTGAATTAATCAAATATGAACATATCTGTCACTGTCAGTGGCTTGTTGATTTTTACATTGTTAGTTAATTTCCTATCCTGGGCCGGGACACACATTCATACGGTTTAATAAAGTACTTATTGGACTTTAACTTATCATTTCACTTACAATAACGAGCGCAGCTGTCCTCAATTTAGGTCATCCTGTACATCTCATCTGTGTTTTTTCCTGCATCCACTGTGTGTGATTGTGTGTGTTTGTGTGTGTGCGCGGCTGTCAATCAATGTCTTCCAGTGATGCAGGCCCCTGATTGGACCAGGCCCGTAAGCAACCGCGTACCCTGCTTACTGATAGTTACGCATCTGAATCATTCAATTCTCATTGGCTACCTTCCAATGTGGTAGGTAGATTGACAGTTTTACCCGCCAATTGCAAAATTCACCCGTATTTGGCGGGTGGTCGGGTGTTAATTCCATGCCCTGCATGTAATCCTTACCTAGCTACTGCGCATGTGCGACAGACAACAAAGATGTTACAGAAGTTGCGAGGTCTCACTCTGTAGCTAAAACAGAGACCTGACACAGAGTGAAAAGAGGATCTGCAGCAATGGGCAGTACAACAAAAATATGGTGTTTTTTTGAAAATTAAACCATGTAAACCTATTCTGATACAATCTCAAATTACAATTATGAACCTGAAAATGAGCATAATATGGCCACTTTAATGCCTGTCGGACGCGGGCTGGGCTCGGACACAAAAATGCGGCCCAATCCGCACTCTATTGAGGAGGGATCTCTGAGGAGCTATGACTGAGGATACATGCTTCCCCGGTGGGACGGGAGGGGGGTGAGACGCAAGGAGGGAAAGCAAGTCAAGGAAACGTGGATGCAATTTAAGGACCTTGGACATACCCATAGACAAGTTTTGAATGTTTCAGCACCATGGACAGAGATATGTTAGGACAGGGTTTGATTGTTTCTGCAATATACTGTACACAGGCACTGAGAAAGTATCAGTTTGAATGATTGACCACGATAAACAAGAGAGTGACAGAGACTTATCTCACTCTCCAAATATCCCACACTTGCAGTCTTAAGCTCTTTAGTAACTGTGTCCCACTTTTAAGATATGCCAATATGCTTAACCCACTCTTAATGTTTATTCACCCCCTGATACTGCTTTGGAGCAGTACTCAGAGCTAAGTATGTGCCTCAGTTCATCACGGTCTGGTGTGCGACATTAGCCCATTTGTTGGTTGTAATCAAACTACCTTCATTTGTTAAATCAGCAAACAAGTTGCAAGTTGTTAAGTTCAGGACATTTAAGTCAGTGAATATAATCAAATGCAAATCAAATGTTCAATATAAATTGTTGTGGCAGACTAAGAAAGGCTTTCATTGATTTTTGAATGACCAACCGTGATAAAAGAAATCAGTAACAACCATATATCCTACTCTACCGTATAAACCAATCACAATTATGGCCGAGAGGAATTGTTCCCAAAGAGGATATTAATTTGAAACAGCAGCCTTATCTTCAAGCCTCTGTTTTTGTCTCCAGCCTGTCCTGCCCCACACAGCAGTGTGTCTCGTCTGTGGAGAGGCAGGGAAAGAGGACACAGTGGAGGATGAAGAGGAGAAGTTTAACCTTATGCTCATGGAGTGCTCCATCTGCAATGAGATTGTTCATCCTAACTGTCTTAAGGTAAATTAGTCAACATCAGCATATATTGAATGTTGTCAGACAGATAGACGGAGCAGGTGGAGGTAGCTATGGTGCTGATATAGATGTTAATGCTGAGGTAAATAAAGCAGACAAAAAGAAAAAGTTTAGTTGCAGGGAGTTTACAGTTTATTGATGGTCAACACAAACCACAACATCCGTCCACTACTAGTTTGGGTTACAGCAATCAGATTTTGCATTCATTAATGTGCTCCTTTTGTTTAGGTAAAAGATTCAAATGGAGTAGTCAATGATGAATTGCCAAACTGCTGGGAGTGCCCAAAGTGCAACCATGCAGGGAAAACAGGGAAAGTAAGTATCTGTATGGATCTAATTCTGTATGTATCTAAATCATGAAATGATTAAACAGTTGTCTCTGTCTCGGAAACTCAGAACCAGAGAAATAAAGTTGTGCTCTCTGTTTTTCTAACCTTTTGGCCTCAAAGCAAAAAAGGGGGCCAGGATTCAAGTATGCATCAAACCTCCCTGGCTCTCTACTGAAAGAACCACGGTTTAACCGGGATTCAAAAGAGGAGCCTGACCCACCGATGGTGGCTACAGCAACTGTTACTGCTTTGACTACCACATCTGCTGTGAAGAGAAAGGCAGAGCGAGAGGAAATCCCTAAGAGGAAAGAAGAAGAGCCTCCAAAGAAACGTCCCCCCTTGCTGTCTTTGGATGGTACGCCCCGACCGAGGCTCGAGGACAACCCACTAAGGAAAAAGAGAAAACTTTTTGACACCAATGATGAACCTGTCATTGTGAAAAAGAAGGTAAGAATCTTATCTGTTGTAATCTTATCAGTTATACTGAATGAAGTGGAGTAAATTGCATTAATCTCATATACGTATATTCTGAGTGGTAACATATCAACGTTCAAATGTACATTGTTGTGTTCGGAATCGCACACTAATGTGCTGCGTACTACATACTTAATGAAAATAGTTTATTACAAATGTAAATCAACATTACCTCTTTCACTCAATTTAATATTTTCCAGTATTATTTTAAGGCAAATTGAAATTATTAAATACTTAAATGTTTTCTACAGTACATTATATATATATATATATATATATATATATATATATATATATATATATATATATATATATATATATATATATATATATGGGCTCCTGCATTATTATTTTTTTTTTTCACTCATCATCATTCGTAATTATTACGAATATAACGGTTAATTATTTAAACTGTCTGCCTCGCAGTCTGCCATTGGACAGTCTGAAGAGCTGCAATGCATTTTGGGCAGTTGAGTATGTCCAGTAAGCTCATGTCTCATACTCAGAAACTCTTCCTAATTTAGTAAACATCAGGGCATTTCTTGCGTACACAAAATCCACATACTATCTTCAATCTTCTCCTTAAACGAGAATTGGTTAGACACTATAACAAACGATCAAGCAAAAGGTAAAAACAAAGTGTAAAAAAACAAGCACTTTTAGTGGCTGTACATTGACAGGGTGCACTTGCCCCGAGCGATTACATTGCAGCCCACTCTGCGGCTGCCAGCTGCAGCACTCTCACTCAATACTGGACCAGTTTCAAAAAATGTTGTCCCCATTTGTCACATAGACACAAAAACATGGGAAAATAGGGTCCAGGTTGAAAAATACCAAAGTTTCTCTTAGAGTGCTCAGAAAAAAATGAAAATTTGAGGGTCTTTAATACCATTCCATGGCAACTAGATCAACTCCATTTGCAGAAGATGTTTTGCAGGGCTTTATTACAGTCTGTCATGCTGTGGGTAATTTGCAAAAGAAGAACAATACTGTCACAGAGCGCAGTTAATTTGGAATATTACAAAGGGGGAATGTATAGAAGGTACAGAAGAATTGAACTTGAAATGTGCAAATGCTCAACCTTTGGGTCAAGACCCTGAGTGAATTTGCTTGATATGCAGACAGTGTCATGGAAGAGAGTATTTTTATAGGTTTATTTTTAATTAAAATGTAAATGGATTACAACATGTCTGCATTTCATTAATCAATTTGGAGCATAATTCTCTTGAAAAGAAAACATACAGTGAACTTGAATATGCAAAAACTTAAAAGAATATCCTCCCACTGATGAACTGACAACTGCTTTAAAAAAATAATTATGTGTCTTCTATTCTTTCTTAGAAGAAGCTTTCCAAACCGGATGATCCTTTGACTCTGAAGCTGTTGCGGCAAATCAAGACAGAGAATGCTCACGGTGATGAAGAAGATAGCCAGGAGGATCACGAAGAAGATGGATTGTCCTTGGACAGGATTCATTTAAAGGGGAAACATGAGTATGATGACGAGGACCAAGAGGAAGATGAGGAGGGAGAGGAAGAGGAGACACTGAAAAAAGAGAGAGACTGCAGTGCAGAGGACGAAGCCATGGTCCTGTTAAGTCCACTGCAAAGAACATCCGCAGCCAGAGAGAGTGAACAGTTGTCCAACTCTCCCAGAGCTGGACCAAGCAGTGAATCAGGAGAAGCTCAGGAGAGGAGCTCAGCTCAGCTAAAGGCTCGCCATCAGCGTCGACGCCTCCCCAACAGAGAGCTGAGCAAAGAGTTTAACCAGGAGATTCCCAAGACAGAAGAATGTCTGTCCAACCAAAACCACGGCTCAGTGAAGAAGGAGGAAGGTGCAGCCAATCACAATCGTCGACCACTGAAGAATGAGGACTCCGTGACCAATCAGAACCGTAAACCACTAAAAACCGAGGACTCAACCACTAACCAGAGCCGCAGGGCCCTTAAAATAGAGGAAGGTTTGGCCAATCAAAACAGACGGCCACTGAAAGCCGAGGACAGCCTGGCCAATCAAAACCACAGGCCTGTAAAACCTGAGCCTGAGAACAAAGTAGACGACCAAAAGCCCAAATGGCCTCTTAATAACGGCAGCAGCGACCTTGGCGACTGGCTGCGACATAGGGGGCGGGAGGTAAGCGAGACGCCACGTGGTTACTCGCCACTCAGCTGGAACAGAAGCGCGCAGATCACATCAATATGCCCCCGCCCACTCCCCTGCCGGTCACCGCCAAAATGTATCCAAATGGAGCGCCATGTGATCCGGCCCCCTCCTATCAGCCCCCCGCCTGACAGACTCCCGCTGAATGATGGTGAAGCACACGTGATGCGAAGAGAGATGTGGATGACCGTATTCAGTCACTTGGCTCACAGAGATCTTTGTGTCTGTATGCGTGTCTGCAGGACCTGGAACAGATGGTGAGTACAAGATGTACTGTGCAGTTGAAAACATGTCTTCCACATTTCATTATACAATGGCTGTAATATCTGTGTGTCTCACATAGACTGTTAATATTAATGGACAGGGCATGTGTGACATCACCCATTGGTTTGTGGAGATCTGCTATGAGTCGTCGAGTTTGCCGTTACGGGCGCAGCCATCCTGGTTGCGGATGTGACGATTTTAGACGAGAGGGAGGAGTGAGGGAGGAGCCCTTACACTCTACGTTAGGTTACACACTTTCACTGGCAATCACATCATAGCCACGCCCTAAAACTGCTTTATCCATAGACCATAATTCAAAAATGTAACATCATTCTGTGTTGCAGAAGACTTAAAACTATTGATTGAGACCATAAACTCATTACGAAAATGTTTACTGAGTTAATAAATCAAGTGAGACGTGGGTCACTTTCTCATAGACTTCTACAGAAACCGACCTTTTTTTGCAACCGCACGTGTCGCCCCCTGCTGGAATTCAGATAGAATGCCGGTTTAAGGCACTTCCGCATTTTCAGCACTTTGCCGAACCGGATGCTTTGTCCATTAATATTAACAGTCTATGGTGTCTCACCAGGTGCTGCGACAAGAGGCTTTGGAAACAGATCAATCTGAACCGCTGTAAGTCCATCACACCTCTCATGCTAAGTGGTATCATCCGGAGACAGCCGGTTGCTTTGGACCTCAGCTGGACCAACATATCCAAGAAACAACTCAGCTGGCTCATCAACAGACTACCAGGTAAATACATTGAACCAGTAAAAACACTGCACTGTGTTTGTGTTTTTATGAAAAGGCAATAAATGAGATAAGCTCTTGATCTGCCGGTCAATTTTCGTTCCTACCCTCAGCTATGGTCATGACCGAAAGAACTAGATTCTACAAGTGGTACAAGTGGCCAAAATTCTCAGAAGGGTGGCTGGCTTTTATTTTAGAGATAGGGTGAGAAGCTCAGTCATCCGTGAGGAACTCGGAGTAGAGCCGCTACTCCTTTGCATCGAAAGGAGCCAGCTGAGGGGGTTCGGGTATCTGGTGAGGATGCCCCCTGGGAGGTGTTCCAGGCACGTCCAGCTGGATCCCCCAGTCAGAGCTGGTTAATGTGACTTCGAGAAAGGGAAGTTTGGGGTCCCCTGCTGGAGCAGCTGCTGCCCCTTAGACCCAACCCCGGATAAGCGGTTGAAGATGAGGGAGTGAATAAATGAGATGAGGTACATTTTTGGAGGGAGATGAGAGTGCTCATGTTGTGTGTTTGGAGTGTGTTAAATATCACGCAAAGCAGATGGGTGACAACAACCAGTGATGCATTATAGATGTGTAGGGTCTGATGGCATTTTGCCATGTAGTTAATCTCACTACACAATTATATAAGTTTGGTTGAAAAGGATGAACTGTTATGACAAATTAAATGGAATCAACTAAGGGTTTTATTAAAGGAAAATTCCATAAAAAAAATTCTAAAATGTTTTACTTGACCTGTTGATTGTTGAGATATGGGGATACAGTCACCCACCTTGACACAAACAAATATTACAAAACTGAGATCTTTAATTTCAACTGCTGAACTTGAGATGCTTATACATGCATTTATCTCATCTCACATTGATTACTGCAACGCATTGTTGTCCTCACTTAGTATGTCTGCTTTTGATCGTCTTCAGTCAATCTAGAATGCTGCCGCTAGACGTCTCACATTACCCCCGTTCTAATGTCCCTTCACTGGCTCCGTGTTGCATACAGGATTCAGTTCACAATTCTCACTCTTACATACAGAGTTATGCACAATCAGGCACCCGTGTTTTTTTTTCAGGATTTCTATTACAGCATATATTACAAATATTCGCCTCGATGAAGACTACAACACCTTTATACCATGGGCAGTAAAATTTGTATTTCAGGTATTGATAAAAAAAATTGTTGGTTGTTAGATGGTTTCACTCAGCTAATTATATAAGAATACTCCTCACTGAGTCTGTGTTGGTTTATTTTGTGACCTCAGATTAACTAAAACTCTGGAGACAGAAAAATTGAAAATAGGGCACATTTCCTCAACAAATGAAATGTGAGACTGCAGTATATTTAGCTTGCCATGAAGCTGCTTGTGGCCACATGAAACAAATTTGATAACATTCACAGAAGATCAGTGTGTTGTAGCTTAAAGGGATACTTCACCGATTAGCATTAAGCTTTGTATCAGTAGAAACCCGGTAGTATTTTCGAATGACCGTACGTCCCTCCCTCATGTCCCCCCGAGACGAGACTTCTCTGTATTGTGTGTCTGGAAAAAAGCCTCTGACGTCATTTAGCGTCATCGGAGGCATTTTTGCCCAGAGTCTATGAACATTTCTACTACATAAGTGACCCAATTTAAAGATATATTCATCTTTCCAGCGGTGAAATATCCCTTTTAATGTATAAAGCGTCTAACATGAGGTTCTGTATGTCCTTGCTGTCCCTGCAGGTCTGCGTGTCCTGCTGTTGTCAGGATGCTCCTGGGTGGCAGTCTCTGCTCTTTGCACCTCCAGCTGTCCTCTTCTGCGAACTCTGGATGTTCAGTGGGTTGAGGGACTGAAAGATGCCCAGATGAGGGACCTGCTGTCGCCTCCTACAGATAACAGGCCAGGTACCAAACTTCCATTTACATACTGTCTAAACAGTCTGAGGCTTTAGTGGCTGAATGAGTGAGCAAATCCATGGAGTAATAGGAAATTAATGAGAGGAGTGCATATCGTACGCATAACTTTACATATTTGAAATGGGTCACAAATATTGTTTAATTAAAAAAAAAAAAAAAAAGGACAAATAATTTTGTAAAAACAGCTGTGCAATGTAGTAATTGGCAAAAAATACTCAAACAGGAGTAAATAGTGCATTTGTTTGGGACTATTTTCAGCCGTGGATTAATATAGGGCTGCACGGAGGAAAATATGCGATATAAAAGTGTACTCCGTTCTGCATTTCTGCTGCTTTCAGTATTCTGCTAAAATAAAACAAATTACTTGTTGAATTTAAAACAAAAGAAAGGAAATAATTTCCAACATTCTTTTATTGAACAAATTGAACATTGAATTGAATACAAAAGGCACCACTAAAAAATGCTCATTGATGTGCTTTGTTTGGCGGAGGTCAGTGGCACAAAGGAAGAAGCTGTATCAGGCTTTGGATACACCGCTAATACTTGTTAGGCTAATTCATATGGTCAGAAATATTTACTATTTATCTCCTTCCCTCTTTAAAAAAAACAAACTTTGTAGGTCAGTTGGACAACAGAAGTAAACTGCGGAATGTGGAGGACCTGCGCCTGGCAGGCTTGGACATCACGGACACGTCTCTGCGCCTCATCATACGTTACATGCCCTCGCTGTCCAAGCTGGACCTCAGCTACTGCAACCACGTCACTGACCAGTCTGTCAACATCCTGACTGCTGCAGGGACGACCACCAGAGACTCGCTCACTGACATCAACCTGTCAGGTAGGAGCCTGTCTTTGTTGGCTGTAAGTCTGCCTGCATTAGACTTGCTCCCCCTTATGGCTAAATGCTGAACCTTATTAGATGTTTTGAATTGTCATGTCTAACCACAGTGGATTTATACTTCCAATGAATTTATACATCAATTCCATAGATGTAAATAAAGTATTTGTCTTTAGTTAAAGGAAATAACATAATACGCTACCGTAGAGCATTCTCCAAAGTACATGCTTAGTTTTCAGAGTGATTTCTTACCTTCCAGACAGTGACTGGTTTTTCAGCCATCACAGGTCGAAAATCAACCTGAAGAGACCTGAACTTGTGACAGATGTGCAACGGAGCACAGTGAACATTGAGTCACCTTTGTGTCATGTCATTGTCAAATGGTAAAAAAAAGAAAATTATTTTAAAGCTCCTACTGAAACCAAAGTTTGTCTGAAAGGTACTGTAAGAAATAAATCTAAACACCTACATTTTTATTTGGGTCTAAGTGGTCCAGTTATTTTTTGGCACACCTCAGTATTGCACTCCAATACAACAATCCCAACAAATCTGACCTTTGTGACGGTTTTAATCTTCAATTTTTGTTGAAACTGTTTTTAGAGAGGTTGTAGTTTGTGGTGCTACTTCTTGTTCAGAGGCATGACATTTTATACAAATTGTGAAATCAATGTTTATAGAATTTCATGCCATTTATTGCAAAGTGCACAGATGCTCAAAAGAATCAGATCTCGTACTTGTTGTCTCTCTGGAATACCATTAAATGTGAATCAAAGGGCTATTATAGAAACAGCTGAAAGGCAAATGCATTTCTGTCTCCACATTTATCCTAAAACACTGCTCACCATAATGAGGGCTTTGGCTTTCATGTCCCAGAGTATCCTAAAGGGTTGATTAATCCATGTGTGTCATAGCTCATGTCAGTACAGGTGACCTGTTACGCATCATTTGTTCTTTATTCTCCTGACCCCATTTCTCCCTGCAGTCTGTAACAGGGTCACAGACCAGTCGCTGACCTATTTCAAGCGCTGTGGAAGCATATGTCATATCGACCTGCGATACTGCAAACAGGTGACCAAGGAAGGATGTGACCAGTTCATTGCAGAAATGTCCGTCAGCGTGCAGTTTGAACTGATAGAAGAGAAACTGCTGCAAAAGATCAGTTAGGAACATGGAAGACTGTGTGACATTTACAAGTGGTAAAACTACTTTCCACATGGAGGCAGCAGATGACCGCGTCGCTGTGTTTCATTAAAATCTGCGGACTACTAAACAGACACCAGGACAGATGTGTCTGTCTCTGTAAAACTGATGTAAAGGGTAGCTGTGCTGCTAAGCCAGAATGTAAAAATGGAAATCTTGTCCTGTGAAGGCAATATTGCAAAAATGTTCTGTTGTTGTTTGCACCCGTTTAAAAGTTATTTATTTCTTTATATTGATTGTTTATGTATTGTATCATGACTATCTTTTAGTGTTTATAGATACGTTTTTGTTCCAATGCAAAGTTTATTGCATTAGAGTAATATTTTTGTATCAGAAAGTGTTTCATACATTTATGTGCAGTATTGATTGCACCACTGTACAGTATCATTACCATTGGAATTGATAATCAATCGGTATTACTGTTAAGCTCTTTATTGTTGAGAGGCAAAGGTCTAATGATTTGTTGCCCAACTGTAGGATGGTAGCTTGTGTTTGTGTGGGTGTTTTTTTATATTTTATTAGATGTGTCAGTGCCCTATTCTGATTGGACAAAGGTACTGGACATTTTTTCTTTCCCGTATAATGATACCATTTGCACTGATACAGTAAAACAGAATACATGAATGTATTCGCACATACACTATACAGTGTACAAAGCATATTTTTTCAACACTAAAATGTTCTGCTAATTCTAGAGAACCGCTTCTAGATAACTGGGTTATATTAAGACATAGCTGCATACAGACGTCTCTGCCAGTCAGCACCACTCTTTAGTTTTATTGGTTCTTTGTTAAAGGAAGCGTTTTAGCTCTGCATGCAGCAAAGACATGTTTACACCACAGTCAATAGATTTAGTAACTGTGAAACAATATAACCAGCCGTTCACTCCTGTCATGATCCCTATGATTAAAAAAAAAAAAAAGTCCAGGAATAATATATTATATAATTATATTACATTTGCAGTGAGCAGCATAGTATTCTCTTTCCAAAGGAAGAGATAAATATATCTTTAATTTAAAAGATATAAAGCCAGTATCAGTAAATCATTTCTATAAATCCATGTCAATCCCCAGACATCAGCTTCTGACCACAGAAACTCAGTAGTATAAGACACAGTGTTTTTAATAGAGTAAGGATCATACGCCAAGGCCATGTATGTATGTATGTCGTTTATTTGAAGAAGCTACAAACTGCTGCTTTCCTGGACGATTAGTGCAAATGTAAAAGTGAAAATGGATTTTGTTCTTTTTTCTTAGAGATTCCACTGAAATAGACATTCATTAACACTGGTTGTTTTCTTAAAAGAAATATGTTAAAGTACATTTTATTTGAGTTAATCGTCTGAAGATAAAGTACTTTGCAACCTATTGCATCAGTCATTAGCATTTTAATAAGTATTGCTCTATTCACATTTATTCATCATCATATTTCAAGTTATAAAAAATGGTAATTTTGCTATTGGAACTTGTCTAAAAAATGTCAGACAGTTTAACGATTTGATAGGTTTGCATTTTTCTTGAACACTAAACTTTTTTAAAGAGTCTGTGCAACTTTTGAATAACACTTAATACAGTTTAGTGGATGGGTTTACATTATTTGTATTTTTTTTAATTAAACCACCATGTCTCCATTACATATTTTAGTACATAACTGTAAATGTTCAATCTGTACATAATGTACATGTAAAGCCTCTAGGAAAAGTTAAATCAACCTTTGAGATATTAAATTCATTTTAAATACTGAGCTGTGTGTGCATTTGGTTTATTGGATTTATTTCAGCATTTTGATTAAATAAGACACGATTATATGTTAATAATGGAATATTGCTGTTATCAGATTTGTATTATTTACAAGTGAATATGAACTGTATCCCAACCACTAAGTTAGCTGTAAGTGAACAAAATCAAGCCCATTACGAAATGAAGAGCAGGGTTTTACTTTCTGGTTTGTATTACTGCATTTTATTGAATCTAATAAATCATTTTCTCTTGTTTACCAAAATAAAAAGGTTCAACATTCCAATATATAAAGATCCAGGATTATGAGTGCTCATGATAACCTCCTACTCTGATAATACTGTAGCTGCCCATGAATGACATCTTTGAGAAACAGCAGCATCAACAAACGGACTTAGAGAGTTACAGTGCATGGTGTCAGTGTCGGTATTTGATCTGAATGGGACAACAACAAAAAGTGCTAGAAAGCGAGACCATGACTGACGCAACTTTAATAATGGTGAAAGAGTGACACGATCAGGACTGAGGAACTCGTCTGACCAAAACCAGCAGAGATACATTCTGAAAAACGGTAAACGGCTTATCATTATTTTAAATCATGTCGTCTCCCAAGTAAATGGAAAAATATACATTTAATGACTTATCAGTAAACAACAATATAAGCTACTGTATATATGCGATTCACTTAACAGCAATAATTCAGCTTCTTTTTTTTTTTTAAACGTACCACAGGCATACTGTACACAGATATTTTAGTGACATCTGAGTTAACTGGATCTCGTGACAAGAAAACAAAGTTTCATTGCATAACAGGTTAAAGTAAACCAGGCTTCCTCTACCTCTCACTTTGTGATGGATATTTGGAAGGACACCTTGACAATAGGTAACAAAGACAGGTATGTTGATGTTACACTCAGAAAAGAGGAAGTAGCACCTGTTACCTACCTAAGATTCGACACATTAACAGACAACACAATCAAAGCAAAAGACACTTGGTAGACTTGGAAACTAAATGGTATTGCTTGGTGGCAGTTATTTAAAATTAAAGAGAGATGAGTCTTTGATAAAAAAATAGTACAAAAAAGCTTCACTTAAGGTCCACTAATTAGCCTTTTCCTATCTCCTTCTCCTCTCTTCCTCAGGAGAAGGATATACGACCACCTTAAGTCACGGAAGCTGACCCATCTCCATGATAACTGAGCAAACTCCTGCTGATGAAACCGTAAAATTTGAAAACCCAGGAAAAAGCTAGAAATTGGGCCTTGAGTTCAATTTTCTTTTTGTTGTCAGCTGCTGTTTCAAAGGTGACGAATGAACCTTCACGCTCAATAGCAGGAATGTAGTGCAGCACGTGGTGTGATCAAGCAGCGGTTTTCCCTGTTCGTATCTTCGGCAGAAATCACATCTGTGCACTTAATTCTACATGAGGAAACAATCACATCCTTCACACAGCAAGTGTTAAAAATGTTTACTTGTACACACTTTATTTCCTAAAGTTCATTTGAGAAAAGAAAGAGTAAACTATCACACCAAGCTTGCTGGTTATGAGATGCATACACCGTGAAATCCTAAACAAATATCGATCAAAAGGCATGGCGTTTGGCACCTTGCACCCTCCTGTGTGTGAGACGAGCTGACCCGGTGCATGTGGTGTTCGGATTAACAAATAGACGCTTAATAAAACACATGTAAATCTCTTTTTTTCTGATATTGCACATCCTAAAAGAACACTGAGGGAGATAACACAGCGTCATGGGGCATGACTGTGTAAACCATATTGACTCTAACCCTGCGATCTTATATTTTTCTGCTTCTCTTGACCACACAGAACAACCCGAGCCACTTTAAGTATCCATGGGACCACCTCCTCTCCTCTCCTCTCCTGTCCTGTCCTGCGAGTAAAATCTAAACGGAGAATAGAGAGTAGAAAGTGATGGCATGGGTTTCTGCTGTGTGTTTAACTGACCAAACAGACAAAGAGTGAGTGGCCCGGTGCAGCTGATGACGGTCCACCAGGGAGGAGAAATGGGACTGGAACATGAGTTAGTAAGGGAGAGGGGACAACAAACGGTGGTAGGCCAGAGGCAACAGTCTGGTTTCAAAGACCGGGAAGTTGCTTGTGCCTGCTGCAGCATTAGGCCCTGCGAGACGTCATGCACAGCAGTTCATCCTCAGTGATAAATTCAGGGCTTGGGCTGCATGCACGCCTGAGGGCCGCTCTGACGCACACACACACACACAGTTTTAAGACTTGAAGACGTGCACGGCCCGCACTACGTACTGCCTGCAGATGGGGCACTCGCTCATCCTCTTTCCACATTTGGTGCAGGTTACCATGTGACCACATTCCAGCAGCACGCAGTCGATGATGGCGTCCATGCATATACGACACAAGTTGTCATCAGCCGCCAGCTGAGCTTTGACACCATCTGTGGATGGAAAACAAATTATTTTTCGGTTACAATGGTTCATTGCAGGGTTGTTAAACATAAGAAGTTCAGTGATGTAGTACAGATGCTGTACAGTTCAGTGGCACCTAACTTAGGCTGCTGCAGTCTGAGAATAAACAACATAACCACATCTTTGACCACTGTTTGGTCATTAGCAGTAGATCCTCTCTTCTACACAATGCTCCAGTAGGTTTGTAGCTGTTATTTAGCATCACAGTCACAATTTCTACACAGGTTTTATACAAAACTGCTTTTGCTTTGTGCTTGAGGTGTCACTTTGAAATCATCTAAAACGGTAGAGAATTTCAACTGGTGATCAGTTGGTGGTAACGTAGTAGTTACATTAAAAACTGGCTGATCTGATCCCCTCTGACAACTGAAACCAAGCTCAAGCTAATTTCAGTAAGGCCTGTTGTGGAAATGTGGTAGTCTAACAAAAGTAATTAATACTTGAGAATAAATAAAAAACAAAACAATTTTAAGTTATTGTACAGTGGAAATATTAATTGGACAAACTACTAGATGGTAGAAATTATGTTTGGATGAAGGGTGGTGATAAACTGATGGAAACTACGTACGAAAAAAAATACGTAACATACTTGACTTTACTTTGATAGATTGGCGTAGTTAGAGGACGAAAAAAGAATTTCTAAAACAAGGTGGATTGGAAATTTGCAACTATGTTAAATATTCACAATAACTGACCTGTTACTTTTTACAACAGCAAATGATGGCAGTGCACTGGTTTATAGGAGTTAAATGTCTGACTAAATGTCTAAATGTCTTGCTGGCTAATAGCTCCCAGGCCTAAATCTGGCTCCTGCTGCTTACATCTTGTGTGACGGGAAAAGGACAATCGAGCTGCAGCCTGTCTGCTGTCCCCACACGTCTGACTATTGAGTGGGCTAATATGATCCTCAAGCCCTTTATGTCAACAATAGAGCCTCTAGGAAGCTTGACAATGTAATTACACCTGATGGAGACATGCTGCTACTGAAGTAATATGATGGCTCATCAAGAGGTAAAAGCTCCTAGAGAGTGCATTAATGGCAGGATGAGAGGCTGTCCTTCAGAATAAAATGAGATGATGCACGCTGGAAAAGAAACAACAGTGACATAATGTGGAGACACTGAATCAGGCAGGAGATAAGGACTCAAGTGACCATAATGTGATGATATGCAGGATGATATAAAGGATCAAGTGGGTAGAAATGCTGCAGCATGCCTTCACTGTTATCAGTGTGATGTGCACAGTATGTGTTCATGGAGGAGATGGAAAAGGTGCTGTGAAGTGGCTTTTTATAAAAACATCTTACCTCCAACTCCACTGTTGCAGAGAGGTGGAGGATATGCAACCACTTTATAGGTAAGAATGGGCAGTAATAAAGAAATTATATTAGTTCAAGAAACATTGATTACCCTTTTCCGTAAAACAATGTTGACGCAATGTCGTTTTTCAACACTGAAATCACATCACAGGAGGGAGCTAACTGAACTTGCATGTAGATTTAATATGTTAATCTTAGTGTTCACATTAAATGGCAATGTCATAGTATGCTAATCAAACAACAATAATTACCTGCAGTTATGCTCACATTTTCCACTAAAAGAAAAAGGAGGAAAAAAGGGTATTTTATTTTTTTTAATCATACAGAACATTAAAGGTCAAAATGTGACATTTAGATGCAAAAAATATAGTATAATAGTAAAATTCTTACTGGATTTCCTGTTCTGCTCATTTTCTCTGTAGAGTCGATGCACTCGCTCCAGCAGCTCCCACTTCTCGCAGCAGCCGTAGTAATTGACAAAGTTCCTGGCGAGAATCTCTTTCAGCTGGCGGACGGAGAGGTTTTCTATCGCCTCTTCATTGTCCAGATCAGACAGCGAGGCTCTGATCCTCCTCTGCGTCGCTGGACTGACCTACAATCCACACGGTTATACAGAGCTGCAGTCAACAACACGGCCTGCAAGTCCCTGCCTTGCCAACACTACAATAATCTTTGTACTTCTACTATTAACACTATTTAGTACTGAAAATGTGCAAAACAAGTGTTGTACCTCCACGAAATGTTCAGTGGGCTCCAGGTTCAAGAGAGAAGCTGTTGGAGTATCCTCCTGCTCCTGTTTAAGTAGAAATCAACACGCTGAAGTTCATTTAAGTTAAGTTTAAATTCTGATTACAGCATTAATCTCACTGGTCGGCCTAATAAAACACATTGCTTTTACTATTTAATCACCAAATATCAAATCAGTCCACTTCAAACGTGCTGTTTGAGCAAAATGCATGCAAAATATGACTTTTCATAAGAATCTCCTCATTGCAGATTTGAGGCAGCTAAACTGACAAGAAAAATACTAAATTGACCCATATTTGTTTGTCTCATTAAGATGATAACATCACATTGCTTAACACTATCAAAATATATACTGTGCCCGATTACAATTTATAGTTTCTTCTAGCTCCATACTGTATGACTACCATGATAAAAAAACGACTTCACAGCTCTCTGTGATCCACTTCTTTAAATTGCTGTTTAAAACTGTTTCGATATGTAATCAAAGAATAGAGATGTTATAACACTGACTCAGCTGCTCCTAACTCAGCGGTTAATTATTCTCTTTGAAGGTGGAGGTCGGGAATTTGCTGGATGAAAGGGGAGTAGATGGAGCTACTCTCTGTACTAGCAGACACTGTTTGGTATGAGTGTATAGCTCCATATTATCTCAGCCATTTATGTGCATTGAGGAGAAGATATTCTCTGTATTCTTTTATCTGCTTGACAAAAAAGAGCATGTGAAGGGTCGAAATAAGCTGTTACTGTGCGATATCATACTGGAGTGCAGTCTGTTTCTGTACCGTAAAAAATTCAAAACCTCTATCTGTCTCGGCACATTCCAGCAGACCAATCATCTTCGTCGAATGAAGATGTTTTAATAATGTATCCGTCGTGGTGCCAGATGCCTGCCCCTCACCCAGACATCATGCTTTTGCTCAGGCTAGACTCCTCAGAGACAAGAGCAGCAGCCCCGACACAAGCAAAGTGCCAAACCTCACCGGAGCACAAAGTTTCTTTGACTTGATGTTAGATCTCATTCGACCATTTCAAACATGTAGAAGTACTAGAAAGCCCTCCAAGAGCTGCAGAGCCTACTTCTGTCAAGGCTGCACAAACTGCTAAATGTGTTATTTTACTGTTGAGAAATGTTTCATCTGCATCAAAATATACATGGGGATAGACAATCATGGGCGGATTTATTTCCTTTCAAGTTTGCTTTGTTTTCCTTTTCAAGTCAATTCAATAAAGCTATTATTTCAGAATGTTGATATTGTATTTTTCCTTATCCAGTAATCTTGTCAAGCACCATTTACATTAGAATATTAAACCTGTTTCAAGGTAACTGATCCTGGAAGGAATTGGTTTGGTCAATAAACTGTGTTGTTATTAACATTGCATATCTTTGTTTTGTTGTATTGGTTCAAAGTAGTCTTCCCTGCAGAAACTGTGTATCCAAGTCAGGTAAGTAGGATATATAATAGGATCAGATTTCAGATTTAAAATCTAGTTGGACAAAAGGTTGTCTTGCATAGCCAGATGCTGTGTCAGCTCTGGAGTATGGTCTGGCTACACCGCTTATCAATTCTGGGATAGGGGAAAAAACACTCTGGTTTGTTTGTATTTCTTTAAAACAATCACAACTGTCCTGGGCGGAGCAAAGCCCCGGATGCAGTGATAGTGCCATTGCTAAATAGATAGCGGTGATAGCTGCATGGGAGCGACATCACGCGGCAGTCAGGCTTTATTCCAGCACTCTACATTCGGTAAACCAGACTACACGTAAAGCAGATTGCTGCCCTAATTCTGACTTGTATGTTTCAATAAATACTATTAAGTCGTTTGATACAAATATTTAGCTTGTTAGTGAACTGCCTTTTTTTGCAGAGTATACCCACAAATTCACCTTTGGTTGTAAAAAACAAATAACCCATACGAATCTGAAAGCCTATATGTGCCACAAACTAAGAGAAGGAAGCAGATATGATCTATGGGGGGATGAGAGGAGGGATGGACTGTAGTGTTCTGTTGTTTGGTTGCAGCTGTGATGCTGTGGGGAGTTCTCAACCTGTGCGCCTGTTACATAACAGACTCAGCCTATGTAACAGACCTAAAAAAGGCAAAGGGCTTAAGCTGCATCGCTGGCTGGTCTGAGGGCTCTGCACACATGCACGCATGCACATGCACAAGCTGTTTCCAGCTGTCATGTGCACATTGCAAATCTGAGCTTTCATAATATCAATGGAGGGGAAAAAAAATCCACTGAAATGTAGCCTAGTAGAGTTTAAGGGAGAAACACTTCATTCAGAGCAAAGCACCACTGGCCATTAAAACGCAGAAACTGAACAAAGGGAAGTATACAATGAATGAAATAACATCTAAAGAAATACACAAGAGGGCATTATTTTGTTTGTCAGGGAGTTGAAAGGAAGAAGTCTTCTCCTGACTGAAAAAAGTCACACTGACACTTGTAAATAAGCTGATTTCACCTTAGAAATGAATGATCTTGGATAGAATGAGGACAGATGTGAAAGAAATATGGCGTATGTACTGTAAATTATAGAATGATTGAGCGTATGTTTGTGTGTGGCTGCACAGTACACAGTGTTAGCTCTGCATGCAGACACACACTGAACAGCAGCGTGTGTGTCTTACCTGGCTGGTGGTCCCTGAGCTGTCACTTGGGCTGAGCACGTCTCCCTGAGAGGCGGAGAGGACCGACTGTTCGGAGGCAGAGCGCGTGGCAGGGGGGGGCGAGGCGGCAAGCGAGTGGGGGAGGGAGTGCAGACTGTCTGTGTCATCTCCCCCTTCATCTTCCTCCTCATCCTCTTCCTCCTCATGCGTGTCCTCTCCATCTTCCTCCACCTCCTCCTCTTCTTCTTCCTCGTCCCCTTCCTCCTCGTCCTCCTCCGCCACTGGTCTCGGGGTTTCCCTCGTCCCCTGATGACAGATCACCAAGTCAACCAGGTCCTCTTTCTCCCTGCATGTGTCGGTGGGGATGTTGCGCAGCAGCAGGTACTGCCGCAGGTCTTTCACTCGGAGCTGCATGAGCCGGGGCCTCTGGAAGGCCGTGCCACGCAGCAGGTGGCAGGTCATGCAGCAGCGCAGGTCCTCCTGCAGCACCGAGCACAGGGCGCAGAAACTCTTCTTACAATCACAGCAGATGTGCTGTTGGAGGGAGAAGAGAGTCAAAGACAGACGTGATGTGATCAGCTATACTTTTTCTTTAAGAAACTCAATTTGTCATCATTTCTAAATAGGCCCTGATGTCTGACTTCTGTTAGCATATTAAACTATTTATCCTCCATGCCACTTTTCATGAATACATTACCCATTTACTGAAAATGATCTGATTTGAGCTCTGAAAAATGGGCCAAATGATGGAACCAAAGTCACTGAAGCTGCTGTTTGTACTAATGATTAACACTGTCTTCATTTGCACCAGAATAATCCATTAGCAACATGGTTTTACTACATGATCTTATTTTGTTATAATTTCACAATAATAAATGTTAATAATAATAATAATAATAATAATAATAATAATAATTAAACATTTTCCTGTTACTGCTTTTTGCTATTTTCATAAAACAAGTAATGTTACTTTGGGAAATGATGATGGCCATTTTTTTTTATTATTTCCCATAATTTTTTGTAGATGAATCAATTCATGAAAACGTAATTGACAGATTGATTGTGAACATAATAATCAGCTATCATATTAATCAATATCAAAAAAATAATCAGATTCATATATATGATTTTAACCATATTCCCATACAGCCATATCATTTTTGTATTTCTTAAAGTTAGCTGTCTTTGAGTGTATTCCCTTGACAAAGAGAAACCTTACAAACCAGCAACATCTGAAACCGTGGCTCATATCCTGTGAGTTATTTTACAGAAAAAGAGTAAAGAAAAGAGAAATAATCTGTAGCTGGTGATGTTTGACATTTTACTGTCTACTGATACAGAGCAGCTGAGTAGACTGACACTTCAAATGGGCAGGAAAGCAGGTCAGCCATGGCTGTAAACATTTTCTTATCACTTGGGCACAAATGTGCTCTGCTCCACCAGAAGCACATTTGCACTACAACAGATATTTTTCTTCAATCATGTGTTGTTAGGCCCCAGCATGTAATTTCCATACTATGAAAATATCACGCTGACACATAACTGTGTCTTTCCAGTGAGCTGACCTGCCGTCAGAAAGGCAACTGGTGTGTGGATGACGATAGAGCTATCTGAAGCAGCTAGCAGAGAGGAAGCTGGGAAATGCAGCGTTTTCATCAGTGTCTCTGTGCGTCTGAATGCCAGACAGACGCTCTGCCATTAAACTCTGACAAGTTCAGCAGTGCAGAGACCCTGCAAATGCCAAAATGAATATGAATGGTGCTTATGTTCTTAAAGGAACATGCCAGTGATTTTGCATTTTTGTTGCCCCTGTTTGCAGTGAGACAGTCAGGACGGACTTGTAAAGGTTAAATATATCATTAAACTGGACATAAGAATGGTTTGTTGGATTGATCATCACCATTACCCACAGCCCAAGGGGACATCTTTAAATAGCTTGGTTTGTCTAACTAACAGTCCAAAACCTAAAAAATATTTCATTTTTGAGTTAAGTTTGGTGTTTTAAAGGATTAGGTTTGATTCACCAAAGTCACACAAGAACACAAACTAACAGATCGAGGCAGCGGTAGACCAGCAACTCCTGCGCTCTGAGAGGTAAAGATACAGTTTTTCTAAAAGGACTCTGGTGGCTTTGAAGAAAGAATAGATAACGGCTTTTGTTCCCCATTGGAAAGGGCTGTCTGACAGAAAGGTAAAGTGGTATAAAGCATACACACAGATATTGTTTTTTTAGGTGTCTAAAATCTTTTTAGCTGTTGCCCCCATCCACAGCAGTACATTGCTTAGCTACCATGTCGGTACACTGCCTGCTTCTCCAAATTGGGGGCCTGCTGACTGCAATTTACTGTAGGTAATACACTGACTATGGATAAGTACCTCATATAACCCCACTTCAAAAAATCCAAACTATCCCCTTAATCTAAAAGGTAGTGACTATAGTTGACAGATACATGTATTGGAGTGGATGTTTAAAGTGGCTATTTGTGACTTTCAGTTTATGTTGATTCTAGCAGCCGTTTTAGACAGGTGTGGTAGTGTTTTTACCACACCTGCTGTCGTAAAGGTCTTTTCTTTACGGTGCTGTATTGCCCACTGTATTACCGAGTTAGGGCTACGGGGAGGTCATATATTTGCGATGAATGTTTTGCTCAGACAGAAAATCATTCATTTAGGCTACAATAAGAGAATAAGTTACAGATGCATTGTTGTATTTCAAGTGTTGCATACGGTAACTTAGCCTACTTTGGATGTATCGTCAGATAAACCGGGTATCACTGTCACTGTGTCACTAACCCAGCATTAAGAGTTTGTTGTAGCAACCAACGTAATAATAACTTAGATAACTTAGACAGGGGGACAAGGGAAAAGAGAAATAGTAGGCCAACACAAACACGGACTGAAAATAAATAAAAAACGTTTTTATTTTAGGAATGAAATAGACATATTACATACCTCAGGGCCAATTCGGGGTGGGTTTTGAATCATTTACAATCCCGTAATTGTTTCCATCTGTTGAAAGCATGACTGAAGTTGACTCGCCCGTCGTCTGTCACTCTCCCTTTTAGCTTTTAGTTCTTTGTTTAATTTTTTTCTGTGATGGCCCTGCCCCAATATCAGCCATAACTACAACAGATAACTTCTAAAATAAAATAAAAAATACAATTAGGCCTATATAAAGAAATCTCCTGCTACCTTTTACCTGGCTGCATAGGCTTTTTCGGTGTTACACCGAAATCTGTGACTCGTCAGAATGTGTTACTGTGGAGCCGGTCTACCTGCCGTAAATCATTTTGTGACTTTGCGGGAAAAATCTGACCCGGGCAAAGGCATTAATAAAAACTATTAAAAAATAGCGTTCTTTTCACTGTTTCACTGTCGTTTGCTGTTACAGGTCATTTACAGTATGATCATTAGATGAAAAATTACACAGTTTCGGAAACATTAAAAAGTTACATATAGTAACTTTAAAGTAGCATAAACTGGAAATACTCAAGTAAAGTAAAAGTGCCTCAAAATTGTACATACAGTAAGTAGAACAATACTTATGTAAATGTATTTGCTACTTTCCACCACTGCCTTTAATACAGATGTTAGTTTGCATTCATTTCACCACAGCAAAAATGAAAATCAGCTTGCAGAGTCTTTAAACTTCCTAAAATAAGTTTTTCATCACAGTGAACAACCTGTCTTTTCACATTATACAAACATAATCATCCTCTACCTGCCTGTCATGGCCATAATTGAACCTGCATCTCGTTTACTGGCTGTTATTCTGCTATGTCTGTTCCTGTTATTTTGTTTCTGTTAACAGGGCATTGCTGTGAAATAGCATGTATGTTTAGCCATACTACCCTTTATGAATATTTTGTCAGTGATTTAATCCTGAAAGAGAAACAAAATGATGTAAATGATGATTGAAAGAATACTTTTAGTGTGAACCACATTAATGTTATTTCTAAGGTTTTTTACATTAACAAGATCTCTGTTCAGCAATAGACTCAGTAATTATGAAATTCAGTGTTTCCTTGAATGCACCATGAGGAACAGTCCCTGGTCACAACTGCACGCAATGATTACATAATTCTGAGGGAAAAAAAAGAAAGCTGACTAAACGTTGACTGTGAAGGATTACTCAAGCAGGTTTCCGGTCTGCAAGTTAATTTTTATACAGCGCTGACATGAAGTGAAACCAAGCAGTCAAAAGATAGTTTTCTTTGGAAAATGTACAGTACAGTACATCTACTACCAAACTCATCAAAACCACTACTGGCATGTCTTCACTTTCACAGCTCTTGCTTACCTTGCGTCTGAAGACAGAGAAGGCCAGTCCGCAGGCCTTGCACAGCTGTCCGGCACTCCCTGAGCTGGTGGGGGGGTAGGTGGAGTACCCAGCGCTGGGGGCAAAGCGGAAGGGCCCCGCCCCTGCTCCGAACCCCGGCTGCTGCGCCCGCACCGTGCCCGTGCCCATCACCTCGTTTAGCAGACCACAGCATGACGCCCACATGGACGATGCTCCTGCCTACAGAGTACACACACAAGTACACACATTTAAAACTTTCAGAGACATCTAACACAGACGTTTAGTCTCTCTGTGTCATCATCATCATCATCAGTGACATACATGTGAATATCTTCTTTATGAATAATTATGTCTTGTGCATCATTTTCTACACATTTCCCCAAAGTTCAGTCTGCCATATTGGGAAACTTTGGAGGGATAAACGCCAGTCTTCCAAAAGAAAATCCCTCATTTGATGTTTTGATGATGGAGCGATGGAGGGTCTAACACGTTGGTCCAAAATCTCCTAGAGGTGTTCGATTTGTTTGAGATCCGGTGACTATAAAGGCCACAGCATCACATATCTGATCAAACCATTCGGTGAGTCCTTGCAAGCATTTTATTCCAAGTATTTCCTTCAACTGGTTACTCGTCTGTACATGACCAACTGTTGTACAAATATTCTTATCATGATACTGATTTGAAGCATATATACGTACAGTCCTTTGCTCAATACCAAAAACAGCTTAAGGAGAGAGCCCCCAATGGTATGGGTTTAAGAGAGAAAATGAATGAGAAAGAGAGAGAGGAGGGGGAAAGTACTGGGCAGCACATTATTCAGAGTGCTCTGTGAGAGTATTTGAGGTTAGAGATAATTAGACAGAAGTAGACTCTAAAAGCTCCTATTAATGACAATCTATCTTCGAGTTAAATTTCTCAGTCACTGTGTCATTTTATACAATTGTATAAACAAATAGTCCACATTGAGGCAGAGGATGTTTTTTGGAGTCTAAGCCACACACCAAATATCTTGTGAGGGTCAAATGGGAAGAGGTGGATGTTATGTCTCCTCTGTGTAGCCTGAGGAAACGTGCAAACTAGCTTTAAGTTAGTGTACTCAGCCTGCAAAGTTAAAGTGCGTCGGGTGTGTTCGCTGACCACAAGACAGGCCAGGCACAAGGAGCAAAGATGGCGTGATGGGAGCCACGGCTCCTTGGAGCATACTGATGAGAGGAGGAGGGAGGGGGAGGACAGCGAGGAGAGAATATGTCTTCTGTTGTTCCCCAGCCTGCAGAATCAATAGCTGACATGAGCATAATGTAAGCTCTCTGTGGTTCCCGGCTCTATGCGGAAAACAATGGAATTCACAGGGTCCTGCCACATCTCTTCTTAAAGTAGCACTCCGCTCCGACTTGTCACAAACACCCTGTGATCTGACCTCACCCATCTGCTTAGGGATTCGTTATGCAATCTTAGGAACGAGGCAATATATGTGGAGTCAGGGTAAGAAGGAGGAAGCCCCTGCTGCAGTGGGACAGTCAGGATGGACATGTAAAGGTTAAATATATCATTAAACTGGACATTTAGAATGATTTGTTGGATTGTTCATCACCATTACCCACAGCCCAAGGTGACATCTTTAAATAGCTTGTTTTGTCTGACCAACAGTCCAAAACCTGAAATAATATTTAATTTACAGTGAGATAATAACAGAGAAGATGAAATCCACAGAAGCAGGAAGTAGTGAATGTTTGGAATTATTGCTTTAAATATGACTTAAAGGGGTTTAATCAAATACCAAAACCATTGTCAATTCTTTTCTTGTAATTTGTCAGCACTTTTGTACATTTTGTAAATATTTGGTGTTATTATGCATCAGTTCAATCTAACACAAGCAGCTCACTTCATCATGATATACTCTTCCAGCTTTATGTGCACAATACAACCGTGATGCATAACAACTTGAATTATTTGCCTGTGGCGTAAACTTGACCTCATGTTCAGCTGCTAAAAAGTCTCCCAGGTTAGATACAGCCTCCCCTCATATGGGAGTGAAGCCACTAAAATGAATGTTTACGGCATTCTCCAAGATGAGGAGCCACTGCAGTCTGACCACGAAATCAGTCCTATTTGGCTTTGAGCCAGCAGCACGAGTTCCCTCTGTCACTTCAATTAGCACACTGTAAGCTCTGCAGGCAGGGAGTCCCGAACAAAACAAGTGACAAGAGCAAACATCACATGTGGTACACAGTTTTGTTTTTACTTGTATCATTTAGATTTTCTCTGCAGCTCAATCACTTAGGATATACCTCTGGAAACATTTTTTATATTTTTGTTGTTCCAATCACCTTCGGACACCTTTGAGTGTCACATCTGGACCAAATAATTGAGATATTTCTCACACTGCTGCTGGATCCTCAACATCAAATAGGGTCAGCAAATAATTCAGCCCAGCACATAAACAAACATAAAGACTGAGCGGGTGAAACAGCAAAAAAGTTGACAGAGGCACATATTTAAAAAAAACAAGGGAGCCTGTACGCAGCCTGTAAAAACAGTATAAAGTCTTGTGTAGCTCTGGAGGAGATTACTTAGGTCTATCAAAAAACTCTGATGATGTCATTGGGGTCATTTTGGCTGATGATGTCATTTCAGCTTGGCCTTGAGACTTAACATTTTTAACAGAAAGCCTGCAATATAAACTGGAGGTGTGAGGTTTGATAGACGATAGGCATTTAGGAGGCAGAGGGGTTCTAATGAAAATGCTATTTAGTTGCATTGTGGGAAATGTAGGATCCAGTGTTTCCTCATACTAAGGACAAAAGTCAGGATATCTCTGCCTCTGCTGTTTTGGTTTTTATCATTTTTATTTTTAATCTGTCTCTCTCTTGTCCCCCAGCTTAATGAAAGTTCAGCACTCCTCCATTAAGCATAAGTCTAACCAACAGGTGGGTGATTGGGACACAATCTCAATCAGGGAGTATATGTCAAGATCATGATATAGCGATACACAGTATATCGTGATAGAATTTTCTGGAAATTGAGACACAATGTTTGTTGGTTAATACAAATAACAATTTAACACCTAAAAATTGAGCACACACACACACACACACACACACACACACACACACACACACACACACACACACACACACACACACACACACACACACACACACACACACACACGGTTTTCAGTGTAACTCTCTATCATTTCATCCACTGTCTGTCTCTCGCATTTCATTTCCTCTTTCTCTCTCATTGCATCCACAATGGATTGAAAATTAAACTGTAAGAGCATTTTGAATAGACCAAGTCATAGCACTATCCCTGATTAAAATGGCATTGAACACATATTGTACAGCAGTCTTTCCAGTTTTGAGATGTATGCTGACACAATTTAGCTAACACCGTCCGTTCCACAGGGGCAGAAAAGCTGCTTTTCAATTTAAACCAGATTAGTCAATAAAACATCACGTCCATTTTGTTTTCCTGGGGATACAAAGAGTGATGCCACGCTGTCCACCAGGAGTTAAGCACCTCTATACTTTTGTCTTCCACAATAATGTAACAAACAGTATTGAAGTGCTTGACCTACTGCATACAATTTTTTTATTGAGTATTGAGGTATTTGCAGAACATCTTCTTCAGTATTCAAAAGTGAATAATTCACTATAAAGAATGTGTTAAATGTTACATGATTGTTACATTGTGTGTGATCGAAGCTACTTTTTGTTGTTTGAGCAGCAAAAAATCGTGTCCTATGTCAGCGCGGCCTAAACCTACAAAACATTGTAACCATTACAAAGGCTTCATATTCTGCATATAAATGTGTATGCAGTGTTGTGGAGGGAGTTCCGCAAATGTTTTTGATAAGCCAGCCAGATGAGATTTTTTTCTATTAATTTTGTGATATGCGAACCTTTAATGTGTTTATGAAAGATTTTTTTCACCCTGAAATTCCCAATGCTGAATTAAAACCAACATAGAGGAGTAGCATTACTCCAACACATATGGTGTATTTGAAAAGGGGATTTTTATCTGGACAAAATAAAAGACCAACATCACTTTCACAGGCCTGCATTTAAACTTTGTCCTCCTTTAAGTCCAGAAATGTTGGGACATGTATATAAATAAAATAACTAATCAACCAGAGCTGAGTAGCTGGCTATTTAGCATGCAGCAGCTGCTGCTTGGGGAAGCCCTCTGACCTGGCACACAAATCACTATACCAGATTTCACTATGAAATGTAGCAGAGTGATATGTCTCACAGTATAAATACTATGTGCACTTCAAAACAGTGTGGAAGTAAATGTAGGCTACTTAGTTACTTTGCAACTCTATCAATAACAGAGGTTTTTCTCTGCAAAATGGTGTCAGCCACATCACTAATGCATGCAGTCAGCTTTAAATAAGTAGCATCCGAACAGCAGTGTAACTGCAATAAGAATCTATCAGTCCTGCCTCAACCTCACCTCTCACCGTGACTGTCACCACAAACCTGCCGCCACCAGAGCACCAATGACATCATCGCCATCATCTTCTTCATGATTATCCGTCCTGAGCTCGAGCTGCCAGGCAGCAGCATCACCTTTCCTTCCCTGTGCTGCAGCCTGTCTCTGCTACAGTTCACACACACACACACACACACACACACACACACACACACACACACACACACACACACGCACACGCACAGAGGAAGGAGACTCCTGACACAGCTCGGACCTGAGAGGTAAATCTCTCTTTCTGCACACACCGAGACGTCTCCCGAACATCCCCGCACTCACTCACTCACTCACTCTCGCTGACCGCAGTCTCTATCTCATTAGACCGGATTAAAAGCCTGGCGATGAACGGACGTCGCTCCAGCGGCTTTGGTCACTTAACTATCACATTGGGGGTCACAGTAGGCTCATTAAAAGGCCATAGACTGTACCTATAGCCTACTGTTTAGGACGACCGGAGAGGCAAGAACAGCATTTCCAGGCTTGCAAGCTCGCCGGGAAAATAAAAATCAAACTGAAAGACCTGGAAGGGCAGCGGCGAGAAGCTATCAGGGTGTCAAGTTCAACTCGAACCGTGAATGCTGCATTTTAACACAAGCCTGTTGATGTAATTATGTTTAAATGCACGCAAACACATCTACTTGACATTTGGATGGAGGTATTCCCTGCCCCTCGGTGCAGCATCGTGCGTAAGACATTTACATCGTAAAGGAATCCGGATCGTAAACGAACTACAGATGGATCACGTACCTTCATTGCACCTCCCGTTTGAGGAATTTGCCGAGTAATGTCAGAACGACGACCATTGCAAATGCACAGGGAATCAAACCATTACGTCTTCCCTCTCTCCAGCTGCCTGTGTGTGTGGAGTAAGCATAACGTAATGGCCAAGAGAGCCGCAGCCAATCACAGAGCGAACACAGGCGCCGGTATCTTTAGCGGCCAATCCGCTTTAACACATCACCGGAGAGGGCGTTCAGTGCCGTGCGTACAGGCGCATGAGTCTGACAGACGCATCATGCTATTTTCACAGCTACGGTTTATTCTAGTGAATTAGCAATTTTTTCCCCCACCAAAACTTGTGTTTTATAATAAAATAAGGTGCTCGGCTGCATCAGACTTTCAGACTTAAATCAAATGTTATCAATTGTTTTTGTTTTATATCACAAAACATTTCTGCGCTATTGGTTTAGTTTTTTTAATCAACTGGAGGGTTATGTTTATTATTATTATTATTATGCTCTTGATTCAACACAGTAGGCAAAATATAATCCCTTATCCTCTGCACCAACACATGAAGTGTTATTTCTATGTTGTACCAAATGTAAATGCGCCTACAGTCTTATTTACTGTCATATTTAGCCTGTGTGTGCATGCCTGTGACTGTCCGTGTGTGCTTTACTGCTGTCTGCAGTAAAGAGATTAGAGGGGGATTTTCATCCATTATATGGTCGGTACCGCTAAGAGTCCGCAGGGGGCAGCAGATAGCCTGCCACATCATTATTATCATTCAGACATAACTGAGCTGCAGGGGAAAAGGCTGCTCGTGCTGTTTATTATGTTATTACTGTATAATGTTGCTGAAGTCAGACACAACTTATAAGTTATGCAGCTGTTGCAGCAGTAGAGAATGAGACAGAAAGGGCATATAAGGTGTCTGTCTGAGGAATCATAATGATGCAAATACAGTATTATGCCGCAACCCAAGTCTATTTAAATGCTCTGCCATTTCCATTACATCAAACATTGACCCTACTATGTTGATTTTATTTCACACAGCCACATTAAAAGATCTGTGGAGGCCCTCGGGCCACCAGTGACACACTTTAGAGCTTTAGACTTGGCCTGAATATTCTTCCACAGTGTTCAAACATCAAAGTTGTATTGGAGGATGGAAGTGTGCAAACTCTTTCTCACATTTGAAAAATGCAGACAAATTATCAGTGAGGTTAATGTTGATGTGACATCCACCCAAATGACAACATATCTTTTCACCTACCTTTACTGGTGTTGAGCAATACAGATACTTTGCTTTTATTTGAGCAAGTTTTGACAAATCTATTTCTGACATTTCTGCCTCTACCCAAATACAATGACAGTTAATGGAATTCTGTTTGTGGTGCTAACAGCTATGAAACATCACATTTAAAAACATCAACAGCAACATGTTTTTTCTCCAGAAATAGTGTCCCCATTTCTCTGGATAATCCACAGAGCTCACTGCCAACAGTTCTTACTTCTTCAGTAGAAAATAAAATTAAATAAAAACTGTCAGTGGATAATCTGTAGTAAATGGGTCACTGTTTCTCAGAAGATACCTTGCTGCTAATTTTGATATATTTAATATTTGGTGCTATGAGCACCACATGAAATCCCATTAACTTGACAATTTTGCATTTACCGTAACCAAGTGTTAGGATTGACTCCCTATATAACACAGAATGATCAAATTATTCTCCAGCTGTTTGGCAGTGAGGATGCCTGTAAAGTTTGAGCCAATTGCACAACCTCTGAATATAAAGTGAACCACATGGATGTGTTTATGACTCTTTTTACACTTACCCTGAACCTAACCATAACCGCTAAAGAAGAAGAAGAAGAAGAGGACTATCAGACTGCGATACAGAGACAGGATAGCAGATCTAAAGTGAGCAACAAAGGGAAAAAGGCAGATGAGTGCCAAATCATAAATAAATATTAAATAAATAGACATTATCTATCTGGTCCACCCAAATATAAACAGTGAGAACAAACATCTGTCAAAATAGAAATAAAACCAGTGGTCCTGTTGGCTCCTCTCAGTCTCTCATATTCTGTTTCCTGTCCAATCTTGACCCACCACTAGAGTGGGAGTTTTGTTTGTGTCAACCCTTGTTCCTTCATTTTCCCTGCACATTTGTTTGTTTGAGTTTGAGTTTCTGCACATGGCTTCACAGAACATGTAATACTCTTCTACATCACTGGCGTTTTAACAATACATTCAATGTTTTGATTTAAATTGAGAAAATTGACCTTTGTATCTGAAGGAAATGTTTAAGAGTATCTCCTGGTCAGCTGCTACAGACTTTTTTAAGGCTTCATTATATTTATTAGTCTATAGTTTGTAATAATAATGTGTGTCTCATATAGTTTTTCCACAAAAAAGTCCAATTACTTTAAAATTACAGCTACTCATTTTTCTTTATTGGGAAATCCAGAATATGAATATCTATGAATATGCACATATTATTCATTTGAAAGGTTTGACAACTGGATGCAAGATGTCCCCTTCGTCCCTGAAAAGTCCATTCTCTCAGTGTATATGCAGTGAAAACAGCAAATCTTCACTTTAGTGAAGCTGGAACCAGAGTTTTAAGACGAGAGTTTTACTTTTTTTTTTTATTATTTAGACACTTCATTATCAAAGTTGTTATTGATGAATTTAATGACCACTGAAGTGTGTCAGCTGAGAGTTTTTGGCACATTGAGTGAACACACACTCTTGAATAATAACTTTTTTTCCCACACTGTCTCCCATTAACATCTGTGCTTTCTTCTCTGCTCCCCATATTCCCCTATTGCACAACTCAACAAGAATAGAATGTAGTTTATCCACTCCTTCAGTCTGCTTCAAATTATGCAGTTGCTGACGAAGGCCTCCATGTCATGGAAATTTAAAAATTCACAAATTTACTGGAAATGTGTTTCCCATCTGGGAAAAGAAATGGTGAAACAAATGGAAAAATGAAACCAAAACCTATAACACAGTCTTCAGTTCAGTTCAGTTCAATTGTATTTATATAGCACGTTTAAAAACAACCATAGTTGACCAAGCTGCTTAACAAGGTCCAAAAATCAAAGAGATAATATACACAAATAATACATAAGTCTTGGGTTTGAATTTCTGGGGGTGGCTTACAGTCAGTTGACTGTATAGACTAACTTTTAGATGAAAACCAGATGACAAGTTTAAACTCTGTACGAGGATTATTGGCTGCTCTGGGAGGGAGTTCAACTCCCATCTGTCTCCAGGTTGAAACATCAGCAATAAAAAACAAAAGAGAGTTATATGATCACCTCACAGCCTCTCCCCAAAACTCATACATACATATACAAACACACACATCCACATTGCTCAAAAGACATGAGCACAACATTTGTTCTCACCACAGGAGCAATCTCTAGAAAATTCTACATTACATGTGCAAATTAAGCCAAGTTATTGTACATAGAACAAAGGAGTTTTTACTCATATTGCTCTTGAACCAGGGTACTCTAAAAACTCTAAATCTGTGACCTGAGGGGAGTGTTACGAACTCAGTGTGAAGGAGGTGGTTTGTGCAGTCTAATATAGACCTAATACCTTAGTACATAGAGTACTAAGCAAACACAGTTATCTAATTTCCTCTACTTCATCTGTGCTCCTGCTAAGGCCAGATACATTCAGTCAGTGCAGAATGAATAAAGGATTTTATTACAGTTTAAACAGCTGATTCTTGTACAGACAAGCCCCAGTTGGAGCCGACATCTGCAGCTGTTTTGTGCTGCCAACAAGGGCCACTAGATGGAGCGTGTATGCTTTCAAAAAGATAGAAATCTGCTGCTCATTGCTGTCTGATTGAAGGAGTTAGACAATTTGTCATTACTGGCACATCTGCAAACCACTAACTACATTATAAAATATAAGCAATAATAATAGAAAAATGAAAACGGAGATAGGCTATATAATATTAGTGATGGAAGAAGTACTCAGATATTTTAAGTGAAAGTAATGTAGAAATACTGTTACAAGTTAAAGTAATCTATTTATAGATGTACTTAAATAAAAGTGTTAATATCAAAATATGCTTATAGTACCAAAAGTAAAAGTGCTTATTATGCAGAATGGTCCATTTCAGAATAATGTAATGTAATTATATTATTGGATTTTAATTATTGATGCACTAAAGTGTTCATCACATGTTACAGCTGGTAAACACGGGGCTAATTTTAATTACTTTACATATTGCTGGGTAGCTCGTGGATTTCCTTCCCCGGGGAGCAATAAAGTCTCATCTTATCTTAAAATATATTAATACATCATCATTTATTTGTTGATCTTTTTGTATTATTAATCTGAATCTTTGATGTAAATAGGCCGTAACTAGGCCGTAACACTAATGTTAATACTTTTTTACATCCTTGAACTTTACTTGAGTAATTACTTGTTTTTCTACCTTATACTTCTACTTCACTACAATTGAGAGGAAAATATTGTTGTTTTTACTACTCTACATTTATTTGACAGCTATAGTTAGTTACTTTTCTGATTAAGGTTTTAAATAAAAACACATGATGAACTTCTATTTACAAAAAAAGAAAAAGATAAACACAGTGTATGGTTAGGGCCCCATGTTACATTTCAGATGTGCGTTGTTTGCAAACTTCTCAGATGGATTTATATAACTGGTCGAGGCCCAAAGAGATTTAGAGAAATGTCCAGAGAATTAAAACAAATTTGTGTAGCAGAACATTGTTTTTTCTCATTCCCTCTCCCATTAATCCTCTCACGACCCCTCAGATTCATCTTGAGACCCTTTAGAGGGGCCTGACCTCTAAGTTGGGAACCACTAGACTAAATGTGACTAATTGTATATAAACATAAAGTAATTAAAACTTCCTCCAATGTATTTTTTTACATTGTGGTATTGGTACTTTTACTAAAGTAAATTATCTGAATGCTTCTTCCACTACTGCTACCAAGAATGGCAAGCCAGCACAGACTGCATTATAGTCTTGCGAGCCACTCGCTGCTCCTGTCATTCAAGAAGGGAAGATGTTGTTAGAGAGTTTTTACCGGGGTCAAACCACAGGAAGAATGAAACAGAAGGCCAAATTAATAAAAACATTCCTTCTGCCTTCTACATCACTGTAGCACTGTGTGTACTAACCTTTGGCCTGTTACTGCATACATCCCAAGTCTCAAAATAACCAGGTCAATGAATAATGACTTGGCTGGACTGTTGGTTTAGTAAACAAGGGGTGTAATCTTTTTGAAAAATCTGTGCAAAAAACAGACGCATCATGCTATTTTTACACTTTTTTGGTTCATGTCCTTAAGAAGTGGTCAACTAAACACATTAGCAATGTCACAATAATACTACAGTACAGGCGATTCAAGGGGTGATGGAGGGGGATGTCATCCCCCTTGTTAGCAAAATAACCAAAATGCATGTCCCTTGTGACAGTTTTTCATAAAAAAACTCTTTTTTCAAAACTCTACTCACAATTCCCATAACTGCACACACAAATGCAAAATCCACACACTGCATTCAAAATACCATAAACACATCTCAAAATGAAGCATTTGCATAAAATGGCAAACACTTTTTTCATAATAGTACATTTTTGGATATACCATTCATGTTCTAAATCTAAAGTGCTTTTGTCTTTCATAGGCTTATATCTACATTTCCATACAAGGTTCTAGAGTGAAAGTAATCTGCTGAGAAGGTTTGAAAAAGTACACTGTAAACACCAATGCAATGTTGAAAACATTACTGTAGTAACAGTAGCACAGTGTTGAAAACTAAATGTGTGCAGTATATTTACTGTAAAAAAATATTGTAGTACAGCACAATACATACAATGCAGTGCAATACTGTAACCTGCCACCCCCCCTCTCCATCCCCCAGTAGCAGAGAGAGTGCAGTGGCTGGAGGAGTTGTTTAGTTGAATCTAGTCCACCTGAATCAATGTGACTCAAAGGTTTGTTTAAGTTAGAATCTATGGCCCAGACTAAGGTTCTGAAATATCAGTAGCCTAACTGGGCTGTGTATCGATGAATCCATGGCGTTGTCCATTGTACTGAAGTAGCAGACGGATTTGTAATTGTGACTTTTTCTCTGAGTGCTGCCCTTCTGTCAGTTTCGTCTTGGATCTTGGTATTACAGTTTTTCCTCAGTCAATTTGGTACATTTCTCCAAACTCAGGTAACAGCTCTCAAAACAGTTAACAGCAAACTAAACAAACTCTTATGTTGGTGAAACAGTTAAGTATTCACTGCACAATGAAACACAGCATTTTATTCTAGTAATGCATTTATTAAAATTCAATATTAACATCAAAACTAAAAGTGTGTTCTGTTGATTTGATAACAAATTCAGCTGAAGATACACAAAGAAATAAATGAAAATACATGTTTTTCATTAAGTTCTTCAATGAGGAGTTCAGGTGTATAACAATGAGTTGTCACCCCACAAAAGATATTATGCAAATAAGTACATAGGTAAATAAAAAAAAATAAAAATATATACTGCATTCATTGAATCAGTTAATGTATTGATCATGCCTCTCAATTACATCTGGCCAGAGAATTTCATCAACATCACAGCAAATATTTTCACGAGTCATGCATCGTGGGAAAAAACGCCTTGAATGCTGTATCCATCCTTGACATGCTTGTGCCCCAATATCGCCACAGGCCTCTTCCATCGCTTGAAGAAGACTTACTTGGTTGTAAGGGTTGCGATCATGTACTTTCCATCTCCAAGAGGAGAAGAATTCCTCAGTTGGATTCAGGAAAGGAGAATATGGCGGAAGGAACACCATCCTGAAATGTGGGTGATTCTCAAACCACTGTCGCACTAGAGCTGAATGGTGGAATTGGACATTGTCCCAAACAACTACAAAATTCCGCACCATTTGCTCCTGATCACCCTGCAGTAAGAGGATTTCATTGAGGAGGTTTAAAAAAAAAAAGAAAAAAAAAAGGTAGGAGCCTTGCTGTGTTGTATGGTCCCAAGACAGCATTGTGTGCCACAACACCTGTTGTAGAAACTGTGGCACAGAGAGTGATGTTGCCTCCTCGTTGTCCAGGGACATTGACTGTAGCACGACGGCCAATCACATTTCTCCCTCTTCTCCTTTTTTTGTGAAGATTGAAGCCTGCTTCATCAATATACAGGTACTCATGAGTTGCACTGTTATCCAACTCCAAGATTCTCTAGAGTAAAAAGAACACAAGGTACAATACAGTAAGTTAGTGTTTTACAGTAATAGCATTGATTGCAGTCAATACTACTGTGAAACTGTTGCTGAAGTTTGAGTTCACACTTTGAAGCAGCAGTATACATAGATATGCCTAAATCCTTTCACTTACAGTAGCATGGAATAGTTTATGGACGCATACTTAAAATTCAGGAAAAATATATCTTTGTGTTGACAGTAAAAGTGCAGTAATTTGGTTGCACATACTTGAACAAACTGGAATCGCAACTCCTTCACTCTAACGGAGTTCCTCTCAAAGGGCACTTTGTATACTTGCTTCGTTCGGATTGCATTTCTCCTTAGAACACGATCAATTGTGGAGAGACTGCATTGGTGGATATTGTGGAACAGTTGATTGTCCCGGGTTATTCTTTGCTGAATGTCTTTGAGGCGGAGGGTGTTGTTCTGGACCACCATGTCAACAATTGCATGCTCTTGTTCAATTGAAAGAAGTCTTGTTCGTCCACCTGAATGTTCTCTAACTTCAATTCTGAAAAATGTTTGGACAAGCAGGAACATTTACTGTAGAAATCTAGACCTATGTCAAACAAGTCTACATGGACTCTCATTGTAGAAGTAGAATGATAAAGTTACTTACCGGTTTTCCCTCTGAAATGTGCGGATAATTGAAGCCACTGTGGATCTGTTTATATTGGGGTGAACTCTCTGCCCAGCTTCTCTCAGTGAGAGACCATGATTTATGACATGGTCAATAAGTGTGGCTCTGATTTCATTTGAAACACGTGTGTACCCTATCCTTCTACCTCTCCTCCCTCCTCTTACACCTTGCCCTCCTCTTCCTCTCTGTCCAGCTCTTCTTATATTTTCTACTCTTTCTTTCCACTATACCATTGCCCTCCAATCTATCTATCTCTTCTCCCTCTACTCCTCTATCTTCTCCTCTTCCTACATCCTCAGCTCTTCTTGCTCCTTCTCCTACATCTTCAGCTATTCTTGCTCTTTCTCCATCTCTTCTTCCTCTCCCTCTACCCTGTCCACCACCTCTCACTCTTACACCTCTTCCTTTTCCACTGCTAATTCTTCTTCTTTTTATAGTCTTTTCTCCTCATTCGTCTTCTTTGTTGTTTTTCTATTCCCCTTTTGTAGTTGTTGTAATTAAGACAGCTGTGTGAAAAATTAGGAAATTGGCTTTTTCTGTGTTGAGTGGATTACTAACTGATCAGATATCAATTTGGGGTTAATTGAGGACATAAGGTGTGCAACTGACTATTTTACAATTCACAGAGTTTTGTTTGTTGTGTTTTGAAAATGGTACAAAAATGCTTGTGATCTTTGTGAAGACCAATGAAAAAGCTGCAAATGATTTTCCTGATATATTAAAGATTTGGTTGGCTGTATGAACTGCTGTGATAACATTAGGCAATTTTGTGCACGGTGTTTTGAGAAAATTATGCTTTTGATTTGTAATTTGTATGAAATGAAGGATGATTTACTATCTGTTTAGGACAATTGCAAAGTGTACAGATCACTGTGTTAACTGTTTTGAGAGCTGTTACCTGAGTTTGGAGAAATGTACCAAATTGATTGAGAAAAACTGGAGTTAAAAAAGTTGTTTACTGTATGAAGTGGTTTGCTAGTCACGGGTCAATAAAACAAACCAGGTCCATTCCACCCTGATCAAAATGAACAAATTGCCTACTGAGTACAAGTAAAAATTCAAAAAGCTATATATATATATATATATATATATATATATATATATATATATATATATACATATATATATGAAAATATATATATATATTTTCATATATATATATATATATATATGAAAATATATATATATGTATATATACAACACAACAGTCCTGCAATAAATCATTTCATTAAAGTTGTAATAACTTTTTCTTAAAACTGTTGAGAAAACAAGGCCCATTTTGTACATTTGCTGTTTGCTAAAATTAGCTTTTGTTGCATATTTTAAATGTTTTGGCACAGTTAGAGCCTTTTGCAAATAAAATGTGTCATTTTGAGTGCCACTGTTTCGGCCTGTGTGTTAACTGTTTTGAAAATGTGGAATTTGAGTTGACTGCTGCATCAAAGCAATCAAGAAAAACTGTAATTGTAGACACACCAATCAGGTTTAAGCCCTATAAAAATGCAGCAGGTAAGTCTAGTATTTTTTTTACTGTAATTGTAACCTGTACTGGATACAGTATATTATGTTTGTCTGTTGTTTGCTGAGCTAACAGTGTTATGCACACTACTGTAGTACTGTAGCATGAAAACTGGGACATGTTTTGTTGTGATTTTCCATGTTACTGTAACATGTTGACTGATTTGGCCTTCATGGAGAGAAATACATTATATTTTCCTCTGTCTGCAGCATTGGTCTTGTGTAGTGTTTGGTGAACTTATTGTATATTTGCACTTTCTCTGTGTACTTCATTTACAGTACTCTAATCACTGAGAAGTAGAATTGCTAAAATTGTTTTAGGGTAGCAACATCAGTGTGTAACTGGTTCAAACAGAATTACAGTAAGTCATATGAAACGTGTGTGTTTCATATGGTAACAAAATATGTTTTTTATAAATTAGTGTATATTTTTTGTGTGAGTGTTTCATTTTGCAAAGGGTCTAAGGTGTTCTGCTAATTGTGTGTGTGGTTGTACTAATTGTGTGTAGTGTTTTGAAAAACTGTTTTCAAAATAGTGCTTAAGCAATCGGAAAAAACTGTAATGAGCTGTCGAATCAACTTTATGGTAATTTTGGAGGCTGTAGTTTGTACTTACTGTAATTATAATAATAATATATATAATGGTTATAATAATTATATTACAGCTGGAAATGTGCTTTGTTACACCCCACTGCTGCACATGAGACATTGTTAATGGCTGGCAAACAGCACAGACATGGAGTAGCCCACTTAAACTGCTAAATGTCTGCAGGGTGTTTTAGTGTCAGCTACAAACCAGAACAGGATCCTCTGTTATCCGAAACTCCTCTGTTTCTTTTAGAGGGATGAACTGGGATTGAAGATGGATGGCCTCAGGCTCTCCCCCTGTGAACACGAAATGCCTTGCTAGCAGAGCAGCTACAAGTCAGCAGGATGTTGATATTATTCAGCCCCCGACAGGTCCATACTGGGCACCGTTCTCATCCACACACAATATTAAAATGCTGAGATGGAAACCAGCTGAAAACCCCCTGAGTCAGCAGACTATATCTAATGCATTAATGATGTATGAGAGCAAATACTAACGTTGAGGGCTTTATATATTGTCCAAATTATGTGTGATAAGGGTATCCTGAAGCATCTTTGTCAAAAGAATTTTACTTCAGACTTGCCAATTACAAAAACTCCACAAAAGGCAAATGTGATTCAAATCATGTTTATTGTTGAAGCAACAGCAGGCAAACATCACTTTTACTTTAAAAGAGAGACATGATTTACAGTAATGAGCCAAAATCTAAATTAAGCACATTTACAACAAAATGTTATCATGACAGTGATTTGTTTGAAGGTTGATGATTTATCTATCAAATGAAAAAGTTAAAATAAAACATTTATTTTTAGGATGTGGGTGACTCAGTGAGTTGTTTTGTACCAACAACAACCAATGAAAACAAAGCTTGTGCATTCAGGGACAGATTTGTCCTTGAAGTGCAAATTAGCAAACATTTTATTTCTCGGATCAAAGGTAGTAATTTACTCTGCATGTCCACAACACACTCATGCAACATGGACGCACACTCTAATTAGACACACACACACACACACACACACACACACACACACACACACACACACACACACACACACACACACACACACACACACACACACACACACACACACACCAAGCATCCAGTTCATTAATGTCCCTGTAAACACAAATAAATAGTAATAGTATATTGAATAATAGCGTGGAAAGAGAACATCTGTTGTATGTTGCTAACATCTGTAAGCAGGATAACATGTGGGCACCTGTGCTCCCATGCATGCATTTTATTGAATCCCCTTAAAAGAAAATCTCAAATTTATTGGAACATTACTGTAATGTACATGTAAAAATGCTCTCTGTCTGTGGGATCTGATATTGCGCTACAGTAAACAGTCATGCCCATTTAAGAAAAGAAAAAAATACAAAAGTATAAGAACTACACAATTTAAAAAAGACTAGTCAAAAAGAAACTGTTGTAGTTTACTCATGCCACAACAAAGATTTATGTGCACGCTGTAGCACCACAGAAGAAAAGATAAAAGCCGAGCTGTTTGTTCATCGTTTCATTGTATGTGGGTATGCCTTTAAAAGCAGAGTGGGCATCTTTCTGGTTGCTTATGGTCTGATTCATAAATATAAACGTTCATACACCACCAGTAGACACAATTATCTGGGGCTAGTCCTATTTGCTGTGAAAAAGATAGATCCTCTGCTCACCATCTGTGACTAAAGGGGCCGAACAAGACCTGATAGAGGCAGTATTCAGTTATTCTGCAGCTCATGTCCAAACACTGTGTGTGTTTTCTGCATGTCTGCATGTGTGTATCAGGCTAACCCCGCTGCAGCATCAACACTTACTGAAGTTTCAGCCGGGTTACTGTAAGTAAAGTAAAAAAAGTAAGTTAAGAAAAAATAAAATGGGTGCTTCATTACTTACTGTCACAATTATTTCAAAATATTTCCTGAATTATCGTAATACTGTGTCCCAACAGAAAAAAAAAACTGGAAGCATATTTTATGTGAACATAATCTCACTGCAGTTGAGTTTCTGAATTTCTGGATATTTTGTTACTTATTCAGACTTTTCACAGAAATGTGGCAGCAGGTGTGAAGTTGTCTGAGAGACCAGCTGGGTAATGTGCTCAGGGAAAATGAATTAGTAACGCCCCCCCCCCCCCTCCTTAACTGCTACTGTTGAGGTGCCCTTGTGCAAGGCACTTAATCCCCAGCTGCTTCAGCGGAGTGGCAAATAATGGGAAGCTTCAAGGTGGGAGAGAACAAAACGTTAGAAACATAAAGCACTTGAAAACAGCAAACATGTTCAGTTACTGTAAATCCATAAATAAACTCTTAGCATCTGTACAAACACAGAGCTGCCTGCATCACATTGCTAAGTATCAGTAGATGGAGCATCCAGAGGGACACACAACATGGTTACTTATTTTAAAGTTATTTTAAGAAACACATGGGTCACTGTAAGCATCTGCCACAATGACAGCTGCTAACAGAGGAGGCTAGACTTAGGGCAAGGTGATACTGAAGGATGTAAGGGCAGCCAGTCTAAAAGAAAGCAGCTCAGGGCGATCACCTCCCACAGAAGTGCAGTGGCACATTTTTTGACATGTTTTCTTCTCTAAGGCCCCAGGCTTGAAGCTCCAGCCTGTCCTCCTCTTCCTCTTTATCATCTTCCTCTCCATCTCCCTCCTCGTACAGACTGGGCTCCTCCACAGACGTCTCCATGTTTGGGTTGTAGCCACTAAATTCCTGCGCTTCCCTGTACTCGTAAATGGTGGGGAGGCTACTGCGCAAACCGAAGCGGCGCCGCAGGGCCACAAGCAGCGGCTGCGGCACGGTGAAGACATCCACATTGTTGCCCAGGTCGACCCATGCCAGGCTGGGGAACTTTTTAGGATCCTTCACTGCATCTGTCAGGTCTTTCAGGATGGCCATTGTCAGACGGTTGCCATTGACGGCTAGTATGGTCAGTTTAGGCAGGCAGCCGAGGGAGGGCAGCAGCAGCCGTAAGCTCTCATCCTGCAGCTCGGTGAAGCTCAGGTCCACAGCCGACACTGCATCACTGCTGCTCTGGAGGTAGAAGGCCACGCGGTGGATGTCTCGGCCAGACAGTGGGATGCCTGACAGGTTGACGACGTCACCAGACAGTTTCTTCTTCAGGGTGGTCTTCAGGCTGTTTGAAAGAGGAGGAAAAAAAAGTTATATCTCTTTGTTTACGTTGGATCTCTAAGACACAAAATGGCCAATTGTTGCAGACAGTTTACAGGTATGCTAATTCTTCTGCATGGGCAGTTAGTTTTCAAAAAGTGTGTAAAGACAAACTATTAATTAACTAATTAATGATACTGGGGTTATTGATTTAAAAGGCTCTGTAATGGGGTGCCACGCTGTCAGTAGTACAGGGAAACTGCAAAGTACGCAAAAAAGAAAACAGAATTCACCAGTAGAGTGTGGAGAGTATAGCAATCAATAATATAAAGAAGAGAATTTGCATTTAAATGTGTCTCGGTCTGAGTCCCTCAAGCAACAAATTCTGTCTCCTGGGCTGGCTGAATGTCATCCACTGAATAGCACCAGCTGTTTTCAGTTTCAGGTGTTATTTCTGTCCTGTAAAGCCATCTCTAAGCCAGCTCTCTAAGTCTTTAAGTACGAAACAACTATCAAAGACATTAAATAAATGAATACATGATTGGAAAACAGAGTCAACCCTTCTGTCAGGGCCAATTAGTAACAGATTTGTCACCTTGTTTTGAGCTGGGGTTTGAACCCTGGGACAAGTGTCATTTTGTACACAGGGATTCAGGAGAGAGATGCATCTTTTGCTTTGGATTTTGAAAATTCAGGTCACATGTGTCTATGCATGTGTCTGAAGTCTTGTGGGTGACACATGAATAAGCCACTTGAGCTGATGAGTACATCTGAAAATGACAAGAGAACTCTGGTGTGATGCCCTTCTCTAATATTGCAGCCAGTCAGTATCAACTCCTGTAACATTGTCGGACTCACAATGGACAGTTTAAAAAAAAAAGGATAAAAATCGACACAGCAGAAACAGAGATATTGTCTTTTTTTCCACACACATTCTTCTTCCTTTTTAAAACCTGGTGTCTACCCTACCCACAATGCAACTTGACCACTGATAGTTCTGTTGGATATGTAGGTGTATTATGCTAGTAGCTCCATACATCCAGATTCTTTTAATATTCTCAAGTGTTAGTCCTGACATCACTTGAAGCCAAAGGTTTATGTAGATTTTGACATGTAAAATTGGTGGAGTTTTCTTTGAATATGAATGAGGTACTGGCCTCAAAAAGATTTGTATAATATCCCCTGTAAACATTTTTTTTATTTACACTTCAGTTTTTGTATGGATTAAATAAGATATACCATGTTAATTAGAGGTGATTTAGAGACAGTTGGTTGCTGACTTTTGTTACATTTGGACAGAGCTGGACAGCAGCTAGCTGTTTCAACCTACCTACTTCCAGTTTTTATGCTAAGCTAAGTTAACTTCTGGCGTTAGCTTTATATTTTTTGTACACCCAAGAGTTGTATCTACTTTCTCATCTAACTCTCAGCATGAAAGCAAAAGAGCAATTTCCTGAATGAAATAAAATGTTCCTTGTTCCTTTAATTTGTGTCAGAATGTGATAAATGTCTTCTGAGATTTTGTGCAGAACAGACAGGAGGATAAAAGGATAGCTGCAGATGGACGGAGACACTAGAAAGGGACTGTTCTTAAGGAAAAATGCTACTATAACTATCACACTTGTCAGGTTGAATCAATTTATTCTTCACTGCCTCTGATAGCACACTGCAATCTGAAACAAAATCTTCTCCCTATACCAGAGTGTAGAGAGAGCTATAAGGAGCTGCATACATGGTGAGTAAAAGACGGAGTTGCAGTGCATTAGGCTCCTTTTGATTTTACTGGCATAGGCTCAGAGGGAACACATCTGTCAAACAAATGACAATGAGATGGAAGCGTGGGAGACTTTGTTTAAAAAATCAGCCAAACAAGAGAAACACGTTCTGTTTAACTGGCCTGAGGTTTATACTCTCTTTGTCTTAGTTCTATTTGCCTTGGCTCCTCAGGCACAGCGAGGATTATCCTTGCATCTCTCTCCACTCTCTGGTCTGTCTGGGAGCCTTAAAAAGTGCCAGGCTGTGCTCTTAACATCTATTCCCCCTTTTGCTCGGGTAAAGGAAAGAAAAATATCTGTAGCACACCAGGGCTGTGATTCGCAAGATTATTGATTCCAGGAGTAGGCTATTATTCATCTCCCCCTCCTTCATATCCTCACTATTGCTCACTTTCTCTCACTTTTTTTGCCTTACTGTTTCTTGGCCTATTTTCTTTCTTTTCTGTCTTTCTTGTTCAAAATTTGATCTGCTGAAGGACTTATACCCACTCTTACATTTTTCTGTTTTACTGTACAGTATTTGTAAGATTCTTTTAATTTTTTTATACATATTTTTTTTTACAATATTTCAGGACAATCAATCCAATAGTTTTTGAGACATGTCAGTCTGGACCAAGACTTACAGACCGTAATTTCCACCTCGAGCTGGCTAAAATGGCAGGGAAACACAGGTTTAGTCTTTAAAATATCAGAAAATAGTGAAATGTCATCACCATTTCCATCAGCCAAGGTTGATGTCTTCAAAATGCATGTTTTATCTGACCAACAGTCAAAAACCCAAAGATATTGAATTTACAATGATGATAAGCAGCAAATCCTCATACTCAGAAGCTGAAACCACCAAGTGTTTGACGTTAATTGATTGACAAATTCCATTATTAATTGATTATTTAATTGATGTTGATTCATTTTATGTCAATGTGTTTGATGTATTCATTGACTAATTGTTTTAGCACTGAAACATTATTGACTTTGACTGTAGCATCAAAAAATGCCAGGAAGGACTGACTGCATATGGAGCTTCTTGGCACACGCTGCCACTTGTGTGACTATAGAGGGTTTGCTGTACCACTGTGCAGCTTCTGCACTTTACTGTAATGAAACTGATTGTGGGCATCGACTTTTGTTCTCTTGGATTTATTTATAGAAGGGTTTTCCTACCTGTGCTGGAGAACCCCTCTCACCTGTGTGCCTATGTTTGTGTAGGCAGAGCTGAAGTCAGGCAGGGTAGGCACTGTTGCTGAGTGGGTGGTGCAGAGAAGAGAAAGTGTGTGTGTGTGTGTGTGTGTGTGTGTGTGTGTGTGTGTGTGTGTGTGTGTGTGTGTGTGTTAATGAGACAGAGTCAAGACGACTTCATACTTCATTTAAATCCTGTGCCTCCCGGCCCCCGTGGGCACAGTTCCACCCACAGGCTGCTCGGCTGGACGCAGGCCCAGGGGCACAGCTAGCATTTCTAAAGCCACAGTGTACACTGTGGTCCATCACCATGAAATTCCAACAACATAAACAACACAATGTCTCATCTTGCTTCATCTGATGTGGCTGTCATGCTTGTAGGCAGTGGTACGTATACTCTTGGACCAGCTCAGACACAAACAACTTCAAACGATAGTGTACCCAAATAAACATGATGTGAAACAAGAGCGTCCCCTGCATCGGGACTCATTTAAAAGCAAACAACTGAGGGAAGTCCATTTATTGACATCCTCAGGAGCAACTGATACAACAGTGCAGGAATCCTATAGGAGCAGACTCTCGTATGACAAAAAATATTGGCTGGTTCAGGCAGACTGTCTAATTACTTTTTATAGCCTGTCTTTCCTCTGGGATGTTGTTAACTTTAACGCACTAAACAAGGGTCCTTGCTGTTCTATAGTTATGTAAACCCCAGAGGTAGGAAATAAAACGTCTGGGGTTTGTGATGTTGAAATGGAGTGCAGGCAAAGAGACAGAGCTTACAGCAAAGGTCAGAACAAAAGTTGAGAATATGTCTTTTAATGAATTGTTTTAATGAAACAGTGTTTTGAGATATGCTGCTAAGAATCAGTCATTCAATCTGTATTTTAAGTGAATTGATCCATTCTGAGTAACAAACCTACAGTGGCTTGATCTATCGTGCAGGCTGCCAGTGTTGATACAGAAATGTACTTACTACAGTCTCAACTGCCCAGCGGACTATACTGCAACAACTGCACACAAAACACTTCTGCTTAGCGGTCTCTTTCCACAACAAGAGTGAAAATCTATTTTAAAATATACAATGTACACCTCTAATTTTGGATAATGTGTGTGAACTGTGTCTGCACAGTTATTCCCCACAAATATTTACCACATAAAATATACAGCAGTATATTGTATAGAGAATATTGTATATACCAATTTTGAAACATCATCTTCTGTTAAAGATTTTAGAAAAGGATGTCTGAGACAGGCTTACTTAGTGATTATGATTACCAATGATCTCCTCCTTACTGCTGTTGCTGGCGGTCTGCACTGACTTTCCTTGAATTAAGTTTGGCATTTACAGTAGATCTTAATATCTTCATTTGTCGACTGAAAGAACATGATAGGACTTTAGAGTGGTTAATTTCCTACCTCCTAACAGCCCCTTTATAGTTACTTCTGGTAAATTCAACTCATCTACTGCCCCTCTAAATTGTGTAGTAGCCCAAGGCTCTGTCTTAGGTCTGAACTGTGCCATTTCAAGAGGTCCTCCATGCGATTATATGGCATCCAGAAGCTTTTTAATCCATCATGGAATAACAGTGTGTAAAAAAACAAAATAATTATGAATCCAAAAATCATGTAATCTCCTATCCGTGATGCCTAAACCAAGCCTTGTTCTGTGTTGTAGCCCTTCCAGAAGCTTAGTATTCTGGCTTGGAACTTCAGTGACTTTTCGGTGACTTTACACAATAATTACAGAACAATAAATCCACTGGATGTAGAAATGAGTGTGATTTGGCCTACTGATTTCTAATAGTGTCATCTCCAATGCATTTCTTGTCTTCTAACTAACGAAACTAACTTTTTGGATGAAAGCATATGGACTTTTCTGGGAAAAAAATCTAATTAGTTTTACGTTTGTGTTTATTTTTGTTTCCCCTGATTGCCAAGACTTGGGATAACAATTTCCAAATGCCAAAAGTTTAATTCATTATTGTTCTCTGTGTGATTTCAATACATTTCTGTGAGATTAAATTTCCATTATTCTTTTCTTTTGTCTTTATAGTCATATAACAATGTAATTATGTGACATTCCTGCAGCATACACATCCTGATAGCCCAGGTTGTCCTGAAAAGAATGATGTCTATAACTTGTGCATTACAGGGCTGAGGTTATGCAAGCATTATTACACAAAGAGAACAGGTGACCTAAAGATTTGGCTTAGACCTACTATTATTATTATTATTATTATTATTATTATCATTATTATATTTTTCCATCTTTATCCTGTTGTGCTGTTAGATCCCCAGACAAGACGAAAGCTTCTCCATTCAAGGTCATGACAGGTCTATTGATTTCTGTATTCACTTATTTTCTAACCCACATCTGGTGCCACTCAGTGTCAGGTTAGTTGTCTCTCCTGATGTTACAAAATGTAAGTGGTTATCATCAGCGTTAGTCTGCATCTTCCCTATTTCTCCATTCTGCTAATCAATTTCCGCTTGAATGCAACCAAACACTCTCTCTACTTGAAAGAGATGGAGGGCTGGAAAGGTGAACTTTTTAAACTAGAAAATGATTCACTGCAGAAAATGCTTGTGAATGCTGAAAGGCTGAATCGCTAAAGCTAAACTGGATTGCTGGCATAACTGCGTAAGAAGAAGGTGGAGTAGTGAGAATAGTTGGAAAAGTGGCAATGGTTTTAATTAGTATATATTTAATTGAAATGTTAAATAATACCAATAATGTATTGAATGAAAGTGGAATATTTAAAGTTTTTTTGGAAAAGAAAAGTCACAGTATAGCATGTCAAAATGTCATAGTATAGTTTGTCGAAACAATTCATGTAAAAGTCATTGTATAGTTTGTTGAAAAAAGTGATAACAAATTCATAGCATTGCATGTTGAAAAAAGTCATAGTATATATAGCATGTCGAAAAAAGTTATGGAAAGTAGAAAGACTTCATAGAAAGGCCATAGTATAGTATGTCGAAAGAAGTCAAAGTATAGTATGTTGAAAAAAGTAAACAAAAAGTCATAGTATAGTATGTCGAAAAAAGTCATAGTATTGTATGCCTAAATAAGTCAGAAAAAAGGCATTGTATAGTATGTCGAAAAAAGTCATATAAAGTCATAGTATAGTATGTCGACAAAAGTCAACAGAAAGTCATAGTATAGTATGTCGAAAAAAAGTCATAAAAAGTCATAGTATAGTAAGTTAAAAAAAGCCAACAAAAAGTCAGGGGCCCGACGGGTTCGGTTGAGTTCGGTCTTAATTTCTATCATTTTACACGGACTCGGGCTGCGCTCGGGCTTGCGCTCCGGGTTGCGCAGTAAATAAGCGGTGAGGTGATGTGTTACGATTAGCGCGAAAATCGATGCTGAGAAGGTGAAACGGAGGCTGGCCTGAGCCTCTGGCGATTACATTTGGTTGCATCGGCAAAGAAAGCAAAGTCTGAGGTGTGGAAAACTTTTGACCATGAGAAATGACTCATTCTTGACAAAAGGCAAAAGAGCTGTGTGCGTGTGTACATTTGAATAATGTCGGACTGTAAATGGGTTCGGGCTTTTTAAAAGCTGTCAATCAAAATGTACTTGCCGGACTCGGGCCTTGTCAGGCCGAACTTTTAAGGCCCGATTACAGCTCTAACGTATATCACTTGAGACCAGGTTACAAAACATCACCGTGGCCTGCATAAGCAATTTCAAACTCCTCTGAGATGTTTCAGCTGAGTTATGAGTCACTTCCTGTTTGGAGAGTTGATAAAATGTTTGTCCTAAAAGAAGACAGAAACATGTTCGGACAGATTTCTTCCTCTGAGGCATTTTATGAGTTCAAGCACAGGCTTTTATCCATAAGAGACTCCTTTATGAAACAAAAAATCACAAATGGCAAAGGTAGGATTTGAACTCACAAACTTCAAAAAGTCATAAAAAAGTCATAGTATAGTAAGTCTCGCTTTGCCAGACCCTCCTCCAAAGTGCGCTGGAGGAGAGTCTGGCTACTCCACATAGCATTCAGGGATGGGAGGAAAATGTGCTATGGTTTATTGGCATTTCTTTAAACCAATCACACCGGAGAAAAGCAGCGCTGCCGCTGCAAAATAGGCTCGGAAGGAACTTGTTTTGGTGGAACATATGTACGTTTAAAAGTTGTTTTAGTCATGCAACAGAAAACTCAGATTGGAGAGATAGTCTAGCTCAGTGATTTTCAACCACTGTGAGAGATCGTCCTGTGTGCCGTGGGAAATTATCCGATTTTACTTAATTGGTCCAACAATTTATTTTTTAGCTAGACTCTAGCTAGCTGTTTGGATTTACTTTGCAGAGATCTGAGAAAAGGTCTTAAGTTTAAAATGCCAACACAAACGAAGCCCAAGGCAACAGATATCTGGCCTAAATGAGTGAAATCCATGAGAGAAAGATTTTCCGGCGGCAACGGAGCAATCCTGGAAGTGGAACGTCAAGGATATAGACTATAGTATAGTATATCAAAATAAGTCATAGTATAGTATGTCAAAAATGGTCATAGTATGTCAAAAAAGGGGTAAAAAAAATCATGATTCAGAATGTCGAATCAGCATTAACACAAAAAAGGCTGAGCCAGTGATGGAGTACTCGAATCCTGGACTCGGGCTCGAGTCCGACTCAAGTCTCAAGTCCGACTCAAGACTCAATTCTCTGGACTCATGACTTGACTTGTACTCGCGGACTGATGACTTGTACTTGGATTTGGACTCGAGGATATATAAAATCGGACTTGAGCATTCATGAAAAAGGACTCAGACGTTGACGTAAATGCATGACTAAATAGGTTATAAAAATTTGATATAAGTTGTTACACTTTTCCTGTTTATTGTTAACTCACTTTACATTGTCTTTGGGATCTCTTTTTTCTCTCGCTTTTTCCTCACAGCCTACAGGGATTTTACATCCAATGCTGGAAAGAGCATTGCTAAATGTTGTTTAGAAAAAAGTCAGCAAATAAACTCCATTTGCAATCGTGACAGTGGTGTCATTTTTGTTTAATGTAGACCCTCTTTTATTAGCTCTTTGAAGGTGCCAGAGTGGAGAACACACAGAGTTCAACACAGACTCAACCTTGATGACTCGACTTGGACTCAAATACTGGGGACTCGAGACTCGACTCAGACTCGACAGTTGGTGACTCGACTACAACACTGGGTCGAGCCAACGTGTACTATTCTTCTAGGTTAAGATGCGGTGACATTTTTACAGGGAGAATCACACAAACCTTTAATATTCTGCCACCAGGGTAAGAGTCAAAAGGAAATGGCAGGAGAAACTTGTAATCTGTTCACCCACCGTAGAATACATGTTCCCCTTCATTTATTCTCATGAATCAGTAATACATTGAGATACAGGAGTAGTTTAAGAGGCTATGTTTTTTTCCTCATGCTTATTTACTGTGGGATTCAATATAACAATCGGTGTTGTGTGTTTTAAGACTTTCTGGTATGGTAAAATATATTTACTTCTTTGACCTCTTTTTTTGCATGAACATTCACACTCCTTTTTCATCACTGCTGTATGATCACAGAGACTTTACTGGAGCTTCTGGCGTTGCAGTCAGATGATTTGGTTCCCATTTAATAAGACACACTTTATAAAGGGTTTGTAACTTGTAACTAATAGCAGTATTAGCCTTTATAAGCCACAAAATAATGCTTTATACAGTAGTTATACACCAATTAGTTTAAAATAAAAAGCAAGTTGAAGAATTTCAGGAAATACTCTTATTTGCGTTCTTGAAGAAAGTTAGATGAGAAGATCAATAAGAAGATCAATACCACTGTATGTATGTAAATTATGAAGTTAGCACCAGCAAGTGGTTAACTTAGCTTAGCATGAAGATGGATGTTAAAAATAAAGGTAGCACCAGCAGCCGGTTAGTTTAGCTTAGCATAAAGGTAAAGTACGCGCTTATTCATGGCTTCGCTCGTTAAAGCATTGATAATGATTATTTATTAACCATTTATTAACCATTAGTGAATAATTCACAACTTATAAACTCCAGCTTGATAGTAATGAGAAAATTGACAAAATATGACTATATTTTGTATAAATATTTTAGTAAAATGTAATGTTTGCAAAATCTGTGGTCTATAATTATGTTAAAAAGTGCAGAGATTAGCTCAACGTCAGTGTGTCCCTGATGGGAGGACAAACTCTGTAATAAAAATGTAAATGTACTTTGCGCTGAGCATGCAGAGAAACACTTTACTTATTTCAGGGGAATAATATAAAAGCACTTGACATTGGATGTGGATGCTGTTCCATGGTCCCGTGGGATTGGTCAGATCAATGTCTGCTTCATCAACGCTTTGGTCTTGACCTGTTTATTCCTCGGATCGATCTAAGCTGTTTTGCCTCCAGGCATCTGTTTAATACATACGCGGCTCAGCTGTGGGAGAGCCTACGAGGATCTGATGTAAAAACTCATCCTTGAAAAGTGAGCTGGTAAAGTACTGCTCATTTATTTCTGTGCTTGTGTTAGCTGAATGTGCCTTCAGGCCGGTGACTGCAGGCTACAGTGCTGAACATTTCCTGAACCAGTTTGTTTAAGTCAACTCAGTTTTAGCATCACATACATGTGAGTGCCTTGGCACAGTTTGGCCTGTGCTAATGACAATCCTTTACAGTCACTCTGAGCAAAAACTTTAGTTAAATTTGCCTCAATATGCGACTGTCACACTGATACTACGGTTGTGGAGAAAATGTACAGGGAAAAATGAAAGTGGTGATTGCATACACCATCCAGTGTCCTCCAGTTTCATGGAGATAATGACACAATTTCTGTGAAGGAAAAAAAAGCCTCACAGCTCATTTGGATTTGGATTAAATTTCAGTGAAACATTTTGTGGATGGGCTGATAAAGGCTTCCTCTATTGTATGTTGTCAATGCAGCAGCTCAGGGCTGTGCTGTGTTTTGACATATCAGTCACTTGGTTCTTTGAAACTTTGAATTTAGAAATTCCGAGGAAAGTAGCAATGTTGATGTCAACATGGAGTGAACTGACAGCAGTGATGGGAACAACACATGCACCCTTAAAACGAGAAAGGAAAAAAAGAACCTAATGGGAATCTATCACACGTTATTAAAAACATGGGCAAATCCCCAACTTACAAGCAGCTGAGTCAAAAAGTCCTTGAAGACGTAGCACCATTGTTGGATAGATGTCCTTATTTCTTTTGTAAATCTCACTTACGTTTCCACTCGGCTACTCTCAGTTTACACCAGCAATAATGGATGTGACATGGATTACTACTACTAAAAATATCTGACTTCCAACCGAAGATAAAAGCATATTTGAGCCAATGATTATAAAACCTCTTGTTACAGAATGTACCATAATGCAACTGTGCAGCGTGTGCAATGCAAAATGTATTCCACGGCTGAGCTATAAATTCACCCATGATTTGATTCGATGTGACAAACTGGATGCTTAGGAGAAAAGAATACTGCGACAGAACACAGAAAACAGTTTGCATTACATAAGTGTATAGCATGGAGGAGTGCGCCTGTGTCTGCTATACAGTGTCAAGGCACAGTTATGAAATCAGCATTAAAATGCAGGGCTCTGGGCACAGACCGAGGGGCTTGATCGTTGGGGAGTGATTTGTATCAGCTTTAAAGAAATGAGACCCACAGATCATCAATCCTTGTTTCTGTTATTCTCGAGCAGCAGCAGCCTTATCTCAGATTTACAGTTAGAATCAAATCAATGCAAGGTTAAGAGGGATTCAATCCTGGATAAAAAACAAAGAAGTCTTGAAATGCTGTTATTTAAAGCAGCGCGCCTCAACTTTAAAAATGTCTGTTAAATTAAAAACACCTCCAACCTCGTGTTTACTGATCAACACATCTAATCATTTCATTTTGGCCCTGCTCCCTGAAGATTGGAGCGATGGATACTGAGCCTCTCTTCCTCCTCCCCCCTAATCTTCCAGGATCTCCGTCTGTACCGCGGGAAGCCCTCAATTATTCATGGACAAGGACGGTGGCTGGATCTTTAAGTCTCTATTAAAAGTGGAGGTCAACTAGCAAGCAGATTGAGCAGACTGAGAGCAGCGTGCAGTCAAGTGGAATACTTCATCTCTGAATGGAAATATGAGCAGAGGCAACAAAACCTTTCAAAGACCAGACATCAGTGATAGTCAAAAACACAACTCATATTTTTCAAATATTCTTTCCCGGTGTAGTCAGATTTTAGCGCCTTGACATTGTAGGCTCTTCAGAGGTCAGGTCTGCTGAGTCACAGCCTGTTCAGCCTTCCAGTGCACACCTCAGGGGGGTGACCTGGCTCCAGGAATAGGTCATACATGTGTCAAAGGCAGATATCACATGGCTCAGTGTACGGATGCCACATATACAGTAAATGCATTAAGGAAGAATTATCTCGTTCATTTTTCCAGACACGGAACAGCAATTGTGTTGCAGAGAGCAAGGCTTAATCAGATTGTAGGCTTATTATTATTATTATTATTATTGTTATTATTGTTATTATTATTATTATTATTATTATTATTATTATTATTATTGGGGCATCACCCAAGGTAAGAACATACTGAGTGGTAGACTGGCTCAAGGTATTTCCTACAGTTTTAAATAGCCAAACGCTTTGATTCCTTTCCGGTCATATTTTATGGTGCTATACAGTGTGTGAATGTGATATGGAATGTTTGTTTTTCATGATATGTCATGTTTTCAGATTTGAGCCTGCTTTCTCTTTTGAAGGAGATAATGCATCTCAAGAGGCTTCCTGGTTGAATAAAAATTTAACAGGCTCTGTGAGGCTGTCAGCAGTGCTTTAACCCAACATTTTGGACACCAAATGTTATTAAGATTAATTCAAAGGAGAATATAAATGTCCAAATTGTATGGCAATCCATTGAACAGTTGTTGAGACATTTCACTCTGAGCCACAAATGTCACTAGAGAAAAAGTCAGAGGATCACCAAAGTCGGTAAGATAAAGTCTCTGGAAACCATGAATGTCTGTACAAAGATTCACGGCAATGCATCCAATTGTTGTTAAGATATCTCAGTCTAGATCAACCGACAGGTCAAGCCTGCCATCCATAGAGACACACAGCTAGAAATATCTCCCTCATGATAAAAGAAGCACATTCTCTACTCTTTTTCATACAGTATGTTGAGACAACAGCTTTGTCATCTTTGTTTTGTGGCTTATGGCCATTTTTCAAGTGTTGCTGGTTTGTTGTGCAAGTCAAGAACCTTAAGAGGTTTTACCTCTATTTAATATCATGTATCATTATTATTATAAATTATATCTCACCAAGGATTCGTAACACTTTCATCTTCTCCCACTAAAATTAGTCATTTATGTATGAAATTGCGGTGGCCTTTTCCTCTAAGCAAAAAATATATGGTCACACATCACAAAGATTGACCGATTGAGATAGATTTCAAATTACATCAATGCAGACAAGGTCTTGAAGGATTGGACTGCAGAGTAAGCTTAAATTTGGTTACCAACACGTACACTATTGCGGATCGCAAAGGTGGAAGGTGTAGGTGCCTTGACAATGTTGCTGTAGCTCTGGAAGGATCATGTAAAGGAGAAGGGCTCAGAATAAAAGCGAGGAAGAGAGGTAGAGGGGATTTCTTGGAAGATTAGAGCAAATTAGCCTGAGCAGGGAGAAACGGCAGAGAATACCAGTGAGCACTTCTCTGGTGATTAGCTGGTGAAAAGCTGTCTCGGGATCTGGACTAGAAATATACAGTTGTTGAAAAGCAGTTAAGAAAGTAGTCATAAGCATCCCGACTATTATACAGATGTCTAAAAAACTTTCACTGCTCAACCAAATATATTCATAGCCAAGAACGGCTTTTTACTGGCTTATTATTGCAGGAAGATATGAGGGACCACTTAAAGAAATTAGATGTTTTTAGCCTATGAGGAAAGATAGGAAAAAGTTGGTTATCATATTAAAATTGGAAAGGATTTTCCGGTGATAAAGGAGAAAGAGATGAATTGATTAACATCATGATGCAGGTCACAGGTTGGTGTGCAGGATAGGCAATGTCTTGTAGGTGTTGAGTTGTGGCTACTGTATAAGCCTCATACTGCTTCTTATCATCATGGAATTTGAAAAGGTAAGCAGGCACAGGAAACCACTGGAGGTAGCAAGAGGGTGATTTGATGTAGGAGAATTTTGGGAGGCGGAGGAAAAGTCAGACTGCAAAATTCTGGATGAGCCACAAAAGCATGTTGTCAGCGCTCGTTTCCAGGGCAAGCCAGATCATCCTAGACTGGGTGGAATAACTCTAGACTTGAACAATGAGAAGAGCAGAATCTCTAGTGAAAAAAGTTGGGATGTTATACATTTATTATCGAGTGCAAACCTGCAAGTTTGGGCTGTAGCTGCAACACAGAGGATAGGCATCATTGTCTGGTGTCACATCAGAATTCTTGACACACAACAGTATGCTTCAATCGAACTAGTTCGTAGAAGTGTTTAAGGCAAGGTGTTTATAGCTGTTACGAATGGGCACAAATAAGCCCGCTGTCCTAAAGAGGGGGGAAACAAGATTCTATGAAAAGAAATGGTTGTATAAAGAATTTGATGAGTAAAGGTCAATTTCTCCATACAGTTTATTTCATTGACAACTGCAGTGCAGTCATCAGTTGTTGGAGGGTTTGGCTGCAGCCATTTCCATGTGATGGCTTTCTTGCCAGTAGCCAGGCGGTGGGGGTTTTAGATGCTTTTTGACAATCCGACAGTCACGTTTGGAGTGTACTAAAGCCGTTAGCAGTCTATGGAGGGGTCAATGTGGTGCTGTCACTGCTGATGGAAAGGAGAGGTAGAATGCAGGAGCGTCTTTGTCATGTTGAGACTGGGTTTGAGTAGGTCAGATGAGAAATCAAGCAGGAATTCAGCAGACTCAGACAGATCCCTTATTGACTTTTTCATAATCCTGGTTTTGTAACAGTTTTGTTTATCATTGTTTGCATAATGAAAATGATAAAGACAAGACAAGATACACAAAGAAATTGTTTTGTTAAAATCTCAAGACTGAAAAATTAGGTCATGTGTTTCATCTTCTTGGTGAGAAGTGCTGTTGTATTTCACCATGTTTGAATTGTGCAATATTAAATATGTCTTTTAAAACATGTTATTGACAGTGAGATCAACAGAGCAGTGATTGTTTTAGCCTCTGACTGTTTTCTGGGGGAAGTGTTGGTTTTATACTAAACTCTTAAAATGTGCAGACTTTTTGTAGTTTTTGGCAGGTGAACGTGTGGAAGTCATGCCAAACAATCAAGTTGGAACTATACTGTTTGTTACTACTCCAATAGTGCTGTTTCCACAACTATCAATCTTTATATGCAGATTAATAAAAGCAATGAGCAGCGTGAGGCGTGGGAGGAAAGGCACTTTAGTCCGAACAGTGTGAGGTCTGGGTCAAATATCAGGACAGACTATCAAAGCTCACCCACAGCAGTTTACACCGCCCCAAACAGCTGTCTCTTTCACTCTTATCAACAGTCGGCACGACCTGCACGACTACATTTTGGCACCTTACTAAATCCTGTCAGCTATTCTGCTAAGCAGTATATTCTAAGCAAAAAAAGAAGCCAGATGCACTTAGACTTTCCTCAATACTTAAAGTGTCTTCACTCTACAAAGCTTAACTCTGAATAAAATAATTCAATCGTCTTCTTGAACCACAGTAATTTCTTTAAATGTATTGAAGATGTCTGTAATAGCTGCTGTAAGAGCCTCGCATCAATTACTGCCTCGCAGTAAAGACAAGCAATGAAAGAAATAGCATCTGCAATCGGAGTCCAAGCTCTTCAAAATGTGCTGGAAGGGCAATTTTAGCATCATAAAAAGTGTGAGCTTGATTAATCTGAAATTCAATACCAATTACAATAGCATTAAAAGCTCCTCTGGGGACTCAGCAATACTGTTCTTCTCAGAAACCTGGCACTTGCAGCTGCAGAGAATAAATGAAATTGCCTTGATAATATATAAAGTCTGACACACTTGCTTTTCAGTTACGGTCTTATAAAAGCAAAGCAGGCTGAAGTAATAAAGTTTGAATCATGATGTATGTGTTATCTCTTCAAGATTTTCAACCAATTGCATATATTCCATGAAAATAATTCAATTTGAGCCTTGGTTGGAGAGCAGGCTGCAGCACATTTCTCAATTGATCAAATAGACTTTTCAATATCGATTGAAGAAAATAAGAATGCAATATTGGAGATACTATAATGCTTTTGCATTCCTAAATATGAAGAGATCAAATTCACGATCGATTCGAAGCGAGGCGGGAAGAAAGAGGGAAATACGCGCCTTCTTATCAGCAACCTTGCAGTGATTCTGCCTCCTCCTTTTTCTCTCCGTCTGACAGAGCGTTTCCCCAGAGCCTCAGCTCAAACTGCAGAACCGCTCTGTGTGGCAACTGTTGAACAAAATGGACTCTCGCAAGGAGAGAAAAATCCCACAGGAAAAGAGGAGGGAAGGAAAATCAATGCAAGGAAGGGATTTTAAAATTGGAGAAATGGAGGGCTTGGGGTTGGGGGAGAAAAAAGGGAGAGCAGAAAGGTGAGGGAGGACAAGACAGACTGAGAAGGAGAGATACCCAGTAATGAAGAATTCAATAACTGAAAAGCATTTGAAACCATGTAAGCTGTGTCCTAATGCTTCATTTGATCCAAAGACATTACTTAGTGAGCGTCATATTCACAGAGAAAGGAAGTCTAGTTTGAGTCCCACAATAAAGGCTGCTGCCTGGATGCTTGCAGTAGAGGCTGGGAGAGAGACAGAGCTTGCTAATGAGCACACTGGGAGAGTTTGCCTTGTTGTTCAGTTGAGTGTTATTTCAAAATACTGCAACCAAGAGACTGGGGCGGGAAGTTAACTCAAGCTGTCAAAAAATCTTTCAATCTGGGTTAATTGCTCAGGGAAAGGAAGCCTCATGATCATCATTAGAGATGTTTTTTCTTCTTCTTTCATAACATCTCCACAAATGTACCTGTTACTTAATTTGACTCAGAGAGCACTTTTATTTGTTTAGCGTTTCTGTTGGTCTTTCTCTATGTCACTCAAGCATTGACAATCAGTGTCTGACCTTTAATGGCCTACAGTTCAGTCATGCATCTTATTTTAGTTTCAATATTAGTTTCTTGTTTGTGCCAGATCATTCTCGGAGACAAGTTTGTAGATGTAGAAAAACATTCAAATCTCCATAAACAAATCACTTTTCAACGGGTGGTGTTTGAGATGGTGTGAGGCTGTTTTTCTCACAGTCAGATGAGAAACTGTATTTGCTGCTGAGAGGTTAGTGCGTAAATGGACGGATCATCCTAGCAAGACACAGTAACACAGGATGATAACCTTCAATTAAAACCTGACTACAGTTTGGTATGGAGGATAAACCTTGATGTATTAAGAAACAAATAGAAGTTTACATTAGAGACCATCCTCCCCCTAAAAACGACCCTATACTGTAGGTTGTTTATACAAGCAGTAATTGCGACCCATATTTATATTTTATTGTTAGGCTGTAATTATGACGAGGGCAAAGCAGGAAGTCCCCATGAGGAATTCTAAGCAATGACAACAGCACTGTCGTTGCATCCACGGGTCCGTTTCAGAAACAGGTTTAGTGAAAACTCTGAGTTTGTTAACCCTGAGATGATGGAAACTCTGGGTTTTCTGTTTCAGAAAGAGAGGTAACTTAACCTCAGAGTCAGTCACTATGGTAACTGAGCCTGTGAACCTAACCTGGTCGGGAGCAGGTTTTCTTCAAGAAACCTGGAGTTTCTCTCAGTCTCCTCCCTCTGACACAGTGCTCTTTCATTTCCTCATTCATTCAGTCTGTATCAGGCGCATTTTAGCGCAGTTTGTTATTGGCATGAATAAAAAAACAGTGTCTGGTTTATTAACCATGTTAGGCAGACTATAAAACGTTTTTGTTCCGAACATGACATTTCCTTTTGTCGACGATCCCGTTGATGAAGAAGCTGTATTACTTTGCAGGGTGTTAAACATACGTCGGGAGATGATATTGAGGCTCCGACGCATTTTCATTTCCAGATAACTACCTATTTGAGCGGTATCGTTTTTCTTCCCAGTCTATCAGTTATGTAACCTACATAACCTTATCTGTCCTCATATCAGTAACGTCACCCATTGTGGACATGCTCTACATCGGCAAACGGCAGTTTTCTTTACAACATTGGTGATGCGGAGCATTTTAGTAAACACTGTATAGCAAAGCGCCGTCAGAAGAATGTGACTCCCTCTGAAACGTGTTTTAAACGTTTTTGTAGTGTTCCCTGGACACAACAAACCATTAAACCGAGCCATTAAAAAGGAGCCCCACAGTATTGCAGGTGAATGATGTAAACCCTTTGAAATAAAATATTATGAATTATTATTCTGTTAATGATGGTGCTGCAGCCTCAGAATGGGATTAGTAGGCCTAGTACTTTTTCGCCTGCACCTAAATGAAATAGATTATAGGTTCAATACCATTTGACCAGTAATATTAGGCTATACTTATGATTAAATAGGATATACACTATATTGGAATATACGCATTTACTCTAGCAGCAATTTTCTCCCATGCAAATTCTCTCTCTTTTGCAGCAGCCGCTGTGTTGCTTTTTTAACACAATACATGTTCAAACTTGCTGTTTGTGCGCATGAGTATTTCCACTGACCCGTTTGTTTGTGGTGGTTACCATGGTGAATCGTAGTATCATGGCTCCATTCATGCTGCCTTTTTATTGTGGTGGTGTACGCGCTTAACTCTGAGTGAACCTACTCTGAGTAGACTGAACCAACTCAAATCAGCTGTTCTGGAACCGAAAACTCAGAGTTTCCCATCTCAGGGTAAATCAACTCAGACATCAGGGTTAGACTAAGAGTTTGTTAAACCTCCTTCCTGGAACGGACCCCACATGACACAAGCCTTGGTGATCGCACACCACCCCCACCCCTCCTCCACACAGTTGTTACTTAGCCAAGGGGGACACGGAAGATCAAAATCACTCTTCACAAGATGTCAGGGATCTGAGACAAAGGAATCCAAAAGCACAACTCATGAGGCAAAAAGGTAGAAGCAAAATGTCTTTAACTTGATGCAAAACTGCAGGCAGGCAAAAGTACAAAAAGGGTAAGGCTGAGGCGAAGTGCGAAAAGCATAAACAGGGTGAAAAACTAGTTACAGATCAACAAACAAGACGCTGGAAAGCTAGGACAAAAGCACTGAGACAATCTGGCAGAGGGCTAGTAGAAATGACTTGTTGATATACTACTAGGGAGCTAAGGAGTGAATGGGGAACAGCTGAGGGGGAAGGATGAGCAGGTGAAGTGAATCAAGTGATGGAAGGGCAGGCAGATGGAAGTGGCAGGGTTTGAAATGACAGCAGCGTTAGACACAGGCATAATAAAGCAAACAGGAGGACTGCAAAATCAAAACCATGACAACAAGAGGTAATTATCTTCACTTGAGCTTCTGCGTGCGAAAGTCGCCAGACTACACCATTTTCTAAACATAGCCATGTTGAAAAATACAGAGAGAGTTTTGTGGAGCTTTGTATCAACTCATTTGAGCAATGGCTGGAATTTCACAGGCGTTTAATGATATAAAATAGTTGCACAATAGATCTTGAAGGGTGTGTGGGAGGGGTGGTGGACAGAATTTCACACAGGAGACTAATGTTCGTGTCCCATTTGAAAATAAAAGTAAACGGCGAGTAATTTTAACTTTATGTAAGCAGAACTACGTCACGTTCTCTGTCACATGCGTAATTATGTCATGTAATGTTATTTACTTTTTCTAAACCTAACCAAGTAGTTTTTGTTCCTAAACTTTTCACAACATTAACGATTTGTTTAAAACCGCAAACGGAAAAAGCTCATTTGAGTCGTATTTCATGCCATCGCTAGGACTTTAATTAATGAAACGCTCCTATGGGTCGAAATAGAAGGTAGGAACAACCAACCTATGTGGTCATATGATTTGGAGGACTTGTTAAATTAATAGGTGAAAAAGTAACATTTCTAGATTAATAAAAAAAAAAAAAAAAAAGAAATGCACAAATAAAAATAAATCTATTAATGCAAAAAATGTAAAAGCACATCTATAATACATCACAAATCAATTCCACGTTAATTGTTTTATTTTTTTATTGTCAGGATTTTATTTCGGGCGTGGCTAGATTTCTTTCCTCTTTAAGTAACAAATAAAAACAAAAGAAGATGTGCCTAAATTTGTTTCAGAACAATAATGTGACAACCTGGTATTTCCTGGGAATTCTCACTAAAATCTGCTTCTGTTTCCCAGCACAAATACCAAATCATGGAAGGTTTAGCATACGTGTGCCCTGTGTGTGCAGATACTGAAGAGTAATGTATATTAAAGCAATGATGCCCTCTCCCGACCTCATTAATGCCCCTAAGCAACTGTCATAGATATAGTCTGACCTTAAATCAACGTTATTACAGAAATATAACTGGATCAACTTTTCATCTGCAGTATTTTCTTCCAATTCAAGCTGGTAGTTTACATTTCAGCTGTGTGGCAAAATATGTTTTTAGATTAAATCAAAGTTGAGTGCAAAAACTGTGACTTAATTAGATATGCAGACCTCCAACTTTAACTGCTGCCACTGCAACAGTAATAGACCCAGTTCAGCAAGATGGTCAGACATAAAAGTGATGACATGCTGAAAAACAGAGGATCAAATATTCTGCATGGTTGGCATTGTGTTGTTTTCCACCTCAAATATACAGTAATTAAAGATGAATTGTTGTTCTACCAAAACATATTACCACATAACCAAACAATAATGAAGATGAGAATAAACTGCATTTTATGAGGAGTTATCCACAGTTCTATTTTTTAAAATAGTTTTTCACTTGTGCCGAGCAATCCCGGGAATCCTGCACAAAGAGTGATATATTCCCAGTAAGCAATCATTTTAAAATTAAGAAACCCTTCAACCCTAATTAACACATTACCACAGATATAACCTTGTAATACTGATATAATAGGGATAAGGGAAATCTTCCCAGAAATTCAAAGAAGACTCAAACATCCTCTATGTCAACTAGTATTTCAGAGAGGCTCTACAGAGATTCATGAGTTGCACTGATGCTTAACGTGAATATGTGTTTACTGTGGCAGGGATGACGTTAGGCAGCAGCAAAGAGGACATACTCACCAGGCCTGAGACTTCCTCTTGGGCACGCTCTGTCTCGTCCACTTGGAGTGAGGGGTCAGGTGGTAAATCAGCCGGCGGCAGATCTTGTTGGTGGACTTGAACGAGTCGGTCTCCTGTAACACACACAGGACGAATGATGGATAACAAATATCAATCTAGTTCATACAGCAAATCAAAAACAGTGGCTGCTCGTGAATAAATGCAACTGAAACATACACATTTAAGGAATCACTCAAAAAAAAACAATAAACTGTGTATTTTGCATATGACAAAGTAGAAAAGGAGCTGTCTACAAGGTAACAGTCATATATAAATGCTGGATGTCTGATCTCCCTTTCTTTCTTCCTGCAAACTTTAGATGTACTGACTGATGAACAGTCACAGTCTTTCTTTGTTGTCCTTTGAATACAGCTGCTTCAAACATTTTCTGCATCAAAACATTAATTTATTTTCCCTTTTGCTTTCCTCTTGCTCCATAGCTCCCCCTCCCCTCCTCTCTGCCTTCTCTTTTCTCTCTCCCACCTCCGTCAAAGACTTTAAATGGAATGGGTTGTGCTGAGCAGGGTAAATCTAATTAATGGTACAACACGACAACAAGGAAGAGGCAATGTAGCGAGAGGAAAAAAAAAGACAGGGGCAATATACCTTAAGGCGATTAACCATTCCCATTGCCACTTCTTTTCTAGGACGACCACCAAACATGCCTCATATTTCAAAACATTCAATGCTGCTGTTTCAGCCACTTGGATGACTGAACACGACGTTATAGCTGCGCATACTGATTCGCAATGTGAAGATATTCTTAGAAAATGTGAATCTGTGGACTGGAAGGATCAACATGAGTCAAGTCACTATAAGCATTCTTAGATGTTAATCACGGGTTTGTAAAGCTGAGTGAATCACAACATATATTAAATAAACTGTAACTGTAACTATAAAACTGAGGACCATACACTTCAAAGCATTCACAAATGATGCATCTTTTAACACCTTAATGTCCTTGAATATATATAATCTAAATATATCTCAGTGTGGGCATAGAAGCAGCTGCCAGGCCTTATGTCCAGCACATTGCCTCTCTACATCCTCATCACGTCTGACACAGTATCCTTCCACGGGTCGCCAGTCAGTCAACGCTGCCAGCTCTTCACTTTCCCTCCCGTCCTCCTGGGCTTTCCCCGCCAAAGCAAACAGCGATAAGAGTTTCTCACAGGTGATTATCATCTGGACTCGGTAAGTAAAAACTAGACCACGGTGACTTTATCTTAAGGCAACCCATCTTTTCCTAAAAGAGTTAACCGCAGACTCTAGATAACTGTAATTGCTGCTGGCTATGTGTTTTACAGCCACTCTGAGCTGTGTCTGTGGTGTCTTCACCCTTATACCTTAGTTTGAAATGTAATTTTAATTTTAATATCTTGGATTTGTATGCCGTGCTACAATTAGATGAGCCGACTCCCAGTCTGGATAAATCATGATTTATATCTTAAAGGGCCAGCTCTTTATTTCATTGACCACATCAATCGGAACTCATCTAATATGCATAATTGATAAGTTCAAATTGAGTAACAGATAAAGAGTAACTGAATGTAAATTATTAATGTTTTTTGCTGCTGCAAAAGGTTTGTTCATATCAGTACTATCTGTAAACCAATTTGAGAGTGATAGCTGAGACGTTGGTACAATCTGTATATTCATGTACCCCAATTTAGACTTGTATATCTCAATGAAACTTCTAATATGCCCCACCAATGTGAACATTAATAAAACCCTAATACAGAGACAGAACTGTTGTCTTCTGCATATAGCAAGGTCCATCGTTATGACTCATGGCACAAATGGAAGCTGTCTTTTTGATGCAACTATGTAACTATTCACTACAAAGGAAGGCTTAGGACCACCTTTTCCTCCTTAATATTTTCCTACAGTCACTTACAAAACACTGAGAGGTGTCTGTTACCTGGGATACAATAGACTATAGAGAGACTCAGTGAACTCCAGTTTGATCCCACTGGCCACCTGCCAGCTGTCAGAGCCCTCAAAGTGCTCTCATTGTTGGTGCCAAGGCCAAGCTTCCCTACAAGAATCGGTGCCATTGACCATGGCCGCCGGCTGTGTTGACCTCAGCATGATGACCACTGGGCACCTGCCCACGCTTTCTAGTATGAAGCAACCTATTGGCAGGTACTCTCATACAGCTGCAGGTCTTGGAGCACAGCTGTTACTATTTGCCAATGTGCTTAAAGAGCACATGAGCAGCAGGGAAGACAGACTGCATGGTGCCACTGCAGAACCAAACTCTGACCCAATGCCTCCCATTGGCCCTACCATTCATCCTTTCCCTCTCTACCCAGCCCACAGCATGCAGGTGTCCCCTTTGTAGCTTGGACTGAGTGGTAGCTCTCATTTCTACCCCCACATTGTCCTCCAAGTGCAGCATTTCCACATGCAGACTCAAAAATGAAACATGGTGGGAGAAACCTACCAGAATGCATTGTGAACTGTGGCTGAAAAATGCTGTAAATGTAACCCTAAAGACATGTTGAGATGTAAGTAATTATTTAAAAAAAAAAAATAGAATATCTTAATGCAATGCATTATGAACTCATTCTTGATATTTACAGTACTATTTTACTCTGTGCGAGCAATGTCAAAGAAGATAGCAGTTGTTACTATGGATGTAAAGTCACATTGTACACATTGTAAAGCAAATTTGTGTGCTATATAAATTAAACTCAACTTGACTTCAAATCTGCTGAGCCTCACATTTCCCTTGTTAAATATAAGCCAGAATCTGTGAAAAGTATGCAGGATCCCTACATAATAAAACTTAATATGTCACCTATATTGAACACCAAGACCTGCTTAGTTATCCATGCTAATGATTAAACAAGTATAATTGCTTGTTTAATATTCTGTAGTTGTGTTTGGACAAAGAAAACTGACAGTCAATTGTTGTCACAACAGCATGACAACAAATATGCACATGCACTTAGGCGTGGCTAATAAATGCGGACATGTTGCAGCTTGCCTCTCCTTTGTTTACAATTGTTGACCTTGCCCCGTTTAATTAATGTGACGTCTGTAGAAGTTCTTTTTCATAATTCATGAATGTAACAGTTTAAAACAAACTGGATCATACTGGATTCTCACCCTTTTTGGACACTGCAGGTCCCGGGCGAGACTGAGCAGCAGCTCATGAGATATGGGGTCCACCAGGTTGAGAAAAGCTGCGTTCTTATACAAAATGTCATTGAGTGACGTTCCCTGGAGTCCCAAATCCTGAGAGAAAAGAAGAGAGAGCAAAGCATTTTGGTTAACTCTTTCTAAAACTAACAGTGTAGACACAATGAATGTGATTGAAAGAGACATGTTTGAGGCACACTTAATTTAATATTCAAGTGACATATCATGGATAGTTTAATGAAAATAGAGTCAATGTTTATGAGCTTTGTTCATCATCACCTTTCATCCTGCCCTCTTATCACACTACAAGCTGATAGGTTTTTGCTATTAAAGTTGTGCGTTCCACCCAGTGCAGTTGATTGGGGGTGGGAAGATTTGTCTATGTGCATGTATTTGTGTGTGGGGTACATTGTGGGTAAAGATTAAGATAAAAGTTGTGTTGTCCCTCTTCAAATATTATTATTGCTATACTAGTTTCTGGTTGCTCTTATCGCATTTGTAGGTTTCACTTGTAGTTTAGGCCCATCGACTTTTTATCATTCTCACAAAACACAACTCTAAACTGTCTGAGAAAAATACTTTTTGATCCCAGTTAAATGCACTTACGCTCTCTACCTTCAATCTTCAACATTCATAAGTTAAAGCTTGTGTGATGTGAAGAACAGTTCAATAAAACCTTTTGCAGTGAGAATGTAAATATGTTGCATCTTCAGGTAACACCTCGACGTGTGCTGACATGTTGTTAACACTCTGTGTTTGAGCCTCACCAGAATACGGCATCCACCGCCTTTTCGGAGAAGATACCAACAACAACAATCAGCAGGGAAGACGTGAAACTGAGCAGATAAAACAAAATGAATAGAAAATGAAAGGTTGGGAATAGGAGGAAAGAAAGTCAAAGGAAATCTCTTCTTTTAAAGCTGCATTTCTCTCCTAATCCATAACAACTGTTATTTGCGATTTGCTCTACTCATACAAGCTGTTATACCAGTGACATAACTGCTGCTACTGACTAACAAACATGTTTCACTGGACCACCATCCTGTTGTAAACTATACAACTAAAAGCTGTGGAGCTAAAGAGGAAAGACTATCAGCTCTATATGAACTGAAAAGCTTTTCAAATAGCAGGCCTGAGGTGGAAGCTGTGTAAAACATGCTGTATACGCTCTGACAGCCATAACACTTAGAGGCACAGTGGAAGCAAAGAGGAAAACTCCCATCAGCATTTTCTCCTCCTCCAGCTTTTGAGTTGATTTATTACAGCGAAGCTCTGTGGGATTCCCTGACGCTGGACTATCCTCCAGACCAGCCCTCCCTTCAATAAACCTCATTTGGCACAGACTGAGGGTACAACATGTGTCCATAAATGGAGGCACAGAGGAATTTGATTATTTTATGATGATGTGAGTAGTGCAGCTACAGCATCAGATATGAGGGGAATTCATGATTTAAATACACATAAATATACACAATACACATCCATTGGATTAATTTGACTGATTCCTAATCATAAAAGCATGAAATATTTTCCTATTTGTCACTGACAGGATGCCTGTGTACATGCCTGCGTGCCCTCAGATCCGACTACAAATGTCCTCGTTAAAGCTGCATATCTAATGACTTCTGCCTCGTCACAAAAAGTCTTGATAAAACGATGAGCTTCAAGCCGCAGAACATCATCCCACACATGCAGTTCAGTAGAATCCAATTAAATATATTGCAGTTTGACAAATCCAGTCCCACAGTGTTCTGCTTCAGTGTAAGAAACATGTCAAAGCTGTCAGGTGTCCAGTTTTCCCTTTTTTTTACTTTTTCTTTGACTGAAGGAATACATGTTCTTTCCTGGATTGACAAAATGTTGTGACCTTTTATGCAATCATATTAAAGTAAAAGGTATAAATTAAAAACTGCATCTTGTGACGCGAGAAAGTACTGAAAAGCTGAAGATTCAAAAATGCTTGGCCAGCAGCAACTATGCTTTGGCAAGGATATCTGACAAGTTTAGGATGAAGTCAATATATCAACTCAGTCAAATGTGACAGAAATAGTTTCTTCTTGTACACTCTAACAGGAACACTGTGAGATACTGTAATTAACAGGGCATTTTGTTTGTTACATTCACATTAACAATCTGTCCCTTAAATGAAGAGGAACTTTCAATACACATTGTACTTCTATCCAATTTTCCAATCTAAAGGAATCAGTATTTTATTGAAATAATTCATTATCTACAAAGTGAGTCTTCAATGTTCACTCCAGTGCATTCATTTTCACCAGATTCCTATGATATTAATGCTGTAGCTACCGGCCACATGAGTCAAGTGCCAAACACTTTTTCAAATGATCTCAGGTTGTCAGAAGTATACCAGAAGCTCATCTTATTTAAAGGAATAGTTTGACATTAGGGGAAATAAACTTATTCCCATTCTTTCTGAGAGTTAGATAGGATGATTGATACTCTCTCATGTCTGTACTGTAAATATGCAACCTGATCTCACAGAATTCCATGAAATGAATATGGCCCCTTAACTCAAAATCTGTGGCAGTTTCACGGAATCGCAAAAAATTCCGTGATGGGCCCACGGAAGAATTCCGTGAAATGAACACGGATCGCCGAAAATTCCGTGATGGGCCTACGGAAAAATTCCGTGAAATGAACACGGCCCTTTAAGTTAAGGAAAAGGTTATGGGTGGGCTTACGTTTCCATGACACGCAGGACAACAATGGGACGGTTGGGTTTAGGAAAACAATAATGGGATGCGGGACAACAACGGGACGGTTGGGTTTAGGAAAAGAAGAATGGGACGGTTACGGTTGGGTTTAGAAAACGTGACACGCGGGACACAATCCCCGGTCTCCTGGGTGAAAGTCCTGAGTTGTTTGACCCATCCACTATCCCAACCAATCTCCCTACACGGATTTTCGGGTCTTCTCATTGACTTTATATTGGCATTGTTTTCCGTGGTGGCCACACGGAATTTTCACACATTCTGTGCCACCACCACGTAATGCAGTGTTAATAGTTCGTGATCATTTCACGGAATTCTGTGAGACCAGGCTGAAATATGAAGCAACAGCCAGTAGGTTAGCTTAGCTTAGCAGAAAGGCTGGAAACAGCTAACCTGGCTCTTTCCAAAGCTCACTAATTAACACGTTATATCTGTGCAAAACAAGTGTTAACAAGTATAAACAAACATACATATTCCTACCTTAATTGTGTATTATTGGATGAATAATAATATGATCACAGAGGTACCAAAATCTGAAGAGCAGTTTTGTATTGAAACAAATTAAATATGTGAGTTGTGCCATCTAACCTCAGACTTCATAATGGTCTTCATACAGTACAGAGAACACCTTAATTGGTGTCCTCTCCATCGCTGCACATTGGTTACTCAGTGTGCATATTGTAGAGCATAATTGACATGAGTATGTGCTGATTCTTTTTATTTACTACTGAATATGTAGAAGATCCCAAACTAATTAAGTTAATGGCCCAGAAGGTAGATCTGCGATGCAGCTAGAGCGTGGGGGCCAGTGTTATTGGTTCTTCTTTGTAATGACTTCCTCTTTGCGAAAGAAATGTGTTCCAGCATCCATCTATCTCTAAATCCATCCGTCGCAGGAGAAAAAACTGCTTTGCAGCTGGAAGAACAACAACAGGAGATCTACCGCCAGTTGTTTTTTCCACACCTTCTTGAAGTAATGTTAGTCAGACACTTGGCTTCTGCCCCAACGACATGCAGCAGTAGCAGCGCTCTGGCTACAGATCAGTGAGTGATGGAGAACGTATTCGTGCTTCGTGAGCAGTTTAAATGCCGAGCTATGGAGAAAGCTGCCACTGGTCACGACCAACAAATGTACATGTTGATCTTTACAATCTTTTTAGGTATAAAATGTACACTTTCCTGTTTTTATCTCTTAGTTTTTTCCTAATGTCAGCAATTGATTTTTAATTTGACAGACTTTAGGACAGGGACAGATACTGGGCAGAGCAGAAGATACCTCCAAATTTGTCTTCAATTCAGACTTCTCAGACACCCATAGTTTCTCCTCAGCATGGTTTCCTGCTTTAATCTGCACACATGCACTATGTAATGTATTCTACAGCACCGTACAGGTGGGCAGGGAGTTTGCATGACATGGGGCCCTCTTGATCAGAACTGATTTTGTCTGAACTTCAAAACGGTTCTCCTTTGATCAATGCACAGCTACCAGAAGGCAGTGAAAAGCTTCAGCTGAGCTCTAAAACTATTTCTTCTTTTTTCCTCTCTCTAGTTTGGATAAGTCTTTAGAAAGTAAGGATTAGACCAGGGAAGGTGTTACATGGGAAAGTGTAACAGATGAGACTCAAATGCAAGAAATAAACATACTGTACCTATACTTGGGGGCTATGGCGCTGACAACAAAGAAGTGTGGAGAGATTAGAGCTATTTAACAATACCACACTAGTGAACATCAACTGAGTTTGAATAAAGCTGAGTGCTTCTTTTTATGTGAATTTAGATATTTAAAATTCTCTCGTGTATATTTCAAGCCTCCTTCACACAGGAAACAGTGAACAATGGCAGAAAAAGAGAAACGATATGATTAACCATTAATTTATGTTACTTTTCTTTTGTAGCCTTAACCATGAAAAAGACCTTGTTACCTTCATTTGTGTCTTTATTGGTTTTGGTGTATTTAAAGGGTGAACATATAATACACTCAGTGTTATGTGTGGTTTGGAGCTGATTGGCTATTCAGAACATGAACAAGCTGAACTTCCTAGCCATTCAGAGGAAACAGGTGGTTGATTTAAACCAGCGTCTCGTCCGCTTACAGTGATTTCAGACTTGAAACGTCAACCAGAGAGGGCACAAAACACAGCTTTTCAGCCTAATGTCACTCTTTTGAAGTCCCAGTAAATCACTTTTAGTCAATCCTTTTTGCAGTCATAAATAATAATCACTAATAAGTTTTAATTGTTAAAAGGAAGAAAAAGGGGGCTTTGGTGAATTATCAGAAATTCTTCTTTTCCTCCAAGTGGATGGAGGGGTGTGTTGGTGTTTCAGGATCAGGATCAACAGAAATACATTTCCAGGATAAAGCCTGACATCCTGCGAGTGCCATCTGTGTTTTTCTGTTCTCAAACTCTGTCCGCTTCACGAAACAACAACAAACTTATGTTGGATATTCAGAACATGATCAAGCTGAACTTCCTAGCTATTCAGAGGAAACAGGTGGTTGATTTAAACCAGCGTCTCATTATACGTGTTTCTTTTTTCCTCAGGATTATTAAAAGAAGGCGACAGAGTACAGCGTCTATGTCAGTAAGGCTTCCTATTTGGGAAGCATTTATGAGAAGCATTTATGAGAAGCAAAAAGTAAATAATTAAACTTGACTTTAACTTTAAAATAAAGATTAACACACTGACACCTGCAGATACACATGCTCCATGAAAGGTGGGATTTTCCCCAATGAGTTCCATCAGTTGAAATCTAGCAGGGCTTTTGCTGGATATATGTATATATATCCAGGTATTGGACGTGCCTACTGTATAGTAGACACGTCCAAGTCAGACAAGTCCATGTCAGATTTATTGAAATAAGGACTGAATATACTGCTGTTGTAATATAGGCTACATAGTTGCATGCATCTGCACTTAGATTAGGCTACCCTATAAATTGCTTTAAATATAACAATCAATGTATGACTTGCAGATACAAAATGAAATGTCTTTTAACTCGTGAATATAAGCAAACTTTTTTGCCCACGTGCAAACCAACCCCACTTACTGCTACAATTAAACCACGTTTCTCCCTTTAATAACAACGTCAGAATAAAGTAGACTAATGACAAACTCATCGCATTCATGATCAAAATAATGTCAGCCCCTTACCTTTCTCAGCAGTTTGAGCACTTCGGCTGCTTGCTCCATCTTCTGCTCCCGGAGAAGCCTCTGGATTTCTCGGATCCAAGCCACCCGTCTGACATATGGGCTGTGGTTGGTTTTCCGCAGCATTCCCGGGAGCTTGTCGGACTTGAGCATCAAGGAGGTAAACAAGAAGTCTCTGCCGCCACTTCTCTCGCTCTCTCCCGGGCAGTCATTCCTCTGGCGTCTTCTCTTGGACACTTTTGTTTCAAAATCGAGACTTCTCTGTCTGGTCAACTTAGAACCCATCACTCCTGAGAGGATGTGTCGGTGGTGGTAAGATGGATTTTACAACATGCAGCCAAAACATCACACTTAGCCTAACTTGCTTCCCCTCTGTAATTGCCTATGTTTCAAAGTTTCAAGGCTTCTCTGAACTGTGAAGCATCATAATCAACATAATAATAATAATAATAATAATAACAACGTGCCCAGTCTCGCCGTCGTCCCTCTGCTTGCATCCGTCCATGCACTGCCTATGAGCACTCTCTGGCATCCTTTGCTTTACTCAGAGCTGGTGCGCTCCTCAGCCAATCAGATCGTGATGCTCGGCACATCCAGTGAGAGTCATGTCGGAAACTGATCTCAGTCATCACGCACAGGTTGTTTATTTGACTCTGAGTCAATTAGAGAAAGTAGACTTGTTTAATCCTGTGTTATTATAATGTAGGGTCTTATAACAATATTAATCTAGTATACTGGAAAATGTGATGAATAGATATACAGTTGTGTTCAGAATAATAGCAATGTGTTTAAAAAAGTGAATAATGCTCAAAATTCTTAGAATAGCTTTTAATTCCATAATATCATTGCATTGGGAACACTGCACATTCAATTCCAAATCAAAACATGACCAAAATTGATCAAGTTTGTGTTATACCTTTACAGAAAGTGAAGAAAAAGGAATATTAGGCATTTTTCTTTACAAACTCAAACATTTACTGTATGAACTGAAAAATGTCTCAAGGGTTTGCTTTACTTTGAATCACTGCACTAATATTTAGTTGCATAACCATTATTTCTGAGAACTGCTTCACATCTGTGTTGCATGGAGTCGACCAACTTCTGGTACCTGTGAACAGGTATTCCAGCCCAGGACGATTGAACTACATTCCACAATTCCTCTGCATTACTGGGTTTTGCCTCAGAAACAGCATTTTTGATGTCACCCCACAATTTTTCTATGGGATTGAGGTCTGGGGATTGGGCTGGCCACTCCATAACATCAATCTTGTTCATCTGGAACCAAGACTGCTCGCTTGCTGGTGTGTTTTGGGTCATTGTCTTGTTGAAAGACCCATTTCAAAGGCATGACCTCTTCAAGTATTTTGATGTATTGAAACTGATCCATGATCCCTGGTATGCGATAAATAGGCCCAACACCACAGTATGAGAAACATCCCCATAACATGATTTTTGCACCACCATGCTTTACTGTCTTCACAGTGTACTGTGGCTTGAATTCAGTGCATGGGGGTCGTCAGACAAACTGTCTGCGGCCCCTAGACTCAAAAAGAACAATTTTGCTCTCATCAGACCACAGAAAGTTGCCCCATTTCTCCTTTGGCCAGTCAATGTGTCCTTTGGCAAATTTCAACCTATTCAGTACATGTCTTTTTTTCAGCAATGGGACTTTGCGGGGGCTTCTAGCTGATAGCTTTGCTTCACATAGCCTTCTTCTGATCGTAACAGTACTCACAGGTAACTTTAAGTCTTCTTTGATTTTCCTGGAGCTGATCATTGGGTGAGCCTTTGCCATTTTGGCTATTCTACGATCCATTCAAATGGTAGTTGACCGTTTTTTCCCACATCGTTCAGGCTTTGGATGCCATTTCAAGGCATTTGAAATCATTTAGGCTGAGCAGCCTATCATTTTCTGCACTTCTTTATATGTTTTCCCCTTCTCCAATGAACTTTTTAATGAAAGTCCGCTGTTCCTCAGAGCCATGTCTGGAACGACCCATTTTGCTGAGTATTTCAGTGTGAAATGCACTATAACCAGCGTGCACAACATTTGCTTCCTTCCTTCCTTAAATATGGGCCATAACTGACACCTGTTTCTTCACAGAATCAATCACCTCACTAACTGAACACAACACTGCTATTATTTTGAACATGCCCCTTTCAATTACAGATTCAATTACACAGAATGAGCAGCATGCATGTCATGACTTTTGGGTCTGTTGGTTTTCTATGACTCTACAACACTTACTAGTAAATTATTTGCCATGTAGAAATATCACTTCTACCAAAAAAATTGATTTATGAGGTAAGTGATGTTGGACTGCAATTATTTTGAACACTGTACTACAACTGTAGATGTAGCTGTAGTCTGCTGATGCTGAGTATTAATACTAAAACTCCCCTGTTTAAATTGCATAACAGTCTGTTACTATGCATTAGCTATGCAGACTGCATGAGCTAAACTTTTGGGTGTCCATTAAATAAGGAACAGTATTGATCAAGCCCAGACAGATGGGCTGTAGACATTTAATCGAATACTGAGAAACATGACCTGTAAGTTTGAGTAGCAGAACGAGAAATGGATTAGCATCTTTGAAAAGCAACAAACCAATAGCTGACATCCGCTGGTTTAACTTCTCTACCTGTTGCAGTGATGTAGAAGTGTACTCCAGGCCCAGGGTGACATCTGTACACAGTGACTTCACTGTTGGGTGTGGTTACAACCACAGAGCACAACAACAGAGCACACTGCTTACAGTGATTTCAGACTTGAAACGTCAACCAGAGAGGGCACAAAACACTGCTTTTCAGCCTAATGTCACTCTTTTGAAGTCCCAGTAAAATCACTTTTAGTCAATCCTTTTTGCAGTCATAAATAATAATCACTAATAAGGTTTAATTGTTAAAAGGAAGAAAAAGGGGGCTTTGGTGAATTATGAGAAATTCTTCTTTTCCTCCAAGTGGATGGAGGGGTGTGTTGGTGTTTGACTCGTCTGGATCAACAGAAATACATTTCCAGGATAAAGCCTGAGATCCGGCGAGTGCCCCTCACCTCCTGCCATCCGTGTTTTTCCGTTCTCAAACTCTGTCCGCTTCGGGAAACAACAACAAACTCTGAGCTAGCAAGCTACACGCTAAACATGGCTTTGAAAAGAATTTGGATCGTGCAATTAGGCAGGCCTGCTTGGTTCTTTCAGGGAATAATTGTAAAGATCTACAAATAATATGTTTACGGCATTTACTCTCTAATGGGACATTTTGGGACCGATGGGCAGGGATTGCTATGGATGACGTACACACTGCAATACACTGGTAGGAGCAAATTACTTTTAACCATGTATCCAACTAATTTAAATAGCTCATGTTACTGTATTGTGTGAACAGTTAACTTCATTTAATATCGTATGTGGCGTTTTCTTTTGCGGGGTGCATATGTTCCACCTAAACAAGTTCCTTCCCGAGACTATTTTGCAGAGGCACTGTCGCTGTGTCCGGAGTTTAGCACCGCCCAAGAAGATGCGTTTTTTTCTCCTACTGTAGAATGTATCCGTGGTGTAGCCAGACCTTACTTCACAGCACTGTGGAGATAGGTCTGGCAATCCGAGATGTTTGACCATGATGAAACCCAAAAATATGAAAATACATTTTTTCAATTTTGATTTCAGATTTTTATCTCAAAGGCGAAAACATGACATCTAACTTAAAGAGCAGATACGCACACTACAGCAGACAAAAACAAAAACAAACAAAAGCATTTTAATTTCAGTTGGATTTTAGGAGCAACTACCTGTACCTAGCAGCTGAAAATCAAATTTTTCCTGACCTCCTGAAATCAACTGCTCACCCTGCTGCAGTGATGTATAATGCTGCTTTTCCACTGCATGGTATGGCTCTACTCGCCTCTACTCCCCTTTCTTGGTTTTCCTTGCGCAAAAGTTGTGGATTTGTACCTGGTACCTGGTACTTTTTTAAACACTGCAGATTGGTCAGAGAGAACCGTCACTTGCGCGACACGGGACTTCCTGCACAAACCTGCAATTTTAAGTAGCCAAGCTACCGTCAATAGCGACCGCATTCTTTAATTCACTCACCTCAGATTTAAAAAAAATGATAGTGTGCAAAACTATGCGTGAGTTATAATTCCCATCGTTGTGGGTATATAGTATAGTATATAGTGATATCCCACCACGACCTGGATAACTTAACATTTATCGGCTTGATTTGCACATTCATTCATGAAACCAACAGAAAATGGGAAAGAAATGTGAGAATTTGCTCCAGGGAACGGACCGTTGACATCAGGGGGGCTGTGAGATAATTTACACAGTGAGACTTGGGGATTGTATCGCTACATACTTCAACCTTTAAACTGCATTTACTGTCACTGACACAGGTGCATCTTGCCAACTAAAAGCATCGGGCATCAGTGTCTTTCTGGTCAGTGAGTATGAGAGATAAGTTAGGTCCCAAGCTTTCAAAATCTAATCCACTGTCAGCCTTGTATAATATAACAGTGGGTATAAACTCTTACATCACCAAAACAACCACCCGAGGGATGAGTGTAATAAGTTGTATCACCTCCCAGCCTAAATGCAAAGCCATGGAAACAGGGAACTCTATGCTGGAGAAGAGAGGAATATAGTCATCTAGCAGCGCTTAATGCATCCCCATCATGCTGGTACTAAAGTCTAATGGCTCACACTGGCTCTGTCTGGATTTCAGGATTTCACAGCCCACCTCATTCTCAGGGTCGATGATCTCCTGGATTGTCCAGGTTTTTGTTTTGTTTCTTGACACTGGATTTGAGCTGGTAGCAAATTCCTCTTTTACCAGAGTCTCATGAAAAAACAACATTCTCTACACAACAAGTTTAGGGTTAGGTTTTTGGGTTGTATGGAGCCCCGGGCCCCTGTCATGCACCTCATGTGCAGAGGTGTGATCATTCTCTGTGAGGGACAGAGCAGACAGGCATAAGGAGTCACAAATGCATTTTAAAAAAAGGGTTTAATTTACCCAAAATATGAAAAAATAAAAAAATAAAAATTTACAAAATATGTAACAAAGTTCCGGGCCCATAAAAGAGGTCAACTAAACAGAACTTAACTCAAGGCTATGCTGACTTAGCAAAAACTGACCACCCAAATTGTACACAAAGGGGAACATGTATAATGGCTGATCAGACAATTTATGAAACAAAGGGATAACACAAAGACAACTAACACTAAACTACAAATAAAACAAAGCAGGGTCATTAGTCTATCAGAGTTAGCAATTAACATAATAATAAATTAGCAATTAACCTAGACAAAAGCATCAGCAAACTAATATACTGTAGTCTAAAGAACTAAAATCTCTAAAGTGCATGAGGTCCAAAGTTCAGCCAACTCAATGAGGAGAAAATGAACTATAGTGTAAACTGTAAAGAAAACTAAGGTGTGTGCAGGAGGGCTGAACCAGCTGACAGCAGGTGAGGCCATCACACTCCAACCTTAACAAGTAGTTATTTTAACACAAAGCATGATCTTTTCCTGACCAAGTTGTTTTTGTGCCTTAATCTAACCAAACCTCAACCATAGCATTGTCCAATCAGAAAACGTGTTTGTAACGGTTTTGAAAGGCACATACAAATGATGTCGTCCTGCTGATAGGGGCGCCTTGTAGAGCGAGACACACAAGAGGGTATTAAAAGCAACTCTCTGTGAGCTGCCACTGTGTACTGTACACCTGCCCTTTTATCTTTCCCCTTGTCTCAGTTGCAGTGAATTCTGGGATGTTTGGCACATGAGGTGTCATGGTTGATAGCCAGAAGGACACTCCAGGAGAAGATGTTCATTATGTTGGAGAAGGAATGTTTCATGATATTTAGTGTTATGTCCTGGGCTGCTCATTCTCCCTCTGATCTGCTTCACTCTGCATGAGGAATACCAGGGTCACTCTGTTGTGACTGACTTTGTCTCTTACTCTTACTTTCACTCTTCATGGTGAAGGGGTGAGGTGGTCCTCACCATACAGTGTTAAGCTAAAAGTAGGGCTCATACATCTCTGTTGAGGTGTTTCAGTGGTTCGGATTTGCCTCCAGCTAAATAATTGATTTACAGCCTGTTGATTGCCATAGCACCAGCACAGCACAGCAGAGCACAGATGTGTTGTATATTATTAGACTCTGACATGCATTCTTTATACTGTATAACCAAATTAATTTTGTTTACAAGAGAAGAAGAAAGGGACAAAATGATGTAGAAGAAAAAGACAAACATGGCAGTGCATATCATGGATCTGGTTAGTCAGTGGTAACAGTGACACACTGACTCTAAAGGAAGAAATAAGGAACATACTGTTGTGATTGTGTATGTTTCTGTTCTCTTGTTTTGATTGTTTATCATTCTGTTGATTGTGTATGTTTCAGTTTTCCTGTTTTTATTGTGTATTCAGTTGTGGTTGTTTATATTTCTGTTTCCTGTTTTATTTTGATTTTGTCTGTTTTTCTCCCTTGTCTTATCTAGTTTTACTTCCTGTGTTTGCCCACCTTTTTGATTGTTCTGCCCCGCCCTGATATGTTTCACCTGTTGTATCACCTGTTCCTTGTTTGCTCATTACCTCATGTATTTAGCCTCAGTGTCTTGTGCCAAGTCATTTTGGTTTTATGTGTGTTTGTTTGTTCCTGTTGTGTGTCTGGTTTGTACTGCTCTTGTGTTTTTTTGGATTCACGGTTCGTGTTTTCTGTGTTTTCTGAAGATTTTTTTTGCCTGCTCCTCTCAGGACTCCCTTTGTTAATTAGTATTTTGTTTTTTGGACAAATAAATTGGCAAACTCAAACTTTCGCCTCCCTGCTCTCTGCGTTTGGGTCCTCTAATTCCCTGAACTGTCACACATACAGCATAGTGCAGCTGCTGGTTCAGCAGATAGTCCACTGCACATAACTAAATGTTCACTTCAAGGTGTGGCTTTTTAAAATCTAAGCATTAAGCCAAACCGTTGTCATTAATGTTTATAGGCAGTTAGCCAGTTGGAGGCTGAGTATAAAGCTGCGTTAGCCTGCTCATAGTCATAAGTGTCAGTTTGTGAAATAGAATGTAGTCCTGAAAAATGAGCCATTAATTGTCATTGTCATTTGAATAATAACAGTATTACAGGATGGTTAACTTAATGTTTTGTCAGCTTTTAGGTGCCAAGGTGAGTGCAATATTTTTTTATATCCCATGCCCCTCTGTTATGTTTCTGTTTGAAATGGATCTATGTAACTAACTTTGGATATTTAGTACAGATAATTGGCTACAGCTGTGGAAACACCAACATTAAGTGTTGGTGTTATCACAGCTGTAACCAAATGCAGGGAGCAAATGAATGAAAAAATAGACTGCATTCATGGAGACTCCTTGGAAGGTGCTATTACAGTTTCTTTTGTATATTGACAGATACAATTGCACGATAATACACATTTAATGCCCGATTTTGCAACAGTAGAATATGTTGTGGCAGCTCTATTGCTTTATACTTTAAGAATGAACCCGATTTACTTATTAAAACATAACTATTTGATTGGGAATCAAACTCAAGGCCGGCTGTCAGGGCTTTTTCTCATATTGCATACATCCACCTACTTGAGTGCCTTCAGGCCATCTAGAGCTTAAACAAATTAGATTTTTGACCACTTTGTTTTTTTTCCCATTTTCTCCATGAACCATTTTATTGGTGGAGCTTCACAGAGGCGGTGCAGTCTGGGAGTTTAAGCACCATCTTAGAGGGTCAATTCAATGGTGACTTTAAGCGGTGGGAGTAGGTTTTCTGGGATAACCTGGGATAGCTGCTCCTGGGGTCCTTGTGTCAAAGTTGAAAAAGTCATCTGTTGTGTCCCTGTTGGCCTCCACCTATTGGCTTGACTGCTTATTTAACTGACCCTTCTCTTCCAGCTCTGCACCCCTTCACACTTCCTCTGCAGTTTGTTCTTTCCTCTCCTCATGGCAGATGTGATCTTCTCCCTCGCAGCCCAGAAAGCCTTCATTTTCCTGGTGAGGAGGCACTTTATTTAAAACTTAAATATCAAAGGTTTTGTGAGAAGTCGTGCAAAAAGCTTTATTCTAAAGCTGCGATGCATCGGAGCTGTGGAATAGGTCCCTTTTTATCATTGTGTGAAAGTGTTGACTACCTCGATTCATATGTCATCTATTTGAAATGAACCACCAGCAAACTACTGTTAGTTAGCCTTTGATGAGATAACTACCACTGCAGATAAAGAGCTATTCATCCAGTGAATTCGTGTTTCCACTCAGGTTCAGGGTCACACAATTGCTCTGTGGTATTTTAGAAAGTTGTGTGAAGATTGAGCACAGATGACTTACTATTTTAGCAATAACTTATCTTTTCAAGTTGTTTATTCTGTGTCAGTTTGTATTTTGTTCTCCCCGTGGTAACACACGGTAGGTGTTTTTATGGTGGGGTGGGTCAAAGTTTAATGCCTTTAGTGATAGTTACAGTACATACTGAGAAGCGCAGAAAGCCTATTACCTATAAACTGCTGCAGATCTAGGCAAACACACAGTGAGCAGCCTGAGAGAAATAAAGGTAAGAAAAATGTTTTGCATGTCTACAAAGGTTTATGTCAATGATCCAGCTGGTGCAATGTTTTATCCAAATCTAAGGCTAGGATTCAAATTCATCCATGTTTTACCTCGCAACATTTCCTTTTAGCTTTTAATTGCTGAAGCAACTTTGTTCTTTGAGATGTGAAGGCAGATGGGATTTTTAAATAAATGGTGTGTGGACTGTAATGTTGCACAAAAATGTTTGTGCCAAGCAACTATTATTATCTATGTAAATTGGTTTCATTCCTCTGATAGATTACCAAATCTGCGTGACAGGTTTTAGGGTTTGAAGCAAATGGGGGTATTTAAAAACTTTTATTATTGGCTGCTGAAAGCACAGCCAGGAGGATACACTTCCTCACAGTCAGATCATCTCAGATATACAAAACTATTAAGATTCAGACAACTTTACCACAACAATTTAAAGGTTTATTGGCTAGCAGAGCCCTCCATACACAATTAAAATCCTGGTTATCTGTGAAGGCTATGCTATTTTAAATCTACATTTCAACATATGGTATCCATTTGAGTGGGTTTGTTTTTAGCCAGGGAGTTAAACAATGTAGAGTGAGGTTGGGGCTCTATTGCTGCCTGCAGAGCCTCCATATAATTTGACCTTTTGCAAACAGGACAAATTTGTGCAACACTTACTGTACCTAATGACTGAATTCGTGTCAGCCTCAGCTTTACTTTTAGTCTTCATTATGGATATCACACAAAGTTGGGGTGCTGTTAGGCCTTTGGCTGAAGTTAGGCAGCTTGTTTGAGTGAATTGACCGAGCTTTCGTTATCTTAAAATTGACCGAGCGACCTTTGTTTGTAGTGACATAACATTAATCGGACCACAAGAAAGTTCATTAATACCTGGAGATATTTATAGTCCGCTCAGCTTGTAGAACCCTTCAGCTCAGCAACTGACTTGGTTTCACAACGAATGACGTTATCTCACATCTTGTTCACTGTTCAGGTCGCTACTTCAGGCTGCGGCCGACATGTACACATCGCAGATAAAATTGTTTAAGTCGTTGGCTGTAAGCTAGCTTGTCTTGATGTTAAACATACTGTCAAATTATTTTTACTGATTGCCAACTGTGCACAATGTTATTGACTTTGGATCTTGCTAGCATAGCCTTAGCTTTCTGGCTTGTAGCTAACCTGAAGGGTTCTACAAGCTGAGTGGACTATAAATATCTTCGGTTGCTAAGGGTGGCAAGTCGTATCTAAGGTCCGTTCTATTCCCTGGAGCAGTGAACGTTTGCATTGCAGAAGAACCTTATGGGATGGGAATGATTGTTGCAGGTATTAGTCAAACCCTCAGGCGTAACCAGGAAAACTGAGTTATTGTTTGGTAAAACTTTAGATTTCGATTTGTAAAACTTATTAAAATATGAATTAATTTGGCAAGTGACTATGGTATAAGCAGGTTAATGCCCTTCGAGGTGTCCATTGTCAGGTATTGATGACCTTCAGTGGAGGCAACCGTCCGACGCGCACGCTTCGCCGTCCATTAATACCTGACAATGGACACCTTGTCGGGCAATAACCATGACATAGGTACAGTACCGCTTCACTGCCATTTCAGTTGTCTTTTTTTCTTTCGCAGTAAAGACGAGCAGTCAGCTGTGACTGTGTAAGCCAATGAGTCCCCAAATAACTTCTGCCTTACTTGGTCTGTTAACCATTGTCGTTACTTACTTATTTACATTTAATAGGTTAAAGATTTAACATTTACCTGCAGAAATGAGCACAAATACATCAAAAGTATCTATTATAAATCACAAATGCTTGCTCATCAGATGTATCGAAATAAAATACTGGTATGAGAAAATGTAATATGGTTATAACCCCCTCCCCTACATCTAAAAGACCGTAGCCAATCAGAATATCTTGGAGGTGGAATTCAGGGGTGCATGCTGGGTGTTTTTTTGTCAGTCAAAGCATTGACTGACTACATGAACAGCCAATTGAAATGCAACAGGGGGAACTGAACATCTTTCAGATGACAATAAGCCATTTAGTGGATGCCTTTTTCAAGAGGGATAAGTATTTGTGCAGTGGAGGAAGTACATTTCTAAGATCTCCAACTTTATAAGCAACTAGTTGAAAGAGTGCGTAAGACACAAAACAGTACAGCAGAGTATGACAAAGTACAAAATAGTAGAAGTGAAAGAGAAGCAGCCCCCTTCCTGTCACCCCAATACCAACAACTTAAAAAAATCACGTGTTTACCTTTGTGTATCCCCTATCACTGCAGTCCAGGGAACACAAATGTAATACTGTAGTTTAGAATGAGACGGGACATTCGCTTGCATTGAGCCAAAGACTGATGACACTAATTGTTGTGCAGGTTATTTCTACAGTTTAAACCTGGGGATAAAAGTGTCTTATTTGATGATAAAATGACATTAAATAATATTTGAAGTATTTCAAATACACATGTTCTTAAAGTATTTTGTTAAAAGTGACATCTTTTTTTTTCTGTCCAGCAAAATTCAAATTACAAAATACTCCAGTGATTAAATAGGCTTACGTATTTTAAATATATTTAATTTAAATACTGCCCATCTCTGTTCAACTGTTGGCACATGCTGTAACAGAACACAGATTCAACTTTGTGGTAATAAACTAATGTTCTTCAGTCCTGCTAGGAATCAGAATTTAAAAAAATCCCTGTTTAAAACATTCTAAATGGTTGATGCTATGAAAAATATTGTATTTATTTTTGTGACGTTCAAAACAGCAACATTTCAGCAAACGGCTCGAATCAGGGTGTTTGTAAAAAAATTCCTGGTTTTAATTTGTAAATACACATGAAGTCCACATTAACTAAACAAACGTATTTTACACAAAACTGACATTGTTGTGAACAAGCTACGTTTTATCCACATAAGAAATATGCTGCAGGTTTTGTGTACTACCTGTTTCCTCTACTAAATTAGAGGTATCGATATGCATTACTTTTTATCTAATTGATATTTCCATACACCTCATCTGTAGGTTTGAATTGTTTTTGTGACTTATCATAATGCTTCATTGATTCTTCTGATAATGCCATATTATCATTTATGTGATGTGAATTTTGGGTTTCTGATTTTACAAAGCGAAGCTCTTTGCAGCTGCATGTACACACATTTGAATGTGTAATTTATTTTTCTCTTGACAGGCATTAAATAAATATACTGTTCCTGCACTATAAAAATGGCAAAGAAGACAATAATTGTGGCACTGTCGATACTTCTGTTGGCATCTGTCGCCACATTCGTGGGTGTCTTCTTTGGTGTCGAGAGAAGGAAGCAACCGAGTGAGCCAGGGTACTTGAAGGCAGCTGTGGCAGCAGATGCTGGGCCGTGTTCAGAGGTCGGCAGGTGAGAGCATACACATTCAAACACCCTTCAGGACAGGCACATTGCTCTGCTGTAAACGGACTCATTCATGCATAAACATAGAAGCAGGAACATTGCTTGCACTAACAGCCATACCCATGCAAATCCCTGTGAACCTGCTTTGTTCTTTGCCAACAGGCCAGGGTTTTAAGATCTTAAGTGTAAAAACTAATCCTTTCCTATGTGTGTTTTGATTAATTTGACTGAAGAGACATACTAATAAAAGGGGGGTCTGCAGTAGATGCCTCTATAGCTGCTTTACTGTGTGTTGGACTTATGAACGCTCACAGTATGGGTATCGGAGGAGGACTTTTCTTCACCATCTACAACGCCAAAACTGGTACACCTTTACTTTCACATACATCACCACCACAAAGTCTTCTGTTGTTTACTTTCCCACTGACGCAACAAACTCGTACAACTTCCAGATCATCTGGATCCTAAATGCATTTCCTGATTTGTGACTTGTACACAGGGATCGTTGAGACCATTGATGCCAGGGAGATGGCACCTCGCAATGCAACGGAGAGCATGTTTGGGAACAGTACAGATTTATCCCAGAAAGGTAATGTTTAACCAGCACTATCAGACATGGAAATAAGCTGACGAAAGTTTCTATTACAACACAATGAGGATAGTGACAGGCAAAAAACAGTGTATATTCTTTGAGAGCTCTAAGCTCAGGAGTAAATAACAACAAAAGTTTGAGTCTTAGGAGTCAAAGTAGTACTGTATGTGTACCAGTGCCCTAAAATAACGTATGTAATAAATAACTTATGAAGCAATAATCTAAATCTTGTTTCCTTGGCTTCCACGGTTGGTAGGTGGGTTGTCTGTTGCTGTACCGGGGGAGATTCGAGGTTATGAGATGGCACACAGACGACATGGAAAACTGCCTTGGAAAGACTTGTTCCAGCCGAGCATTGATCTTGCTGAAAAAGGTTTTCCTGTGGGCAAGGCACTTGCCTCTGCTCTTTCCAGTAACAAGAAAACAATAATCAAGGACAAAGCCCTATGGTGAGAAGCATCGACCTAAGGAGTATAAAACCAGTGTCTGTTTATTTTAAAGTCACTTAAAACCATTCATTACCATCTTAAATGATTTTTTTCCCCCTCTATTTCAGTGAAGTGTTTTGTGGGGAAAATGGCGACATCCTAAAAGAAAATGACACCATCATATTTACTAGGCTTGCAGAAACCTATAGAAAAATAGCGGAAGAGGGTCCTAATGCTTTCTATCAGGGACCACTGGCTCAGAACCTTGTGACAGATATTCAGGCAGCAGGTAGTATTTTTTTATTTTATTGTACTTGAGAGTTGATGAGCATAGACTGTATAACCAAATTGTCTAAAGTCGTCATATTGTTTATAGAAAAGCTGCTTTCTTTGTTAGATTAAAACACCTATAATTTCCAGCAATAGCAAGTTTTCACTTTTGTCATTCATAGTGAAAAGTTTGCAAAATCGAGTCTTCTTTTTACTTTATTTGACAATCCAAACAGCAGTTTCTGCAAATTAGATCATTTCTGAATTTGCTAAAAAGACTTAAGGACATTTAATAAACTGACATACACCTCTCTCTGCACAGCTAATTTCCATGTTAAGGTTTTTCCAGTTCTGTCCAAATATGCATTCACAGTGTGTGTCACTCCGTGTTTAGGCGGTATCATCACAATGGAGGATCTGAAGGATTATGTGCCTGTCTTGGATGAGAACCCTTTAAGGGTGAACGTGGGAGAGTACACCATGGCTGTTCCCAATGCCCCAGCTAGCGGCCCTGTGCTCTCACTGATATTAAACATCTTGAATGGTAAGCTTTGATGCTTTGTCCAAAAACATCCCGAGTGGGAGTGCTTTAATGTGAGCTGCCTTCACTTTGCCAGTCACTCTCTCAGACTCCACTGTAAGCAACATGTTGATCTACTATAAATAGTAGAGTATCATACTACTACATAAGTAAAGTTTTTACATTTAACTTCTCCTGAAGAAGGCAATAGATTTGTGAGGTTGCGCGACCTCCCATTTAACAGTCAATGTTGGCGTATTTTAACCACAACCATAATTCTTTCTCACCAAGTAGTTTTTAGGCTGTAGGAATAGCAATAGGCTGACATATCTTAATATTTAATTCATGGACTGTCACAAAATGTGGTACATATATTGATCGTTTCCAGACTGTGTATCTCAAAGGATAGGTTCACAATTTTTCCATCTTTAAAACAATAGTCAGGTACCCATATGAACATTGAAACCGGTTCTGCTTGCTGTAATCCTGTTTATACTGGCTATACACAACAAATTCTCACTCCCAACTCGTAAAAAACTGACGCTTGGTCACTGGCTCTTAGTGTTGGGTATAACGCCAAAATCCCCCTTTAGCGTCTGTACGGAACGCACCGGGCACAGCAGCAGTTCGACCGTGGCGCTGTAAGATGATGTAGTATCAAGAATGACGATGGTAGCGAGTAGTATGACAGACCGAAAATCTGCGAACGGAGGGTGGTTGGGATGGTGGATGTGTCAAACACAGGACTTTTACCCAGGAGACTGGGGTTTGTGTCCCGTTCTTGTCCGCGTCACTGACACGTACATTTTGTAACCCCACCCACGATTTTACCCTAAACCTAAACTGTCCCATTCTTGTGCCACATGTCAGTTTAATGTACATCCCGACCCAGAGCATCAAAAAATGACGCCAAGAGTCCTGACCAAGCGCGTTCAAATATGACGCTAAAGGGCAAGACGCTAAAGGAGACTATTTGCGTCGGTAACCAAAGACAAAGGCACCTGACCAGGCATAGCTTTTTGAAGCGCTGGGAGTAAGAATGTGTTGCCATAAAAGATCCCCTCCTAATGTACCTACAATGTAAGGGAATGCTTACATTGACAATGCATTAGGAATCTTCCAACACATTTTCATGAACGAGCTGCATGCTATTGTACGAAATCTTATGGTTACCTATTCGTAAGATATCCTACAAAATTAGGCTGGAGATAGGTCTAGCAATGCAAGACTACTGCAACACTAACAGATAGCAATAAGCTACTGAAACAATATCAAGTTTACATTTAACTTCCTCCAATTTAGAGAATGAAGTTAAAACACCTGAGGGAGTGACTCTGTAACCCTGACAGAAAGGGTTTTGTTTGATTGAAGTTATTAAGATCCAATGATAATTGCAGTCTGTGTCTACATACCTGAGAGGCTCAGTCTGATCAGCAAAGTTCATCATGAACACGTTTCTAATCAAATCATTGCTACTTTGACCTATCATTAATCATACTTCATTTCTGTGTACATCCTAATCTGCCTGATTTTACTTCATCCTATGTTGTCTGGTTGTTGCAGAAAATCTGAACTGTTCATACTGAAGTCACTGACTCTCTGCTACTTTTCAGTACAGTGACAGTGTCTGCCTCTGAGGATTAAACAAGAAACTTCCTGCTAAAGTAATTAATCTCTCTGAACCTTTGCTTTCCTCTGACTGGCCATTCACTCACTGCGGCCCCCTGCCTTACACGCTAACACTAATCTCACCAATTTACCTCTAATTGGACACAGTTGAATGGTGGAGGCTTCATGCACACATTTTAGTGACCGCCAAAAACTTTTTTTATCCTGCTGATTTACCGTGACTCCTGCCTCTGTCTGCCAGCTGAAACCCATCAAACCAAAACTCTGGTTCCCTCAGCTTTTTTTCCTGTTTCCCCCTTTGGCTGTCAGCTTAGGCTAATACCCACGGTCTGGTCACAGCAGCTTTTAGACTAAATAAAAACACAGGAACAGGCCGGGTCAAGTCCATTTTAGCTGTCTCCTTTCCTACCTGAACAGCCATCTGAATGAATACAGTTGAGTGAAGCTGTGGTTTTAAATCGAGTTACTGATTGTTATATTTTCTACAGGGTACAACTTCAGCTCAGATAGTATGGCAGGCACTGAGAAAAAGATCCTAACCTACCATCGCATTGTGGAGGCTTTCCGTTTTGCTTATGCAAAGAGGACCTTACTTGGAGATCCGAAATTTCTCAACATCACAGATGTAAGGTCATGGTCTTAAAATGGTGCTTAAAATAATTAAAGGGTTGGTTTGTAGATTGTTGTGCTACCTACCCAGTGGCAGCAGCAGCTCCTTTGTAGGAAAAAACCTCAAACTGAAGGCCAAGTACTTTGTACTTGTTAGCATTGATTTAACATGGACATGACACTCCATGGTTCTAATGGAGTGGCAGTGTGCTACCATAAGGGGCTGCAAAAGTCAAACATTCTCTAAATGTATACAATAAATGTTTTAACATGTACAAACAAAGCACTTAGTTAAAGAGCAATTTTGCTGCTGCCTCCGGTTAAAAGTTTCAAGCCTGTTTCACCTCTGACCACAACCAGCTTAACTGCAGTGATGTCACGGTGTGTTTGATCAAAGCAAGGTGAGAGGTTAAACCACCAAATGGCGTGACAAAGCAGTTGTTGGGAATGAAAATGTGCTGCACGGCCTGCAGATACAGACACCGCCACACACTTCTAGTGGCCCATAAGTAAGGATTGAGAGAGATTAATTTTGTGTTAGTCAATTGTTTTTGTAAAATCTTGCATATTATAGCTTTAAGGTTAGGGAAAGATTGCATTTTTAGTTAAATGTCAAAAAGAGAAGACGTGAAAAGAAAAAGACATGCCTGAAGTCACTTTTTCAATACTGAACCAAGAGCACAATCTTTTTCTTACCTAAACCGAGTGCTATGAATGCCTAAATACAACAGTCATGCTCAAGTTGCAGAATTTGTAGTGTCATGGGAATACAAATAAAATATGTTGGTAGTGATTTTTTTCCAACATTTTCCAACTTGGCAGATTCGCCATTAACCATGTTTCCAAACTATGATCATAAATGTAATCTAGGTGGCATTATGTTCCTCCCAAAACATGCAAATGTGTAGTATATGACAAACCTAGTTTCTAGGAAATCCGATTTGGCATAGATGTGTAATTATTTATCTGCTTAGAGTGCAGTGTGATAAGAAAATAGTTATTCCCCTTTATAGTACAATTACTGACTTTAGAGATTACATACCTACATTATAACATGTATAGTTTGACAAGCCATTCATCTTTGGAGAGCTCAGTGAATCTCTGCTACTTTATCCCAAAGACATGAGTGACTTGAGACCTAATTAAAAGCATGCAATACTGTATAGTCTTAGTAGGAACAATAGTAAAATGTCCCAGAACATGAACCAATACTTAATAAATAACACTCAATACGTTTGACTAAATATTATTTTCTCTTCCAAAGCTGATCCAGAATATGACTTCAAGTTTCTATGCTGATGACCTCCGTAAAAAGATCACAGATGAATCCACACATCACATGAACTACTACGAGCCAGAATTTTACCTTCCTGAAAACCATGGGACCGCACACCTCTCTGTAGTAGCAGAAGATGGAAGCGCTGTGGCCGCCACCAGCACCATCAATCGCTTGTATGACCTCCTAACTGACCTTTCCAAATATTTTTTTACCAATTTTAGTTAAAGGCAGGGTTGTTAATGTTGAAAAGCTAGCAAGATTTGAAAGTAACATCTCCTTGAGGCTCCATCTAATCCCTCCCCCTGCCCTCGGGCTCCGACCCACACACAGACATGCACAAGCACCTCTGCGTTACTGCTTCAGAGCAGAGCGGAGAAGGGACCACCATTTTATTTCATGTCGTCCACCGGTAAGCAAACACTGAAAAACTTTTTCGCTCCTTTTTCAGAGCCCATAAATTTATTACTTATGGGGTGTAAAGACCATTTCAAACGATAAATATTAAAGTGTTTATTGGAAATAGTTACCAACCCTGCCTTTAAATGGGCTTGTGCCTGTAACCCCAATTTGGTAACACTTTTATAATAACAATCATCAATAAATAGTCAATTAATAGTTAACTTAATTGTAATGAACTATCAATTTACCTTTTATTAGTGATCGTTATTGTAACGGTTATTGTTTCCTGCAGTTTCGGCTCCAAAGTCATGTCAAGATCAACAGGGATACTTCTCAACAATGAGATGGACGACTTCAGCTCTCCACTCATCACAAACAGTTTTGGAGTGCCTCCTTCACCCAACAACTTCATCAGGCCAGGTTAGATTAAAACGCACACACACACAGCAACAGAGAGTTCTAGAGTTCGCAGAACCATTCAAATTGTAACAGAGTGGCTGTTTAAGAGTAGGTTTAAAGTCACACATAGGTCAACCCTCCCTTCTTGACACTACATTATGTTTTCGGCTTTTGTTTTTTGTGCATTGCTACTTAAAATACAGTGGATCTTCATCCATTATGAAGATTCAGCTTTCATTTTTTTTACAACTTTAAATCAAAGTAGATATGAAGTGATTAATTACAAATATAAAATAATCTTGTGTAGATACGTAGGTCTGTTTCTACACAAAAAAACACTTTTATATCTACTTTGATTCAATGTTGTGAGACAAGATGAATACTTTTTATAGACACTGCAAAGCACATACCCTTGTTTCATTTGACCTTGTTAACTTAAACTATCATTAAATTTGGTTAAAAGGAAAAAGGCCGATGTCTTCCATGTGTCCAACCATCCTCTTTGACAAAAACAACAAAGTTAAGATGGTGGTCGGAGGCTCAGGGGGAACGAAAATCACCACTTCTGTCGCTCAGGTAAGACATAAGCCACAGTCAGAAAGTTATCCAGCTGAATTAATGAATTGTACTATCGTAACTTGTTACTCTGGTTATAAGGTTATCATTGGCCGAAATGTTTGCTGTTTTGTAGGTAATTCTGAATGCACTGTTCTTTGACTACGATCTGAAGAAAGCTGTGTCAGATCCAAGACTCCACAACCAGCTGAGTCCCAACACCACTGTAGCGGAGCCTGACTTTGACAAAGTGAGTGTCACAAACAGAAAACAATACTGATATGTGACTAATAGCAGGGTGGTGTGTAGGGAAACAATCCTTCAACTAAAAGCCCAGCTAACACTGAGCCCTTATACCTCAGTCATGACCGGCACCCGTCACACTGTTCGTTACTGTATTTGTGAATAATGTTCATAAAGTTAAGATTTTCAACGCATTCTCATCAACAGGTTTGTGATATCATACAAAAACTTAAGTACAACAATTTGTATGATATCTTACAAAAATATGGCGACTGGTTACCGGTAGGCCTACGTTACAGTTAAGTTTAGCCAACAAAAGGGGACTGTGATGCGCTTACCGGGCACCATGAGGTGACACTGGTGACCGTTAAGTTTGGCCATCAACACGACTGGTTAAGATTAGGAACAAATTGTGGTTTGGGTTAAAACACTGGTCCCCTTAAGTAATACTTCTGGGACACAAACACCCATTTCCTGGGTGAAAGTCTTGTTTTTTCCTCTTAACTTCTTCCGGGACACAAACTCCGTTACCCTGCTTGAAAGTCCGAATTACAGTGCATTACTTTTCATAGCTGTATGAATGGTTCATGATAACAGTATGCCAACATAGCCAGTTTTCCTTAGTTTGCATGGAGTCTGTGTGTTTTCATATATGCTCCTGTTTGCAGAACGCCCTGGGTGGTTTGGCATTAAAGAACCACGAGACAGAGTTCCTCAAATCAACAGGAGCTGTGGTGCAGGCGGTGGTTCGCTATGACGACGGACTCCACGCACAGTCAGATCCTCGCAAGTGGGCGTATGCCGCAGGGTACTGAGGTCAAAAACCCACCTGATTATGCTGAGAAACTGTAGCTGTGTGAACCTTGACACCAGTGGTACGAGCTGGGAGATTAGAGACTGACTTTGAAGACAAAGTGCCTCAGTCTGAATTCTGAATATTGACTTTCATGCCCAATGCATTTACATGTCACATCATCATTTCATGCTATTAAAAAAACGCATAAGACATTTGGATGTTATTTTAAATATAGCTTAACACCATCAGTGTTTTGTTCACTGTCAATCATAAATGTGTACAATTCCTACTGTACCTATTTATGAAGCACTTTTGTAAATCATTCACAGTGTAAAGCTGTTTCCTGTTGTTGGCCTCCATTAAAGATATGAAATGTGACGTCTACAGTAATTAACTACTGGAGGGAGGGAGGGAGGGAGAGAGGGGCAGGGGGAGGGAGAGAGGGAGAGGGAGATAGAGAGAGCTAGCTAGCTCAATGACTTAGTGTAATGACATTACAGCTGTTGCTGCTCACGGTCACCGCTGGGATTCAGGGCTCTTCTATTCTCAGCTATGTAAATGTGTTACATAATGACTGAAATGTATAAAAGATGTAAAATGATACTGCCTTCATCAACTTTTGGCTACAAATGGCTGGTTCATACATGTGATAGAAACAGTTTTGTAATACAAAGTGATTTAACATTTACAACACATTTATTTAAAACAAAGGAAAATCCCTTTTTGGTCATTTCTATTGTAAATGTTTTTTCAGCAGGCCAACATGCTTACAAAGACAGTGTTAGCATGCTGGTGCTCATCAGGTATAATATTTTTGTTTGGGTTATGTTTAGCATGTTGGCATGCTAAAATTTGTCTTTGCACTAAACAAAGCACAGCTGAGGCTGGTGGTAACGTCAGTAGTTTTCCAGATATTGAAGTTTTGGAAAAACTACGATTTTCACCTGATGGTGATGCTAAATAAAAAGTGAATAGATCACCAAAGTCAGCAGGATTCATTCTCTGGGACTATGAATGTCAGTACAAATGTCATAGCAATCCATCCAACAGTTTTTGTGAGATATTTCAGTCTTCAGTCATCCTTAGAGTCATACCAATAGCATGGCTAAAATGTTATAGTGGAAAAAATTTTATGTACGGAGAACTCCTTTTCATTTTGATGTTTCTTATGGAGCAATTAATGGAGCATTGCATTGGTTCAGGCATAACACTGACATACATTAACCTGACACTATTATGATACACTCATGGCAGTGACATTTGCTGCAGCAGCTTCCTCCCCCACGCCAACCTTCTTCTGTTGGGGCTATACTTTTGGTATTGCTGTGTTAACTAAGATAGCCTATGTACTGTAATTGTATAACTATCTGCTATAAAAGGTCAGTATCTTGATGTAAGTGTTTTTGCGTCTGAACTTTGTAAATGTTTTTAATGTAATTTCAAATGCGATTTAGATTTGCACATAATGTGTGCTGATTTATTTTATAGTGCTATTAACTTTACTGGCCAAATATGAAATTCATGAGTGACATTTTTGTGACGGCCCTGGGCCATATGACTACCTGTTTTGGCCTGTATCTGTCTATTTCAGTGGTTCCTGGTTGACTGGCTCCTCCCATCTCGTTGGGTGGGCCTCCCTGCTCGGAGTCTATAAAGCTGGGTGATTCCATGAGGTCCTGAAACTGGTATTTGGAGACATAGATCAGGGTACATTAGCAGTGTTAAGTGATGAATCGAAAGATACTGAGCCGCCTGATACGCTTTTGAACAATGTAAATTATTTTTTGCTGCAGACTCCATGTTGCTTGTGCCACTGCTTACAAAAGCTGGTACACATGAAAAAAGTACTGTTTCTCTGGTCTCCCTAAGGTTAAAATGCTTTCACTTGCAGCTCCTGATTTTAAGAAATTTAAGATAGCCTACAGGTGAATACAACTAAAATTGTTGCTTTGGCTGGCCTACAGAAAGGGGAAGGGGGAATTGAACATCTTGTTATGTAAGTTTAATCATCACCAGCTACATTACTGTGGTTGAGAAGTGTCACAAAGACCCTACTAGTGTGGGTCTTTGTTTCATGGGGGGGTGTTACGGCCCTGGGGTCTCATTTATAAAACTGTGCATAGGTTCCTTACTATAAGTGTGCGTACGCCCAAAAGCCCAAAAACACTTAGCTGTCTGACATTTCCCTCTGGAAACAGCCGGTTTTCCCCAGAGTGGCAAGGACCTGTAGCCTATTTGGACCGGGATGGCACGGTTCCAGCGCGTTGCCCTCTCTACTGGACCCAATTCAGTACATAGATCCAAGAGCTCAGCTTTAGGGAATCTAAATCGGCATATTAGCCAGTCATCGTCATGGTCCCTGAAGTCTCTTTTTCTCCTGATTCTTCCATTAGCGTAGTCCTCCTGCAGGGCCAGCAGTGCCATCATGCAGCATTACGCACGGGGTCACCGCAGTATTTATATGTTTACAACAATTTGTGATTGTTAACACCTTGCCAACACAGCATCAACTAGTGGTATCCCCCACCCCGAGATACAATCTGAAGACGAAAGAGAGTGTAATAGGCAAACACACTTTTCTTCATGCAGGTTTTGTTGTGAACAGTATTAAAGTTCAGACTGATAAAGAGGACATTAAGGGTAAAGATTGCGTGAGAGCTTAACTGCTGTATTTTCAGACTTTGACATTTGATGATATATGCACAGTATTAAAGACAGATATTTAGTTATTTACACTGTGTTCTGCTGTTATCCAATGCTGGGTATTTGATTGGGGCCATCTCCTCCTTCTGTGCTCCGTAACGGACAATGTGACTGCGAGACAGCGTCGATTAAATATTAAGAAAAAAAATGTATTTAAGATTTGAGTTGGAGATGTTTATGGAACAGTTATCACTCAGTACAAGCGCAAATAACACTGCTGGATTTAATCTTCATGGTAACGTGGATGATATGTAGTGAAAAAATGTAGACTGACTTCAGTTCACCACTTCACCATCTTCGTCGCCAATTCCTATTTTGTCTCCAACATGTGCGTACGCATGGGTCAGAGTTTGCGTGGAGCACCGCACATTCTCCCGTCAAGTTTGTTTTTTATAAATCACAACCTTTGCGTGGGAAGTGGCGTACGCCATGTTTATAAATGAGACCTATGGGCTGTATGACTACTTTTTTGTTGGCTTGTATCTGTCTCTTTCAGTGGTACCTGATTGACTGGCTCCTTCTACCTCGTTGGGGGATTGGCCTTACCTGCTGGGAGTCAATAAAGCTGGGTGATTCCCTGAGATCTACCTCATGCTCTTAAACGAGCTGGGCATAACATTTGGTCATTTTGCTGTTATTGATAGTAGCTAGCAGAGAGTGACAGGAAATGTGGGGAGAAAGGAAGATGACATGCAACAAATGTTCCCAGCCAGATTTTAATCGGGTACATTAATATAACATACTATGCATCTTAGCTCTGTAGTCTAGTGGGTTGCAATCTAAATATCTTCAGTTGTGTTGCCTTGTGTGGTTACAATTATTTTTAAGGAGATGACGAATGCAGAATTGAGTCACACTACAATTATCCTTTAAGGCCCAATTAAGTACAATCTTACTCGCACACAGTTATAAGGAACTTGAGAGTTACGCAACTCAGACAATTTTCTTACCCTTTAGGCATTAAAAAATCTCTGTCTCAATGTCTGTTTTAATTCTTCCCACTACCTTGCATGGCATTTGAAAATAATGACGAACAGACAGAATGCATCTAATTTATAATAACATCAAATAACTAACTGTTGAGATAATTTGCTTCACCAAGGGACTATGTGACTAAAAGTGTGCAAACAGTGACATTCAGTCATCACCGGATTGTTTAACTGCTTCTCCTTTGAGTGAAAGACATTTTCTGCATAGTGTAAAATTATGCTTTAAATGGCTGTTATTTATACAAAGGTCATATCATGAAGCAATTAAGTCACAAGTTATCCAGATTAACTAATTTGGCATACAACAAAGATAGCGGTGCTTCACACAGACACAATTTATATGTTCTCATAACTCACATCTAGTGCCTCGAAGGAAAACGGAGCAGAATCCACTTAAGAAATCATTACTAATTTATAGGTCTCTCTACTGAAATGTCTCATTACTGCTTCCTTTGTCTCAGAACAAAAGTGCTGCTCTGAGACAAGGCAAATAGGAAAACATGAAGCAGAGTATTGCTGATCATACTAACAACAAAGGAGAAATGTTTAAACAGCTGTAGTTTACAGTGAGAAGTGTATTGAATGTTTTTGTGTTGAATAAAGTATGAGTTCAATCTTTAGGGTTTGTGGTTGAAAAGTACATCTGGTGAAGATCAGAGAATCAGTGATAACTCGTCTTTGTTTGTTTTGGACTTTGGATGTTTTATTGTGACAACACAGATATTCACAGTTAATAGTTGTAAAAATGTGTAACTATTTTACAAAATGACATGCTGGTGGTATGAAAATCCACTTTTAATTTTGTTAATTTGTTCACAATATGCTCAGGGACATGAATACAGTTGTTTCACATACAGTAAAATCTTTAAAGTCACAGTAAAAGTTCCCTGTTTGGGCAGCTGACTCAACTTAAACTCATATGTCAGTCAGGATGTCACTTTAAAAGTGTTACATGGCTTATCTACAATTAACAGTTCTACACAGAAACATTCATTGATATTAATAAACTTAGTATGGCACAGGGCTTGGTTTTGTTTTGTTGGACTCCAGTAGATTTGCCTTTATGGCTTGCTGCTGCGAATATCCACTTTGGTCAGGAGTGTGTAATCCTACAGCACATTAGGCAGATCTCAGCAGTACTGTAAGAGTAGCAGCATCATGGTGTGCTCACTGTGCGTTAGTCTACAACAAGTGGTATGACATCTGTGTGTGTGTGTGTGTGTGTGTGTGTGTGTGTGTGTGTGTGTGTGTGTGTGTGTGTGTGTGTGTGTGTGGCTGGCTGGATTAAAAATGCATATATATCGAACTGTCTGATCAGCTCAAAGGATAAATCTGGTTTATTACAACTTGGGCCTAATTTTCGTAGTTATTTTCCATCATTTCTGTTGGTCAGAATCACCAAGTTAATTGCTGAGATCTGGGAACATGGCAACATCGCCAAAAAGAAGACTGACGGGACAAGAAACCTGAGAAGTCAGACAATAAAATAGTTTTTAAACAGTCCCCATGGTTACTCAAATGTACTTGGCCAACTATGGTTGCGAATGTTACATAATACCCATATTTTCTTCATGGTCCACTTATTAGCTTTTCCAGAGATTTTAATTGTAATTTGGTGATGAAGACGAGATGCAGTTAAAAGTCAGCCTCTAAAAGTTAAGAGACCAACTTCTTGGTACAACTATGACCCTAGTGTACTTGCTATAGTTGTGCTTGCATGTTTTCTTCTGCGAGGGATTATTACAGATATTTCTGTTGCACTCAGCAGGGAAATACGCCGGACTTTAAAAAGGGTCAAAATATCACATTGCATTAATTTCCTACATTTAGATGAAAACTTCTACTTTCAGTTTACCTCCAAATAAAGTGGTTTAGGTAATATGATAATCTGATCGCTTATGTTTCTTGCCCCATCTGACTTCTTTTGAGCCATTTTGCCAATTTCCAAGAACTCCGCAATTTGTATGGTGAGTACAATGTTGTCTAACAGATACCTACATACGGAAATAAGATAAGAGTTATAGTAAACTGGAATTATCCTATAAGTTTTGTAGTTTCTTGATCTGCTAACATCAGGAAAGAGCCTGAGCACCAAATTGCTCACAATTAGTTGTTGGCACATTCATTGTTCTTAAGGCTACAGGTTCAGTCAGTCTTTAGGGAAGATTTGAGTGGGAAGTTGGTGCACCCTCATGGTCTGTGTGGTTAGTATCCAGCTGACACCCCCATCTTCCTGCTGTCCGATACGGCCACAATGCATCCATTCTCCTTTTCCACAGCATTGACTACATTCATGAAGTACGTCCAGTTCCCAGATTTGTGTCCAAGAGCTCTGAGGCCATCTATCACAGACTGAGGGCAAAAAACACACACACACACACACACACACACACACACACACACACACACACACACACACACACACACACACACACACACACACACACACACACACACACACACACACACACACACACACACACACACAGATGAATACCACTTATCCTTCTCACTTCAGGTTTCAAACATAAATTATGTTAATGTTAGTTATTCATCAGATAGACGATCGGTCTAGTGAATTTGAATGTCATTACAGTAATGGACAATGAGGATGAGAACACAAGTATCTCACCTTGTTAAAACCAGTCTCAAAATTCACATTGTTATTGGAATTAACAAACACTATGGGCTCCGCAATGGCATCTTTCAGATTCATCCCCAGCCACAAGCGATTCATTATAGACTGCAAGAATCAAAGAGAATCATGTAAGCAAACAAAAGATGAAGCAGACAAAAAAGCATGCAAACAGAGTTCAGTCCAGTTGTGTTGTTGTTGTTGTTGTTGTTACCAAGGCCACTGCCGAAGTAATAATGCTTCCTCCCGATCCACCAATCACAAGGAGTCCTCCAGACTTTGAATCTAGTATTACTGGAGTCATTGAGGAAGGAGGCTGTTCACCTGTGACAACAAATACACTCCATATCAGACTGAAACAAGACTAAATGACTACATTAAGTAATGTCTTTCATTCAATTGTCTGAGGTTGAAAGTCTGTGTTAATGTCTGTGACTTTACCTGCCCTCACTACGTCTGCTCTCCCACAAAAGTCAGACAGCTCATTGTTGAGGATGATGCCTGTTTGTTTGGAGTAAATGCCTCCTCCAAATCTACAAAATCAAAAACAGTAGACTGAGCGGATAGTTATTATATTATAGTAGATTTGATATAATATAAAGTAAAAGAGGCTTCCTGCTCACAAGTGGTTTATGGTGCTTGTGGCAGCAACAGCCAGTCCATCTTCATCCAGGACAGACACATGTGTCGTCCCAACGTGATCACGTGAGGGCTTGGCATTGTAGTAATAGGAGTTGTCATGGGTACGGTTTGAAAAGATCATGTCCCTGATGCGATTAATGAAGGAGGGATCAATTAAATGATCTGCACTCTGAAAGAAGAATATTATTATGAGACAGGAAAAGGATATAATAACATCCTGTTTACTGCTGGGGTGAGATGTAACTATTCATAAACTGTATCTCAGATTCTTTCTCTTCCTTTCTCTTCTGGAGTTTGTTTTGTTTCTTAATTTTTTTAAGATTGTTGTTGCCATCTTTGCCTTAATTGGAGAGCTTACAGTTTGGATAAAAACAGCAAGCATGGGGAGAGAGGGGGGCGCGTCATTTGAAAGTCACTTTGTTAATTAAAAATGCATTCATTGACTTTTTCGTGATATATACTGTATACAGTATATCCTGACTTTATAATTGCATTACTGTTTGTTTTTTACCTGCCCAGGGACTGCGTATGAAAATTAGCTAGTGGCTAAATCTAGTACAATAAATCTTTTCTCTTTGTATAAGGTAAATGTTTCTGTACATGGTCCCTGACAAATAAATGTAATAAAGTAAACTAAACTAAAATAAAATTATTACACACTCAGTAGAAATGGAATAACACTTATTTAGACTTGTCTTTCTGTCTACCTGGCAAATGTAAGTCCAATATTCACTCTCCTTTCAGCTCTGTCTTGCTCTCCATCAACACCTGAGGGAAATATCTTGCTTTCTAGCAGCTTAATGTTCCACTTTGTTCATGAGTTATTTGATAAATTTGTCTTTCTACCATTTGGTGTTAGGCATGTGGTGTGCAGTGGGGTTCTCAGAGATTGTTTGATGAGAATAGTAATAAAATAGGGAATTTGCAAGATGTCAAACCAAAACAATGAGCTGCAACATGCTAAAACGCTGCATAGAGCTGAGGGAAACTGCAGAATCGGGTGATAATTCTAATCTCATCATTTTTTTAAATTGGCAATATGATTAGTGTAGCTTTAAGAACTGTTATACTGATAAAGTGACATATTTTTTGGCCTTTTGAAATTATTTTCATTTTAATATATTTTGTGCTAAGACTAATCAAAACAATTCTCTAAGATCCCAACCTTTTTCTTATTAAAGACAGGATCACTAATGCTCCTCCTTTGTCCGTTTGCAAATTTAGCTGCCTCTATATAATGATGGTACATCTGAATCCTCTGGCCACCATCCAAGGAGTTTGGAGTCAAGGGGAACCCTGTGCAAAAAGGAGAACAACAACTAACTTATTAACTATCATGCTCTACAATCGTTTCATAATTTGGGCAAAGATGCTAGAATTGAATTCAACTGATACAGTACAGTAGGTCCATTTAAGGGACCACAGGAGATTAATCACACAGTACGTGACACCTTTCATCAGCCTGAGAATGAAGGCGAGCAGGGCCCCCCCGGCAGGTGGTGGAGGGATGTGCATCTGAGTATTTCCCACAGGAACGGTCCATGCATCCTCCACCCGCACCTTAAAGGACTTCAGATCCTCCGTTTTCAAAGTCCCACCTAAGAGAAACATGAAGGATATTTAAACAGCTTTTTTTTTTTTTTACATCACATGCCAGTATGATCTTTTTCATTCTATTAAAGTATACACCCCCAGCATGTACAATTTATGCTGAAATTGCACCAACCTGCAGCTTCTATGTCTTGGATTAAGTCATGTCCTATCTTGCCAGTGTAGAAGGCATCTGCCCCTTGCTCTGCAATTGTTTTCATGGTTTCTGCAAGTTTAGGAAACTTCAGGATGTCTCCTGTCCTCAGAACGGATTTGTTTTTGTTGCAGAAAACTTCACTGGAAAAGAGTATCCATGCAAAAGAACACATGAGAACATATTATAACACAGGACGTATAAACAGAATACACTAAGAGATACTCATGCTGCACATTATGATTTAGGTGATTTGTGAACTCTCTGGGCTGAATGCTAACTAAGAGTGACATTTATTTCATGCAAATCATAATATATAACATACATATGTTGTGCATAATCACGCAATGACTATTCTCAAATGTTCTGCAGGAATTTGTTTCTGCATCTGTGCACACACTTTTACAGAGGCAGACAAGAAGCAAACACTCTTTCAGGCTTTTCACACCACACTTAACTTTGAGCTAACCCCTTTTCAAATCTTGCATTTGGGAAAAGCAACATTTCACACAAACATTTCTGAAAGAAGGTGAGCAGCTGCTTTTATCTTTGGATCAGTAAACCCTGCTCTTGGAATGTTATGGCAGGAAAAGAAGTGTGCACCTTTCTGCTATTAGAATTTAACACTCATTTTCACGAATCCAAAAAGTGTCTAAATGAGCATGTCAACTGGGTGAAGTCAATTGTTAACCCAGGGGTTACATAACATGAGCGTGAAATGATTTTTAACCCAGGGATTTATAGGAGAGCACTTTGCTTCAGGAATTCTGCAGTGACACACAGATGAGAAAAGGCTCCAGTGCTAGTTAAGCAGTGCCCTCAAATATTTATTATCAGTGTCGCTACAAAGTAGATATTTTTAAAGTAACATTTTTGAAGACCTTTAAAAGCTCTCAGTCACAATAAGCCATTAGAGAGATGCCGTACCAGATGGATGACTTTTCCACGTGATTTTTCACAATGGGGATGTTCAGAACCTTTCCCAGAAATGCCGGCAGAGAGATGCCCTCACTGGCCATTTTAATTGTTGGCTCAAACAGCTTTGCCCAAGGCAGCTTCCCATACTGTTTGTGAACTGCCTCATAGCCCCGTAGCTCTCCAGGAACGCCAATCCACTGGCTGCCTGCAATGTACAGGTGGGAAACAGTGCAGCTGATTAAATGGATGATGGAAACCAATGATCAAAATTTCAGGTGGACTGAAAAAGAAAGTGAAACAATACAGCAAAAATGTTTAAAGGTCCAATATGTAAATGCATGCAATCCTTATATCTACTGTCCATACTTAATGTTTATATTTGACTGTAGTTAGAAATTCACTCATACTCTACTGTTTACTTGTTTACTTATTTACTTTTTATTGGACATATTGGCCTTTTGGTGGTTGTAATGTATTGATGAATATATGCAGGTGGTGTGGTTGTTGTTTAGTTTTTTGTCTTGTTTTTGTTTTTTGTTAGTTTTTTTGTTGAGATTTTATACTTCTCTGTTGTTATGTAATTACTGTGTTATATGTTAGGACCCCCTTGAAAACGAGATGATACATCTCAAGGGGTTTATCCTAATAAAGAAATTTGAAACAAACAAAAAAAAACATATGACAGACACCGCAAGTTTGACTTCCTCATAATGAAAACATGCAATTTAACTTTGGCAAAAGCCTGAATTGTTGGATTGGGGCATAGCTTATGTTCTCTACAGGTCGCTCTGCAATGTATGTAACGTTATGGTATGTTATGGAACATTGTGGCTAACATTACCATCGCCACCTTCAAGGTTATGATATGTTGGACAGTATGATTCCCACTTTGTTACAAAGTGGCATGCAACCATAATGTGTAATACAGTGTATAGACAAGCTGTATCGAAAATCTCCCCCGTGCCGAAATTCTTCCCCCGCTTCTGTTCAGCAGCCGTAGCCGACAAACTATGACTGTGACCTGGGTACAGATGACTGCAAGGTTGCGGTCTTTCTACTGTTTGTTTACTGGCTCCGCGAGAGCACAGGCTTTTATAACTGCAAACATAGCAGGATTTAGCAACTCCGCTGCGCTGTGGAGTAATGTCTGGCAAGACGAGACTAGCATCTAGCTATCAGTGACATTGTGGGACGTTGGGTTTAGCGTTGGCAACCTGGCAACCCCCGTGAACTTCAACACTGGGGAAGAGGGGCCGGGTGAGACAACTCTCTCCAGTATTTTGAATTTGGATTGCAGTAAACATTTTAAACGCTAGCTGTCAGCATTACATATTGCACCTTTAATCCTAGAAAACAACATCAGGCATGGGTAGGAAATGTTTACTTAACACCGATGGACAATTCTTCTTACCTGTGATCAGTCCGAATGTGGTGGGGCAGTCATTTAGCAGGTTCGTTTTAAAAGACTGTGGGACGGTCTCTCTGAAGTTGTAGACTTTAACATTGCCTGAGAAGAGATCAGCAATTAGAATGATCGGTGATCAATCATTATCATTTGATGTCACACAAATGAATGAGAAGGCCCACCTTTTTTATTTCTTATGGTGAATATAGATCCTCCTCCAATCCCCATGCTCTGAGGATTGACCACGGATGTACACAGAAGAGCTGCAATGGCGCCATCTACTGCTGACCCTCCCTGCTGTAGCATGCTCCTAGAAAACATTTTCCCACTCATTTTCACTGGGTTTATGGGAAATATGTAAACATACAGTCAGTCACTAACTCTCTAACTACTCACTACATATTTGCCCACCCACAGACACAAGTTGCACACATCCCTGTAGACAGGGGGATTCAGTGTTTCAGGGTGGTGAACAAAGTATCGGAGTGCTGCCAAGAGGCAAGTTTAAACTTTTTAACTTGACTCTAAACGGTTTTATTCCTTAAAAATTACAACTAATTTATTTTAATAGGGCTCATCCAACTTAATTATAATACACAAAAGAGCATGAAAGCTTAAGTCTGAACGTCTCCAAAAGCTCTGAATGAGTCTTTTCACGGAGCGGTTGGCTTGGGGCCAGATGTGTTCACTGAGTAACAAGTGAAGGCAGTGTCGGGAATGTTGTGTTATGGTCAGGCCGACTCAGAGCCATGTAGTTTGGGTTTAACAGAGGAAAAAGTCTTAGGAGGTGGGTGATAAGACTAAATCTAATCAGAAGAATCAAATTAAAGGAGTCTCATGTGAACAGTGTACACAGAACAACAACTGGTTGATACTGGTCTATGTCTTTACACAAAAGATGTCATATACTGACGATTTTATTTTAATGGGATATTGTTTACAGACAGACAAAACTAAATGTAGGTTGTATACTTTGTGTATAAAGGCTTAGCAGCACTAATCTGGGGATTTCATTTGTATTTACTGGGTGTTTTTTTTCTTCTTTTTTTCCCCCCCATACCTGAGATGGTATATACAGGTTAGGGTGAAAAGTGAGTTCGGAAAAAAGTTAAACGATAAGAGAATCTTTCCTACTTTGTACTGCAACTGCTGCAATTCCCCTCGGAATAAATACATTTTGATCTTATCGTATCCTACCTTATTGTATAATACCTTATCTAAAACTTTGAAGAACATGTTATGCAAATGGTATGGTTCAAGATTTAAAAAAAAAAAGGTCAAATGGTGTCCTTAAAGGTTTCTCTCATTAGATAAACATGTTGCCTCAGTGCATTGCTCATGGAGCTCATATTCATTGTTTCTGCTGTATACTGGGAAATGAGTATCAGGGAAGAAAAAAAAAACCTCTGTGACTGAATACAAAAGCAGGAAGAGCTTCATGCACATTCCAATGATTAAAAAAAACAATAACCTCTTTAGTCTATATTTGGAGTATGATGACAGATTGATGAGTCCACATTGTGGCTCACCACAGAACAAATGACTGCATCAAATAGTACTTTAAAGAAGGAAGTCTATTACCTTTATATTAGAAAGATTAAGATCAGTTTTGAGTTTGCAAATCTGGTTTTCTCTAACAGTCACATCCAACAGTATAGTTGAGAAATAAATCAACAAGAGGTGAGGAGACTCAGGGCCTGTCTTCACATGCAGTATCTCTATTGTTCAAACAGAGCATATCAAATCTCTTAAACTGCTTATCTGATTGTTCAGTTCAGCTTTTTATCTCACCCACAGGAGCAGGGAGCTGCAGCCTGATAGGATACAGAGTTCTAAATAGCTCAAGTCATTTGTGTGAATAAAGAAACGTGATGCAATACTGCACATCTAAGAACAAACAACTTAATTAAGTTCTAAAAAACAAAACGACAACATTTAATTTGATACAGTGGGTGAATTAAGACAAACTCAGGCAAAATTTAGCAGTGATTTCTTCCAATTGAACAAAACGTTTCAGGAAAGTGACTTACTTGCCAATCTCGGAGCAACGTAGCGAGTCTGCAGACACAGCCGCATGCATGAAGCTGCCGCTGGGGCACTCTCTGCCCACCAGTGAGACGATGCACAGGCAGACGAGAGCAACCGCGCAAATTAAACCAGCCAAAATGAAGCAGCACACCAGCCATGGCTTATATTTAGCCATTAAACTTTCTGCGGAGGAAAGTTTGTATTGAAGGGAAACTGTTGCTGCTGCCGCTCAGTGCGAACACACGCTCTATGAACACTGCCTAATCCTGAACATGGGTCTACCCCTCCGCTCCACCAACTGGCTACTGAAGTGAAAGCCAAGAGCAGAGGGAGTTACATAGTTATTGGACAGCATCTTTAAAATGACCACAGCCTGTCTATCTGTCTTTGATTTACTATTACCCCCAATACTTGGGAAATAACCATGACGTCACTGGCATTCCCAGTTCGGTGTTTTGTGTCAATTTCAGTGTCTGTTCCAGACAACTTAGCAAAACTAAGAAAGGTTAGTAAGAGCCATTTCCTAGTATTGCTTTGACGGTTTCAAACTCAAAAAAATCCCAAAGTTCCATCTCTGTTTTCCTCACAATACATTATGAAAGAGTCATCAGTCTGGACTTAAGATATGACGTCACAATGCTCTGCCGAGGGATATAATAACCCTATTTCCCTAACATAATACATGATAGAGAGCTTAAATAAAGACATCACAGCCACCAAGGTTTTTGACAGCAAAATCTTGGGTAAAAGTGGAAGATGATATGAGTTAGAGAAGGGTTAGGTGTTTTAATGGGTGTGAGGTACAGTGGGCCAAAGTGTGCAAAAAGTGCCAGAGGCAGTAAAACGAAATGCACCTGTGCCTTTTGTGCCTCTCAGTACAGATGCTTGATTGAAATAGTCACTGTTGGAAGTGGTTGTTTCACTAAATAATTACTCAAATTTGGCGCACTAGCAAAATTATTTGAGTGCCTGGACGTATGTGTTTGAATTAAAATAGAATCAAAATAATTACTTTTACCATCACTTGTTTCACAGGCTCTGAATGCTCTATTCCCATATATGTCATATCATAGAAAACGTTACTCCTTTCTACCTCCAAAAACATCTTGACAGTATATGAAATGTTCACATCATTGTACAACTGGTGCGTCCTAGGCAGCTCAGCAAATGAAAAAAAGTAAAGTTGGTGATGGACAAACTTGTGACCTCTCACACACCTGTGCTGAGCTGGACCAGGCTGTGGAAGAGCTACCAAACGGAATGAGATTTATTTGTGTTTTTGATGTTGCAGCATTATATTGATGAGCCCAAATCCCCAGATTCTCCAGATGGCCAGTCTACCCTTAAGCTGTGTAAGTGGCACGAGCCCAGACTGGGAACAATGCTCTCATGTGCACAACCTGTCAACACCTTAGAGTCTATCTCCAACTTGACCTATTTGAGCTTCAGCTAGAAGTTGATTCAGTAAAGTTAGCACTGAAACGACAAAGCTCCAGCCAAACCCTTTGATTTTCAGCCCTGCAGGTGACTGCAGCAGTGGGCAACGAGACTGAGCATGTGGGCTGCTAGATTACCAGGTCTGCCAGGCAGGGTGGAGGAAAGTCAATCGGATAATCCATCAGCTAATTGCACATGATCACACATGTTTAGCCTTTAGGGAGAAATAGTAAATACCATGTGATCTATTGGAATGTTCTGGTAGGTGCTGCTATAGCTTGACCAACAGTTTGCCTCAATGTGTCAGTGTTTGTACTGGAAGTCTCTCCGTGTGATGTACAATTGTGTCAGGTTCAAACACCATCACAGCTGTCAGATCAATTCATAAATTATTTTTTTCAGCCCTAACCCATTTTTTGCTCTGCCTACTTCTTTTTGCAGGCTTGCCTTGTGACTCCTGATGGGTTGTAGCTACTGTCACGACCTGGCCCTTAGGCCATGACAAAGGAAGGGAAATGCACACGGTTTTACTGGGAAATCCAATGTGTAAGGCCTGTCCTTTATTTTTTTTTAAAATGGGTTTTTGGGGCTTTTACCTTTTTTATCATGTAGTGACAGTGGATAGACAGGAAAGGGGGAGAGAGATGGGTGAGTCATTTTTAGTGCCCTCAACATGCGGCTCTGCTCGACTGTCCCTGGCAGTCCAGTGTGGAGGTAGCTGACCGAGGTGCTGAACGTGCTCTGGCAAAAGTGGCATCGACTGTCGCTGTCCAGGGTGCTGTCCCTCAGCTGGGGCAAACCATGGAAAACCATATGAGCCCAGTGCCACGAGAGTCAGCTGTTTTGTCCATGCCATTTGCCATGTAGTTACCTTAAACATGATCTGGAATGGAATCTTAGTTTACAATAAGTTGTTTTAATTAACTAATATTAAAAGCGACACCTTGGCAGGATTTTAATTTTTTGGTGCAAATGAATGATGCATACATGTGCATACAAGATATAATTCCATTGCTGCAGGAGAGCATGTTGATATGATTTAAATGTATTATGTCCAGTGCTGCCTATGACCAGTTAAAACTTCAACACAAGGGGGAGACGGTGTGTATATTTTCAGTAGTAAAGCTCTTGGCTCTTGTGTTCACCAATGAAACGTCATCAGTCTGTGGTTTTGGTGTCTTGTTTGACATCTTTTATTTCTACCTCATTCAGACAGATGCAGTTTGCTGAAAAGGTATTTTGGAGCTCCCTTTACGTAGGTTATCAGAGGGGTTTAATGTGCGAAAGAAATGCTGGACATGATGCTGTCCGAATCCAGGGATGTAGCTGTACAGTGCCAACATCCTGAGCAGGGAGGAAGTGGAACCCAAGGGAGGCAGTTTTACAGGCTAAGACAACACTGACATGGGGATATTGTAGGGCAGGTACGGCACTGGCATGGGGGGGACATGCTGAAGTGTCTTGCAGCAGCCATTGGGAGTAAGCACTTAAGTACTGTAGTTACAAAGTAAACTCACTGGATGCAAAAAGGAAACAAGGTAGGATTTTGTTTCTTTGAGAGTGAACAAGTCAGGTAGCAAGTAATTTCGAACAGGCATGATATAGGGCAGCTAAAGACAGGGAGGGACTGGGATATGTGACAAAAATAATACCTCATAGTCCATGAGGAGACAGCTACAACTAATCTAAGACCAGATCTTGTGTTGTGGTCACAAACACTGTGTGATGTGTGTTTTGTGACAGTACCATGGAAGGATTCCATGTAAATGCATACAGCAAAAATAAAGATTTAGCAATAACGATGAAGAAATAGTAAATTTTAACGTAATCCATTTATATAATTAGGCAATAATATGATTAAGAAAATTGTATAATAAACAGATTTCCTTGAGAGGAATGCAGCTATCAAACGTGTGTAAATCAATTATTTTGGTCATAATATTATAATAGCAGCAGGGGCAATATTAGTATTCTAAAACTGGAAGGGCAGTGAATGTGCTTGTGTAGATCATGGATGTATAATAAAATCCTGTAGATTCAAACCACTTTCTAAACCAGTCACGTAGTATGGACGGGCAGCAAGGCTTTGGATGTCATTAATGACGTCATTTGTCTACGATACAATCCTCGATACCCACGAAAAAAAACTTTCTTTCTCAACACACACTTCGAAGCCTAAGCACAGAACATACCATTACTACAGGGAACTTAACTGGGTATGAGAGGGCGGAGCCAAAAGCAGGCACTAAACAACATGGCCGACACTGGAGTCAATTCCAGTGAATGGCTGTGTTTTAGAAGAAAGGTAAGTGACTGGGTCAAAAGAGAGGTCAGTCCAGAACTTATAATGTTACCTTGTGATGCTATAGACATTAGTGTATGGTATGTTACTTGCTAGGATGAGGTAGCAGAAGAGGCTTGGTTGGTTGGTTTCTTTGGTGGTGGAAGAAGCAGCACTAGATGAATGCATGCTAAATAGCCTGACAGGCTGTTGAATCAACATGTGGCTGCATGTTGTTGGATAATGGTGTAAGACAGAAGTGCATTGCCAAGGTGAGGTAGTTGTAGAAGATTGTTTGGTTAAATAGTGGCTAGGCTTAGGAAGCATGCTAGTTGGTATGGCAGGCTGTTAGCATGCTAGTTAGTCTAACATGTTTGGTTCAATTGGTGGCTAAATGGGCATGCTAGTTAGCCTGACATGTTGTTGCCTAACATGATGTGGTAGAAAGGAGTGTATGCGTTTTTGCTTGCTAAAAATAATATAGCCGAGGGTGATTATGTGGCTGTTGCTTGGTGGTTTGAGCAGCATACTGGCTAGCTTGACATGGTGTTAGCTTGTTGTAATTGGTTATCATGCTGTTCGCTGGTGATATTGTAAACACAAGTCAATATGACCTGCTACGGAGGATTGTTTTGAGTGTATGGGTTCAGGTAAACAGGGGGTTAGTTCTTGGATGCTGGAACACACTGTTGAGCCTTCTCGGTGTCATGCAGCCAACTAAAGAAAAGAAGGGTGCCCACCTGGTGACCCTGTAGACCTGCCTGCACTCTTATTTTTATTATTATTATTCGGCAAAACATGATTCAAGGTAATTCAATGCGAGGGTCCAAATGCTCACCCATGTTTTGGCACATTTTACTGTGCATTGATAACTAAAAGAGATAACAGTCTAATGATATGAGATTACAAAGTAAAACAACAAAAGTACTCATTTCTCTGTGTGTGTGTGTGTGTGTGTGTGTGTGTGTGTGTGTGTGTCAAGTGCATATCATTGCATCTGTGTAGAGTTTTTACACAGCAGGGATATTAGAGTATCTGATGACCTTTGCTAAGACCTGCAAATAGAAAACCTAGCCAGAAAACACATGCATGTTAATGTTAAATATTGTTGCATTAGCTTAGCCTCACAGCCACATGACCTATCATCATAAACTGTTGTGAATGCCTACAGCCCTGCATTGTGATCACAAGGAGCTAGACCAATTAATCTCAGTAAAATACAAGACAGTGTCATTATTGTCGTTCATATCTTCATATTTGAAAAGCACAAATAGATGGTGCAGGAGCATATTTTGCAAGGATATCACACTGTATGTTGTTGTGTTATTGTGTTATTATTCTGTCCTCCCAGCGGAAGGCATTTTATTTCCTTCTTTGTGCACTCTGTAACCTTTTCATTCTTCAGAAGAATGATTCATGATCCCTAACAGTTGTCACTTGTCTTGCTTTTGTTAATGCGTAGATGGATTATGTCATTACTGACATGCATTACAATGCACTCTGAGGCTATTGGACAGGTGAGTGACCAAATATTTTTGTGAGGCTTAAATAGTTCGAAAACAATTTTCTTCTGGCTGAGTCGCCCCTGAAGAGCAAAGAGAGGATAGCTGGGTACATTTAAGATAATTTGGAGAACACAATGATACACTTCTGTCACTTCAGTGAAGTACATTTATGCTACTATGTTGCAGTACTTTTGCAACTAATGCCTAAAACACAGACTATTAGACACTAATATAAGAACAATATTATGGACTACATGTTCATGCACATTACTGATGTTGTTTCTGTTTACCAAAGAAGTAAGGGAACGTAAATATAATAATGTCCATGAAATCACCACAAATATAACAAGTGCTTTGAATTAGAGCTGCATTTAGTGTTTCTCTTCTTCATGAAGAACATTTGAATTCCTGGTAGCCATTATTTCACTCAAAGGTATCAAAGTGAAACCCACCTGCTGTGTCTGGTAACAGTAACACTGATTGAACCTGCACCAGCCCTCCATTTACGGTGATGAAACCATTATTGGAGTGGGTAGAAATTAAGCAGTTTAAGCTCAAAGGAATTAACAC